>NC_079191.1:299815842-300123342 GCF_029499605.1 Hyla sarda
CAGGGACTGTCTTCATGACTTGTGTTTCAGGTAGCATGAAAGTGATGACAAAATCCCTTTAAAGAAGCATTTAGTGCAACATAGTCTAGAATTAAATTATAAAATAGAGGCTCTTGTGTAATCCTATTTCATTTTCACCACAAAATGTCTCCTCTAATTCTGCCTACATTTACCATGATGCCCCTGGCTTTGGGAAGACAGAGGGCAGAGTTTCAACGATACACTTGCTCCGAGTCCTACATAAGTGCAAATGATGAGTGACAGAACTTTTGTCTCTACACACAACAGCTACAGTATGCCTCCTTTTCTCCCTACGACTGTAGCTGATACAGAGAGCAAATGTCAAGCCTTATCACTTAGGACACACAGGAGAACCTGGTTAAATCAGATCCGTCAGTGTGATAAGAGGAGGTGCAAAAATGCAACTAATTCCTGTGTAAACTCGCCTACTATCAATGCCTTACTTGTCTTTTAAAAAGGGGCATATATTATATCTTTAGCAGCAGTGTGTGCATGGAGGACATAAAGAGTATCAAGAAGGGTAAACATAAGTGAGGTGGGAGGGGAAAGGTCTCTTAGCTGAGAGGAAGGATCTGACAGGTGATTATGTAATCCTGTAGTTCAAGGAAGTCAGTAACACAAAAATTTGGAGGCATTTCATTTCGGGAGTGTGGGGGGGAATTTGGAAGGGAAGAGTTGGAGGGAGTCTGGAGGAATTTTAGTGTGTGTGTGTGTGTGGGAGGGGGGGGGTGTAATGGGATCTGGAGGAATTTGTGGATGGGAGGAAAAAGGTATTAGGGAGAGTCTGGTGGCACTGGTGGAAGTGGGAGTCTGAAGGCATCGGTGGGGGTGGGAGTCGAGAGGCCTTTGTGAGGGTGAAAGGTGGGAGGCTGAAGGCATTTGGGAGAGAATAGAGGCATTTGGTGGTGGGTAGGTGTGGGAGGGTTAAAGCATTTGTGGGAGCCAAGAAGCATTTGGATGGAGAAGGGTCTGGAGGCATTTGTGGGAGTGGGAGGCAATTATTAGGGGTTTGGAGGCATTTGTGGGAGTCTGGAGGTAGTGTGTGAGTGTGTGTTTGTGTGTGTGTTTCAGGAAGTGGGGTTTACAGTGTGTAATGCTTAACAGTGAAATTATAACTGTGTGGTACCCTATAGGTGGGAAAAAGGGGAGGATGATGCTAAGAACAGAGTCTAGAATGTTCGTCTGGCAGGTTCTGCAGTTAAAAACTGTGGCTGGAAGAAAAAGTCATGATCATCTGGATCCGATGGAGGAGAAAAGGGGAAAAAGAATGACTCCAGTCAAAGAAGATGTCACCTATAAGTCACTGAATATAGTAGCAATGTAATCTACACAGCCAACAGGTATGAAACAAGTACAAGAGGTGTGGCAGTACCACCATCTTAAAAGTATGTATCATGCCAATCCATGAAATACATGATAGGCCCCACTCCTTGAGGTCAGCCCTAATAGCCCTGTAAAGTTTAGGGTAATAATTTGAGTGCAGCGAAGATATGGAGTTAGTTAGGAAAATCAATAGATAAGGGAGACTAGAGTGCGGTTTCTGGAATCAAAAACGCAATTCAATAAGGTTTTTTTCACACTGCCGTTAGCACACGGCAGTGTGACAGCCGTCAGAGGGAGGAAAATAGTGGGCGGACAATTACTGCAAGTGCCGACTTATTCTCCCACTATTCACTTAAACAACGGCGCCCGGCGGCCCCCATAATAGTTAATGGGATCCCCTGGGACCCATTGTTGCCTATTGCTCCCCATCATGAGAAGAGCCATTTAAGTCAAACAAAAAAAACAAAAAAACAAACAAAGAGAGACTTTTAATGGCCGTTCTCAAGGGGGAGCAATGGCAGTGTGAAAGGGGCCCAAGTCTTTGTGGAGAAGGGTGGGGGGATGTTATTATACAGAACCTTAGATTATCAATTAACTCATAAGCCTTAACGTTCTAAAACAACAACAGAGTCTGGAACAAATTTGACAGTGAAGTGAGAGGACTCATAGAATATGTAGCAAATTATCCACAAACAGATTCAGCTTAGAGTCAGTGTGGCCAATCAAAACACCCCTCACATCTTGGTTATTGCGAACCAAGACCAAAGAAAAAAAGAGCTGGGAATAATGGGCACCTCTGACGAGTACCTTCAGTAATCTTAACCCCTTAAGGACCTAAGGTGTATGGATACACTCTGGCTCCCTGGTACTTAAGGACCCAGGACGTATCCATATATATATATATATATATATATATATATATATATATATATATATATATGGGAATATCTATCAGCAGGCATATCTATCAGACCCCCATGTCAGCGATTGCCGCAAATCGCCGGTGAATTCACACCGGCAATTTGCGCCCATTCCGGGTCATACGGGTCTATGGTGACCCGGAATATAAGGGGGATCGCGGTTGTCCAAGACACCGACGGTCCCCCTGAAGGGATAGGAGTGAGGTGGCAGGGGTGCCACCCCTCCTATCCCTGCTATTGGTCGTCAAGAAGAGTCAGTTCACGCTGGGAGTTGTAGTTTTCAAACAGCTGGAGGTTTGCCCCCTTCGTGACGTCATGTCCGCCACCATCGCGCCCCCTTCCCATAGACTTTCGCTGAGGTGGCGGGCGTGACGTCAGGAAGGGGGCGGGCGTGACGTCACGAGGGGCGGCCCTGAACATGGAAGCCTGCACACAGCGTCCGGAACAATAAACTTCCGGACGCTGGGGAGCGGAGCTTCCAACACAGGGCAGTGGAGTACCTCTTTAATGCTTAAAGGGGTTATCCAGGAAAAAACTTTTTTTTATATATATAAACTGGCTCCAGAAAGTTAAACAGATTTGTAAATTACTTCTATTAAAAAAATCTTAATCCTTTCAGTACTTATGAGGTGCTGAAGTTGAGTTGTTCTTTTCTGTCTAGGTGCACTCTGATGACACATGTTTCGGGAACCGACCAGTTTAGAAGCAAATCCCCATAGCAAATCCCCATAGCAAATCCCCATAGCAAACCTACTCTGTGCAGTTCCCGAGACAAGCAGAGATGTCAGCAGAGAGCACTGTTGCCAGACAGAAAACAACAACTCAACTTCAGCAGCTGATAATTATTGAAAGGATTAAGATTTTTTTATAGAAGTAATTTACAAATCTGTTTAACTTCCTGGAGCCAGTTGATATAAAAAAAAAAAAGTTTTTTCCTGGAATACCCCTTTAAAGTGACAGTGGTCAGA
The DNA here is from genome assembly GCF_029499605.1 of Hyla sarda. Lineage (NCBI taxonomy): Eukaryota > Metazoa > Chordata > Amphibia > Anura > Hylidae > Hyla > Hyla sarda. The sequence goes on from NC_079191.1 coordinate 299,819,075, forward strand.
TGTGCAAAAAATGGCCGGGTCCTTAAGGTGAAAATGGGCTGGGTCCTTAACCCCTTAAGGACCAAGGGCGTATGAGTACATCCTTGGTCCCGCTCCCGTGATATAACGCGGGGTCCCACGGTGACCCCGCATCATATCACGGCAGGCCCGGTGTCATAGTGAAGCCTATCTCTAGGGAGATGCATTGAACAGTGTTAAAGATCAGTAAATGCAATGTTATAGCCCCCTATGGGGGCTATAATACTGCAAAAGAAAAGTGTAAAAAAATCATTAACCCTTTGAATTATCCCTTCCACTAATAAAAGTTTGAATCACCCGGCATTTCCGATAATAAAAACAGTGTAATTAAAAACAAAAATAATCATATGTGGTATCGCTGCATGCGGAAATGTTCGAATTAAAAAAATATACCGCTAATTAAACCGCACGGTCAATGGCATACGCGCAAAAAAATTCCAAAGTCCAAAATAGCTTATTTTTGGTCACTATTTATATCATGAAAAGATTAATCAAAAACGATCAAAAAGTTAGATCAATGCAAAAATGGTACCGACAAAAACTTCAGATCACGGCGCAAAAAATGAACCCTCATAGCACCCTGAGGGCTACAGAGGAAATGCTGAATACTGCAGAGGAAATGCTTTTCTTTTTGGCACACAGAGCTCTCTGCTGATATCATGACCACAGTGCTTTCTGCTGACATCTCTGTCCATTTTAACAACTGTCCAGAATAGGAGAAAATCTCCATAGCAGACACATGCGGCTCTGGTCAGTTCCTAAAACCCACGCAAACAGGGGAGGAACAGACAAATTCAATTCAGATGCTACGATTTCCTCTGCAGCTGCTACCTCAAGATAGGCCCGGGACCACCTGGCAAAATTTGAAAAACCTAAATTGCTTGGAAAAATCAATGCCTACAGACTAAAAAGCCTTTTGCTACTACCAAGAAGGGATACTTTTTGGAATGCCTGGAAAAAAAATGCAGTCTTCTTCACTTGCCAGACTCAAAACCAGCTATTAATCCCAAAACGGGATAATTTTTTAAATGCTTGGAAAAAGAGTCTTCTGATACCTATGTGTGCATGTTAAAACTGTCAGGCATCTAACAACAACCAGGGATACTTTATGCTTCTTTATTTTAGTATGAATAAGCCTAAAAAATCTGCAAATGCATTAAAGAGGCTGTTAGTCACCATAGGCTACCCAATGTCGCCATAACAAAATACATTCCTAGCAGAGTTATACAGGGCTTTAGTGCTGTTAGGCAGTTTTCTAAATATGTTTAGGGGCTTATTTAATTTCAGATTCACATTGTACGCAACCCCGAAGGGTGCCATTATGCTTCATCCACATGTCGACAAAAGAGAAAAATGGTGTTAGAACGATCCAATTTACCATTAGGAACAAAATTAAAATCCCCTGCCCTTGAGACAGCTTTGCATAATAATAATATAATGCAATGACTCTTAGAAATCAGAACAGTATAAAATGTGCCCAGTAGAACAAGAACCCTGAAGGGAAAGTCATTACATAAACAGATCAAGACTCCCTTAACAAGTGGTACTCCGGTGCTTAGACATCTTATCCCCTATCCAAAGGATAGGGGATAAGATGCCTGACCGCGGGAGTCACGCCGCTGGGGACCCCCGTGATCTTGCACGCGGCACCCTGTTTGTAATCAGTCCCCGGAGTGTGTTCGCTCCGGGTCCGATTACGGGCGATCACAGGGCGGGCGGCGTGTGATGTCACGCTCCGCTCCTCAATGCAAGCCTACGGGAGGGGGCACGATAGCTGCCACGCCCCCTCCCATAGGCTTGCATTGAGGGGCGGAGGGTGACGTCACACGGGGGCGCAGGCGTGACGTCACACGCTGCCCGCCCTGTGATCGCCCGTAATCGGACTGATTACAAACAGGGTGCCGCGTGCAAGATCACTGGGGTCCCCAGCGGCGGGACTCCCGCGGTCAGGCATCTTATCACCTATCCTTTAGATAGGGGATAAGATGTCTAAGCACCGGAGTACCCCTTTAATGGCAAAGATGGACTGATAATTTTCTGTATAAGTCCTATTCTAGATCCTAAGACATGAGGTAGCCATAAAGTGGGCCTCCTGAATGCAAAAGATGCCCAGTGTGCGTTTAGCCTACTCCTGAAAAGCCTTCTCTCTCTCTTAGAAGGGTAGTTAAAGGAGTACTCCACTGGAATTTTATTTTTATTTTTTTGGATCAACTGGTGTCAAAGTTAAACAGATTTGTAAATTACTTCTATTTAAAAATCTTAACCGTTCCAGTACTTATCAGCTGCTGTATGTTCCAAAGGAAGTTATTTTCCTTTTCTTTTTGAATTTCCTTTCTCTGTTGACACCACTGTCTATTTAAGGAACTTCGAGTAGGAGCCAGGGCCGGCGGCAGAGACTAAATAGGCCACCGCCTCCGTCCCTGCAAGAAAGTTTACAGGGACTGACTGGTCTGGTAGTAGAGCACAGCGCTACTTCACTCAGGGACACCACCCCCTTCACTCCAACTGGGCTGGTAGAAGAGCGCTCCTCACCTAGGTGGCCAGGACCTGTTTTCTGACCCCCCACCCCTTACTGTTAATGATGTGGCAGCCCACAGTGCCGACCACTCCCAATCATAGAGCTCTAACCCTAAATGCACGCCACCCCCCCCCACCCTCCAGGGTCCCGCACGGTGCAGGCATTACCCAATGATATATGTCAGATATGTAGTAAATATATATTTACACACACACGGGGTATACATAACTACATTTACCTGTTTTCAAACAAAGTATGGGGGTATTGCTCTTTTTTGGTATGGTGTTAATTCAGTCATGGTATGGCGTTGTTATTCAGTCATTATATGGTATGGGGTTGCACAGTCACTGTATGGTGATATTGTTCTGTTCTGATACAGCAGTATTGTTCTGGTATGGTAGTGTTATTCAGTCATGGTATGACGGTATTGTGCTGCTCAGGTATGGTGGTGCTTCTCAGTCACGGCATGGCAGTATTGTTCTGTTTAACATTGTTGTTCAGTCATGGTATGAGGCTACTGTTCTGATATGGTGTTATACTCCCACAGTGTAGTGTTATTTTTCTTGTCTGTGCAGAAAAGGAAAAAAGAAAGGAAACAAAGGGGGCGCTATCTAAGTGCCGTAAATGGTGGTAATCGCAAAGGTTGAAAATTGGCGTATATAGGAATAGTGGAGCCAAATTAAAGTGTGTGTTGACACACTCACCTTCTAGTGTTGTGCAAGCTCAGGCACAACACTGATGTGGGCTTTCTGAGTGCATGCACTCTAGACGTTTTCCTCTGGGCTGCCAAGCATCTATCCCGATACTCCGTGGTGTCGGTCTGGCGGATAGTGGTGTGGATACTGGGTGACCTCGGCAAGGTGCTTATCCAGTCCTGGTGAAAAAACGGCGATGCTTCTCTGGGGCGCCTCCGGATCCGTAGATGGTTCAGCTCCCAACCCAGGTGGGGGTTGAGGAAGGAGGAAGATACGGGAACGATTTGAAAGTTTTAAAAGCTTTATTCAGACGACGCGTTTCGCAAGGGGTCCCTTGCTTCATCAGGTCATAGATAACAGGGGTACAGACAGTCTTTATATACAGTGTGTACTTCAAAAAGTGCGGGAGTTTGTGACAGGTGTGATGCGTCACCTGAGTGCCGGATGTGACGTGCCGGCTGAGAACGGGAGTGTTCATTCATAAAATGTGCTGTTTGTATACAATGTACCGAGTGTAACTTTGTGGTTGGATGTAGAGAGAGCTGCTGGGTGTATCATGTTCGGCTTAGAGGATGTTCTCAATGTGTTGGTAAGTGGGAAACTGCGATTTGGTTCGCTTGAGGAAAAAATGTCAGTAGACTGCGGGAATACTAGGAAATGTTTTGCTAATATATTGGGATATAATACAATATAATATTGTGAGTTGAATATTACATAGATTATGTTTCTGTGTAATGCATCTCGTATATCAGTTGTAGTTGATGAAGATACCAGGTGATTACTAGTGTATTAGTGTGTAAAAAAGATTATTTTATTTCTTTTACACTATAAGTTATGCTGCTGCATACTATGAAATTGTGTCTATCGTATGGGACGATATGTACATTATGATAATAATCTTTATGGTTAAGCTTGCTATTCTGATATAATCGTGTTAATTAAAAGGGTTTTTGTTTATATTTATATGTATACTCATTGTCGCTTGTTGTGATGTCATGATATGTTTTTTGGTTATTGACAAATGTTTATTGGATATACAGAAAAATGCTGGTATCAGCCTATTAGTTTATTAATTGGTGGTTGATATTTGTTGGTTCGTGCGTTTTTGGCTGTCTATAGATGGGTACGGAGGTACAAGGCAAAAAAATGCCTTGGATGGAGAGTGTATGGATGTAGGATGGGTGCAAAAATGATTGGTAGTTATTGTCACACTGTGGTGAGATCTCATAGTTGTGTGTATAGTATATTGAGATCACAGTATTCCACTGTCTTTCTCATGGGTGGTGAACATATAATATCACAGTTGGCAGAATAATCAATAATACATGGATGCAAACATATAGGTGGGGAAAAAAACATATATAAAACCATGTATAACAATTATATATATAAAAAGCATACACATGTGGAAGTGACCTATAGAGGTACACTCTAAAATTGGACATATAATACTTGATAAAAACAATAATAAAAATATTGAGGTGTATGTATAAAAAAGTAATGATGTAGAGGACACAAATTGAAATGCGTCATTTGGGTGGTGATTTGATGTAAATATACTTATAGAAATAATGGTGGTGGGCCCTGTGGATGTTGGATGTATTGGGTGGAATAAGCCTAAAGTTGTTAACGTATAAGTTCCACTGCTTCATTCAGACCTCTTGGGACTAAGGTGCCAAGGCGGAATATCCAGAACATCTCTCGTTTGGATAGTTCTTCGAATCTATTGTGGACAGTATCTTCAATGTGATCTATTGGATATATACAGATCGGATTTTTGATCAGAGGGTGTTTTTCCCGACAGTGGCGGGAGACACTATGTAGGGTATATCCTTTCTTGATATTTGTTCTATGGTTATTTAACCTAAGGTGTAATTCTTGTGTCGTGCGGCCCACATATTGTTGTCCACAGCAGCATTCGATTACATAGATTACATAGTTGGAACAACAGTTCAAATGGTGTTTTATGGTGAATATTTCACCGGAGGTGAAGCTCGTATGTGTTTTTATGTCTGCTTTGAGGGTGTTGCAGCACAGGCACCGTTTTTTGTGACACCTATATACCCCATATTCATTTCTTGGGTCTTTGTTCTTATTGTTCCGTTTGTTTTGCTGTCTTAATTTACTTGGGGCTAAGATGGATTTCAAGGTTGGTGCTCTCCTAAAAGTGACATTCGGTGCTATTGGTATAGTTTCTTTCAGAATCTGATCGGTTTGTAGGACATGCCAGTGTCTCTTGAGTATGGATTTGATATGACCATGTGCATGATTATATGTGGTGATGAAATTTAATCTAATTGGTTCTTTTTCAGTATCTGATGATTTATTTTTTGCAATTAGACATTCCTCTTGGGATAGTTGGTTTGCCTTATTGAATGCCTCCTTGATCAATTTGTTAGGATATCCTTTTGCTTGGAATCGTTTTTTTAGAAGTGATGCTTGTTGGTGGAATGTACGTGTTTGAGTGCAATTTTTCCGGATCCTTTTGAACTGGCTGAATGGAATATTTGTCTTCCATTTTTTGAAATGAGCGCTATTGAAGGAGAGGTAGCTATTGGCGTCTACTCTTTTAAAATATGTAGCGGTATGGATACTGGATTGGTCATGTGAAATTATGAGATCCAGATATTCGATTTTTTCTGATGATGATTGTGCAGTGAGAGTGAGTCCCCAAGGATTGCTATTGATGTTTTCCAAGAATTCAGGAATAAATTCTTGCGGTCCCTTCCAGACTAAGAAAAGGTCATCAATATACCTCTTATATATGATGACATAGTCCTTGAACAATTTTTGTGAGGTGATGAAGAGGTCTTCGAATTTACCCATCACAAGATTGGCATAAGATGGTGCCACCCTGGTCCCCATCGCAGTACCGCGTATTTGGTGATAGGTGGCACCGTCATAGTGAAAGAAATTATTTGTTAGAATCATTTCCAAGCAGTTTATCAGAAACCTTTTTTGGGGTTCTGGTATTGAAGCATCTTCTTGGAATATATCATTGATGCAAGATAAACCAATATGATGTTGAATGTTGCTGTATAGAGCAGCAACATCCATAGTGATGAACATACATTCATTGTTCCATTCAGTATCTTGTAGTGTTAGGATGAGATCATCAGAATTCTTGAGATAACTGGGTAGTGACTGTACATATTTTTGTAAAATGAGGTCCAAAAACTGTGAGATGTTGGATGTGGAGCTGTTGATGCCTGAAATTATGGGACGTCCAGGTGGATGAGTGGAATTTTTATGTATTTTTGGAAGGTGATAATAATATGGTTGTGAAGGATTAGTGATGATTAGAAACTTTTTTTCTTCTTTTGTGATGATCCCTTCCTTGTAGGCCTCCTCTACAATGTTGATGATTCTCTTTTGTAATGCTGGGTGAGGGTTTTCTTGGGTTTTACTATAATAATTAGGGTCTCCCAGAATATTCATGGCTTCTTGGTGGTAGTCTTCATAATTTTGCACGACAATGCTACCACCTTTGTCTGCGGATCTTATTACTATCTCAGGATTATTTTTCAGCGTATTCAGGGCTTGTCTTTCTTTTTTTGAAAGCAATCCTTCTTTGGTGTCCGGTGGATTAGTAGGTAACGTTTTCAGGTCATTGGCTACTAAATCATGGAATGTCTTGATCAGATGACCCTGATTATAGACTGGGTAGAATTTAGATTTATTTTTTATGGCGGGATGTACGCCAGGTGGGGGATTTATATATGTATCTGGAGTAAGTATGGAGGTGTTATCCATTGTTTCTTTTAGACGATCTTGTATTTGAAAGTGTCTATGTAGAGTCAATTTGCGGGTGAAGTGATGGAGGTCCAGAAACAGGGTGAAATCATCTGGTTTATGGACTGGACAGAAGGACAATCCCTTATTTAAGAGACTAGTCTCATATGTCGTCAGTGTATGATTGGATAGATTAAAAATCTTCATGCCTGTGTTAGTGAAGTCATCAGATTTAATAGGGGTTACTGTAGTTTTCTCTCTTTTCTTTCTTTTGTTGTTTCCTCCTCGTTTTCCTCGTCTGTGTTTTTTCTTTTTGTTTGTTTCTTCGGTGTGAAGAACTGTTCCATGGTTTTTTGTTTGGTTTTGGGTTTTATAGTTGTCCCTAAAAAAAACCCTTGTGATGTTGAAGCCTCGCATGGTTTTAGGAATGGAACCGATGCTACCATTCCAAGGCTGGAATTGTCTACAATGGTGATGTTTTCCACTAAGGTGAGAATAGTTGGTGTGTTTGCTAGACTGATGTCAGGATCTGATCTTGAGGGGGTTAACTCGTGCGTAGTGAGGATCGACAGATCGTCTTCTAATGCTTTATCTCTGGTTGGAGATGGTGAGAGTTGTAAAGGTGTAGTGACCGTGCATTCACTAGGGTGACCTCGGCCTAGTTCTTCCTGAAGTCGCCCGCAAATTGACTCTACATAGACACTTTCAAATACAAGATCGTCTAAAAGAAACAATGGATAACACCTCCATACTTACTCCAGATACATATATAAATCCCCCACCTGGCGTACATCCCGCCATAAAAAATAAATCTAAATTCTACCCAGTCTATAATCAGGGTCATCTGATCAAGACATTCCATGATTTAGTAGCCAATGACCTGAAAACGTTACCTACTAATCCACCGGACACCAAAGAAGGATTGCTTTCAAAAAAAGAAAGACAAGCCCTGAATACGCTGAAAAATAATCCTGAGATAGTAATAAGATCCGCAGACAAAGGTGGTAGCATTGTCGTGCAAAATTATGAAGACTACCACCAAGAAGCCATGAATATTCTGGGAGACCCTAATTATTATAGTAAAACCCAAGAAAACCCTCACCCAGCATTACAAAAGAGAATCATCAACATTGTAGAGGAGGCCTACAAGGAAGGGATCACCACAAAAGAAGAAAAAAAGTTTCTAATCATCACTAATCCTTCACAACCATATTATTATCACCTTCCAAAAATACATAAAAATTCCACTCATCCACCTGGACGTCCCATAATTTCAGGCATCAACAGCTCCACATCCAACATCTCACAGTTTTTGGACCTCATTTTACAAAAATATGTACAGTCACTACCCAGTTATCTCAAGAATTCTGATGATCTCATCCTAACACTACAAGATACTGAATGGAACAATGAATGTATGTTCATCACTATGGATGTTGCTGCTCTATACAGCAACATTCAACATCATATTGGTTTATCTTGCATCAATGATATATTCCAAGAAGATGCTTCAATACCAGAACCCCAAAAAAGGTTTCTGATAAACTGCTTGGAAATGATTCTAACAAATAATTTCTTTCACTATGACGGTGCCACCTATCACCAAATACGCGGTACTGCGATGGGGACCAGGGTGGCACCATCTTATGCCAATCTTGTGATGGGTAAATTCGAAGACCTCTTCATCACCTCACAAAAATTGTTCAAGGACTATGTCATCATATATAAGAGGTATATTGATGACCTTTTCTTAGTCTGGAAGGGACCGCAAGAATTTATTCCTGAATTCTTGGAAAACATCAATAGCAATCCTTGGGGACTCACTCTCACTGCACAATCATCATCAGAAAAAATCGAATATCTGGATCTCATAATTTCACATGACCAATCCAGTATCCATACCGCTACATATTTTAAAAGAGTAGACGCCAATAGCTACCTCTCCTTCAATAGCGCTCATTTCAAAAAATGGAAGACAAATATTCCATTCAGCCAGTTCAAAAGGATCCGGAAAAATTGCACTCAAACACGTACATTCCACCAACAAGCATCACTTCTAAAAAAACGATTCCAAGCAAAAGGATATCCTAACAAATTGATCAAGGAGGCATTCAATAAGGCAAACCAACTATCCCAAGAGGAATGTCTAATTGCAAAAAATAAATCATCAGATACTGAAAAAGAACCAATTAGATTAAATTTCATCACCACATATAATCATGCACATGGTCATATCAAATCCATACTCAAGAGACACTGGCATGTCCTACAAACCGATCAGATTCTGAAAGAAACTATACCAATAGCACCGAATGTCACTTTTAGGAGAGCACCAACCTTGAAATCCATCTTAGCCCCAAGTAAATTAAGACAGCAAAACAAACGGAACAATAAGAACAAAGACCCAAGAAATGAATATGGGGTATATAGGTGTCACAAAAAACGGTGCCTGTGCTGCAACACCCTCAAAGCAGACATAAAAACACATACGAGCTTCACCTCCGGTGAAATATTCACCATAAAACACCATTTGAACTGTTGTTCCAACTATGTAATCTATGTAATCGAATGCTGCTGTGGACAACAATATGTGGGCCGCACGACACAAGAATTACACCTTAGGTTAAATAACCATAGAACAAATATCAAGAAAGGATATACCCTACATAGTGTCTCCCGCCACTGTCGGGAAAAACACCCTCTGATCAAAAATCCGATCTGTATATATCCAATAGATCACATTGAAGATACTGTCCACAATAGATTCGAAGAACTATCCAAACGAGAGATGTTCTGGATATTCCGCCTTGGCACCTTAGTCCCAAGAGGTCTGAATGAAGCAGTGGAACTTATACGTTAACAACTTTAGGCTTATTCCACCCAATACATCCAACATCCACAGGGCCCACCACCATTATTTCTATAAGTATATTTACATCAAATCACCACCCAAATGACGCATTTCAATTTGTGTCCTCTACATCATTACTTTTTTATACATACACCTCAATATTTTTATTATTGTTTTTATCAAGTATTATATGTCCAATTTTAGAGTGTACCTCTATAGGTCACTTCCACATGTGTATGCTTTTTATATATATAATTGTTATACATGGTTTTATATATGTTTTTTTCCCCACCTATATGTTTGCATCCATGTATTATTGATTATTCTGCCAACTGTGATATTATATGTTCACCACCCATGAGAAAGACAGTGGAATACTGTGATCTCAATATACTATACACACAACTATGAGATCTCACCACAGTGTGACAATAACTACCAATCATTTTTGCACCCATCCTACATCCATACACTCTCCATCCAAGGCATTTTTTTGCCTTGTACCTCCGTACCCATCTATAGACAGCCAAAAACGCACGAACCAACAAATATCAACCACCAATTAATAAACTAATAGGCTGATACCAGCATTTTTCTGTATATCCAATAAACATTTGTCAATAACCAAAAAACATATCATGACATCACAACAAGCGACAATGAGTATACATATAAATATAAACAAAAACCCTTTTAATTAACACGATTATATCAGAATAGCAAGCTTAACCATAAAGATTATTATCATAATGTACATATCGTCCCATACGATAGACACAATTTCATAGTATGCAGCAGCATAACTTATAGTGTAAAAGAAATAAAATAATCTTTTTTACACACTAATACACTAGTAATCACCTGGTATCTTCATCAACTACAACTGATATACGAGATGCATTACACAGAAACATAATCTATGTAATATTCAACTCACAATATTATATTGTATTATATCCCAATATATTAGCAAAACATTTCCTAGTATTCCCGCAGTCTACTGACATTTTTTCCTCAAGCGAACCAAATCGCAGTTTCCCACTTACCAACACATTGAGAACATCCTCTAAGCCGAACATGATACACCCAGCAGCTCTCTCTACATCCAACCACAAAGTTACACTCGGTACATTGTATACAAACAGCACATTTTATGAATGAACACTCCCGTTCTCAGCCGGCACGTCACATCCGGCACTCAGGTGACGCATCACACCTGTCACAAACTCCCGCACTTTTTGAAGTACACACTGTATATAAAGACTGTCTGTACCCCTGTTATCTATGACCTGATGAAGCAAGGGACCCCTTGCGAAACGCGTCGTCTGAATAAAGCTTTTAAAACTTTCAAATCGTTCCCGTATCTTCCTCCTTCCTCAACCCCCACCTGGGTTGGGAGCTGAACCATCTACGGATCCGGAGGCGCCCCAGAGAAGCATCGCCGTTTTTTCACCAGGACTGGATAAGCACCTTGCCGAGGTCACCCAGTATCCACACCACTATTTTTCTTGTCTGGTATGGCATTTTTATTCAGTCATGGTATGGCAGTATTGTTTTGTTCTGGTATGGTGGCTTTATTCAGTCACAGTATGGAAGTGTTGCTCTGGTAGATGCCTGATGATGCAGATAATCTGTGAAACGCGTTGCATGATGGGTGATTAAAGTGTATTCTACCCCACGAGTGTGTCCAGCGCCTGTTGATGTCCGCCGCTCCCTTGGAGACTCCTTGGCTTTTTGTCTATACGTTCTGAGGTGGACCGGCTGCCAGCATACTTTTACACAAGCCTTTTTCCATTGTTACACTTGGTGAGTGTAACATCCTGGGTGAGCATTGTATTTACCCTTGTGTTCACCCTTGTATTTTTAAGTGGTAATGCGCTAGGTTGCGCCCTCTCTATTCCTTTGCTGCTTGCTCTGGTATGTGGCATTGTTATTCAGTCACAGTATGGCAATATTGTTCTGCTATGGAGTTATTTAGTCACAGTATGATGGTATTGTCCTGTTCTGGTATGGCAGTGTTATTCAGTCATTGCATAGGGTGTTGTACACAGACAAAAAGGGGGAACACAGCCTAATGATAAGTTTGCAGGTCGGACAAAATATGTTATGTTTTTCAGATCAAGTACTAGACCTCCAAGGGTTGGGGGCAGCAAATTGGGGATTTGCCTAGAGTGGCAAAAATCCTTGTACCGGCCCTGGTAGGAGAAAATCCCCATAGCAAACCTATCCTGCTACAGGCAGCTCCTATAATGGACAGAGGTGTCAGCAGAGAGCACTGTGGTCAGACAGAAAGGAAATTCAAAAAGAAAATAACTTCCTGTGGAGCAGCTGATAAGTATTGGAAAGATTAAGATTTTTAAAAAGAAGTAATGTACAAACCTGTTTAACTCTCTGGCACCAGTTGATTAAATAAAAATGTTTTCCAGGGGAGTACCCCTTTAAACCCCACACATTATGGGATATGATCCGACACATAAGAAAGGTGGCAAGTGCAGAGAAAGAAGAACAAATGAGACAGGATGATGGGAGCCTGAGTAATAGAGGGCAACGAGGTAGAGAAAACACAGACTTAAAGCTAGGGGTACCTACAAAAAAAATAAAAAAATAAATGTGATCAGACCAAGAAAAAGAAAAGAGAACCAAAAAAATTAAGTGAAAATAGTAAACAAAAAGTATGGAAAATCAGAAAAGCTGAACCAGCTGACATACCTCTCATTGCTGCCTGTGAGACCAGAAGTACATATGTATGAAAACCAATAAAGTACATATGTATGAAAACCAATAAAAGCAATTAACAGAATGATTCATTCAAATTACCCAGCTAGAGGGGAAGAGGAAGGGAAGGCTCCCAGACTGGTAGAGATGTAGTAGAGAGGGGGCAGGTAGCAGCAGACAGAGTGAACAGTCAGTTGTTGCTTGTCTCTGCTGTGCAGGTGTACTGAAGCAAACTGTTCCCTTAAGAGAAATGTTCCCAAGCAGCTAGCTGATGATAAATGCTGAGTCAGCAAAGCTCTGTGATTGGCTGAGGCGCAACCCCCCCCCCCCCCCCCCCCCCCTCATACTATTAGTTGTTGGTGGAGGTGTGCAGTCTCGTTCTGCTCACTATGTTGCAGACAGGGAACATTTCTCTACAGCATTGGAACGATTCTCTACCACCTCCCTCCCTGAAGCTCTCAGAGCAGGTTAACAAAATCCACATGATTTAGCATTTCTGCTATGTGTGGCCATACACAGTGTTCAGTGGTATCTAAATTGTTCACCTCCAGCTGTAGCAAAACTACAATTCCCAGCATGTCCAGACGGTGTTTGCTGCCTGGGCATGCTGAGAGTTGTAGTTTTGGAACATCTGGAGACCCACAATTTGCAGATCACTGCGCATAGCTCCCTAAACTGTGGCTATCCACATCTTGCAAAACTACAACTCTCAGCATTCTCAGACAGCTGTTTGGGTATGCTGGGATTTGTAGTTTTGCAAGATTTACAGGGGTCCAGTTTGGAGATCACTGTGCAGTGGTCTCTAAACTTTGGCCCTCTAGATCTTGTAAAACTACAACTCTCCGCATACCCATACAGCAGTTTGCTATCTGGGAAGGCTGGGATTTGTAGTTTTGCAACATCTGTGCGGTGGTCTTTAAACCATGGCCCTTAAAATCTTGCAAAACTACAACTTCCAGCATGCACAAAAAGCAAAATGCTTTTTCAGCATGCTGGGAGTTGTAGTTGCGTGCCTCCAGCTGTTGCATAACTACAACTCCCTGCATGCCCTTCGGCGACCAGTACATGCTGGGAGTTGTAGTTTTTCAACAGCTGGAGGCACACTGGTTGAAAAATCCTGAGTTAGGTAACAGAACCTAACAAGGTTTTCCAACCAGTGTGCCTCCAGCTGTTGCAAAACTACAACTCCCAGCATGCATGGTCTATCAGTGTATGCTGGAAGTTGTAGTTTTGCAACAGCTGGAGGTTTGCCCCCCATGTGAATGCACAGGGTACATTCACATGGGCAGGTTTACAGTGAGTTTCTTGCTTCAAGTTTTAGCTGTGGCAAATTCTCCGCCGCAGCTCAAATTCCTAGCGGGAAACTCACCGTAAACCCCCACCCGTTCGAATGCACCCTAAAGACATTCCAATAAACACAAAATCAAGGTTAAAATACTGCATATCGTACAGTATTGTTTCCAAAACGGAGCCTCCAGCTGTTGCACAACAACAACTCCCAGTTTAGCAACAGCTGGAGGCACCCTGTTTGGGAATCACTGGCGTAGAATACCCCTATGTCCACAACATATGCAAATCCCTAATTTAGGCCTCAAATGTGCAAGGCACTCCCTCAATTCAGGGCCCTGTCGTATTTCATGGAAACAGTTTAGGGCCACATATGGGGTATTTCTCTACTCGGAAGAAATAGCTTTACAAATTTTGGGGGGCTTTTTCTCCTTTTACTCCTTATTAAAAGGAAAGGTTAGGGTCCACACCAGCATGTTAGTGTAAAAAATAAAACATTTAACTCAAACATGCTGTGTTGGCCCACACTTTTCATCTTCACAAGAGGTAAAAGGAAAAAAAAAAGACCTTCAAAATGTGTAACGCAATTTCTTCTGAGTACGGAAATACCCCATAAGTGGGTGCAAAATGCTATGCGGGCGCACAACAGGGCTCAGGAGTGAGAGCACACTATGTACATTTGAGGCATAAATAGGTGATTTGCATAGGGATGGCCGATTTTACAGCGGTTCTGAAAAAATGTAAAAAAAATAAATACCCACATGTGACCCCATTTTAGAAACGATACCCCTCACGGAACGTAACAAGGGGTATAGTGAGCCTTAACACCCCACAGGTGTTTGACGAATTTTCGTTAAAGTTGGATGGGAAAATGAACATGTGTTTACAAAGCCCCCATGGTGCCATAACAGTGAACACCAGCACATGTGACCCCATTTTAAAAACTACACCCCTGACAGAATTTAATTTGGGGTGCAGTGAGGATTTACACCCCACTGGCATTTGACAGATCTTTGGAACAGTAGGCTGTGCAAATGAAAAATTACATTATTCATTTTCACGGACCGCTGTTCAAAAAAGCTGTCAGACACCGGTGGGGCGTAAATGCTCAAGGGTACCCCTTATTATGTGAGGGGTGTAGTTTCCAAAATGGGGTCACATGTGGGGGGTTCCATTGTTCTGGCTCTATGAGGGCTTTGTAAACACATGTGGCCTTCAATTCCGGACAAATTTTCTCTCCAAAAGCCCAATGGCGCTCCTTCTCTTCTGAGCACTGTAGTGAGTCCACATAGCACTTTACATCCACATATGGGGTATTTACATACTCAGAAGAAATGGGGCTACACATTTTGGGGGGCTTTTTTCCTATTTTCCCTTGTGAAAATGAAAAATTTTGGGTAACACCAGCATTTTAGTAAAACATATATTTTCTTAATTTTCCCATCCAAATTTTACAAAAAATTGTCAAACCCCTGTGGGGTGTTAAGTCTCACTATACCCCTTGTCACATTCCGTGAGGGGTATAGTTTCCACAATGGGGTCACATGTGGGTATTTATTGTTTTGCGTTTATGTCAGTACCGCTGTAAAATCAGCCACCCCTGTGCAAATCACCAGTTTAGGCCTCAAATGTACATAGTGCGCTCTCACTCCTGAGCCTTGTTGTGCGTTGACAGAGCATTTTATGTCCACATATGGGGTATTTCCGTACTCAGGAGAAATTATGTTACACATTTTGAGGGTCTTTTTTTCCTTTTAACTCTTGTGACAATGAAAAGTATGGGGCAACACCGGCATGTTAGTGTAAACAATTGAATTTTTTTACACTAACATGCTGGTGTGGACTCCAAATTTTCCTTTTCATATGGGGGTAAAAGGAGAAAAAGCCCCACTAAATTTGTAAAGCAATTGATCCTGAGTATGGAAATACCCCATATGTGGCCCTAAACTGTGTCCTTGAAATACTACAGGGCCCTGAAGTGAGAGCACCATGAGCATTTGAGGCCTAAATTAGGGATCGCATAGGGGTGGACATAGAGGTATTCTACGCCAGTGAATCCCAAACAGGGTGCCTCCAGCTGTTGCTAAACTCCCAGCATGCCTGGACAGTCAATGGCTGTCTGTAAATGCTGCGAGTGAAAGGGGGTGTATATGTAGTGTTTTGCCCTTTATTATGTGTTAGTGTAGTGTTTTTAGGGTACATTCGCACGGGCGGGGGTTTACAATGAGTTTCCCGCTAGGAGTTTGTGCTGCGGCGGAAAATTTGCCATAGCTTGAAGCAGGAAACTCACTGTAAACTCGCTGTTGCAAACTATAACTCCCAGCATGTACTGACAGACCGCTCATGCTGGGAGTTGGAGTTATACTTTTGCAACAGCTGGAGGCAAACTGGTTGTTAAACCTTCGGTTAGGTTCTGTTACTTAACTCAGGATTTTCCAACCAGTGTGCCTCAAGCTGTTGCAAAACTACAACTCCCAAATGATTGACGAAGGGCATGCTGGGAGTTGTAGTTATGCAACAGCTGGAGGCACGCAACTACAACTCCCAGCATGCCGAGACAGACTTTTGCTGTTCGTGCATGCTGGGAATTGTAGTTTTGCACGATTTTGTGGGCCACGGTTTAGAGACCACCGCACAGTGATTTTCAAACTGTAACCCTCCAGATGTTGCACCCCCACAAATCCCAGCATACCCAAACAGCTGTCTGGGCATACTGGGAGTTGTAGTTTTGCAAGATGTGGATGGCCACATTTTAGAGAGCTAAGCACACTGATCTGCAAACTTTCGGTCTCCAGATGTTCCAAAACTACAACTCCCAGCATGCCCAGGCAGCTGTCTGGACATACTGGGAATTGTAGTTTTGCAACAGCTGGAGGTCAACAATTTAGAGACCACTGCCCTAAGGGTATGGCCACAGATCGCAGAAATGCTAAATCATGTGGATTTTGTTCCCCTGCTAAGAGCTTCAGGGAGGGAGGCTGTAGAGAATCATTCCAATGCTGTAGAGTAAGGGTGTCAAACACCCGGCCCGCCAGACCTCGTCATGTGGCCCGCCGCCGGCCTTCACCTTTAATCTCTTTTTTTTTTTTTTTTTTTAAAGAAAGCCGCCTCTTCAGCGCATGCGCGGCGATCCTCCTTCGGTCCTCCGCCTCTATGGTTGTACGTCCTGTGCGTACAACCATAGAGACGCGGGAGGAACAGGAGGACAGCAGGATCATCACAGGAGGACGCGCGCAGGCCCTGGTAAGTGACCGGTGGCGCGTTATCTTCCGGAGCGTTCCGGTCACCGCTCGACCGGTTCTGGCACCTACTGCTATGGTCCATACGCCATAGCAGTAGATGTGACCCCGAGTCGGAGGAGCGGTGACCGGATCACAGTGGGTGCAGCACACAGACATACAGCCTCCTGCCATACACTGTACATGGCTGGAGGCTGTATGTCTGTGGGGGGGGGGGGGGGGTGCTGCCAACCTAATGTGGGGGGAACTATACTGCCAACTAATGTGGGGGAACATGCTGCCTACCTAATGTGGGGGGAACTATACTGCCAACTAATGTGGGGAAACATGCTGCCTATCTAATGTGGGGGGAACTATACTGCCATCTAATGTGGGGGAACATGCTGCCTACTAATGTGGGGGAACATGCTGCCTACCTAACGTGGGGGGAACTATACTGCCTACCTAATGTGGGGGGAATTATACTGCCAACCTAATGTGGGGGAAACTATACTGCCAACCTAATATGGGGGGAACTATACTGCCAACCTAATGTGGGGGGAACGAGCTGCCAACTAATGTGGGGGGAACAAGCTGCCTACCTAATGTGGGGGGAACTACAAGGTACTGTACATTGCGGCGGTAGGAGGGGTAGTCTTATATGGAGAGTATATCCCAAACTCTACATTTTAACTGTAAAAGTTGGGGGTCGTCTTATACACCCAGTCGTCTTATATACGGTATGTGAGGGGGGAGGAGGGGGTCCTACAGATACAACCAGCCCTTTGAGGGTGACCAAACTGCTGATGCGGCCCCCGATGAATTTGAGTTTGACACCCCTGCTGTAGAGAAATGTTCCCTGTCTGCAACATAGTGAGCAGAACAAGACTGCACACCTCCACAAACAACCAATAGTATGGGAAGGATGTGTGCACCTCAGCCAATCACAGTGGCTTTGCTGACTCAGCATTTATCATTTGCTGCTTGGGAACATTTCTCTTCAGGGTACAGTTTTCTTCAGTACACCGGCACTGGGAGTCAGTGGCAGGTGATAGAAGTCCCATCCCTGTACACTGTCATGCAACAAAGATGGCAGTGATGACAAGTGCAGCACCTCACCAGAAGGCAGGCTACTAGGAAAGCCAGGTGCATAGAGGGTCCAGAGAGGCACCAAACTGATCCAGGTGACCCCAGGAGTCTGATGGGGTGAACTGTATAAAAGTAGGTTAGAGTGAAGCCCCAAAAAGTGTAGAAATGCCGGCCGAGCAGCAGAAATACCTGTGGCATGCTTTCGCCTTGGTCAGTGGCTAGCTCCCAAAGTTTTAGATATTTAAACAGGAATCTAATTCCAAAGGTACCGGTTAGTAAAAGTTGCAGCATAAGTGTACTTTTACACAAGTCAAATACACTGTGGACTTTATGTGCAGATTTGTGTGAGGAAAAGTCACAGTGTATAATGATATTACTTATGAGGATGAGATTTTAAGAAATCTCCTTCACATGCTGAAGGAAAAACGTACACAGAATCTATGCATAAAATGGCCTATGTTTGGTTTTTCCCTTTGACATCAACGAGAAAGTTAAAAGCCATAATAAAATGTTATTGTTGCAGATTTTTAAGCAATAATGCATTGGAACCAAATAAAATATGCAACAAAATAAACATTATGGGGTAATTTAACATTTGCTCAGTTTGTTATGCTACGTGTATGTTTCTAAAGCTATTTATAAACTGATTTTCCCAGTGTGTTAGTATCACTTGTACGCTACGACTAATTTATGGCCCTGTGCGCTGGGAGTACATAAACCATATAACAGAAACATATCTAAAGAAGTATTCCAGGACTGAGTAAAAAAAAAAAAAAATCCCACCCAGGCTGCCAGCATTATAACAAAAAAATACGGACATCTCGCCGCTTGCCCGGTGCCTCTGTTATCGCTGGCCACATCGATGTCCTGTCTTGGCCAGTGATTGGCTGAGCAGCAGTTTGACCTATTAAGCCAGGAAAAATACTGGGTTGGGGCTCAAATCCCACAGCAGAGCAGCCAATCACTGGCTGAGGCAGGACATTGTTGTGGTATGCCACAAGGTAAAGAGTGACGAGTTGGCGATAAGAACCTGGAAGAAGCCTGCTCCAGAGGATGGGGCAGCAATAAAGTTAAAGGGGTACTCCACTGCACACATCTTATCCCCTATCCAAAGGATAGGGGAAAATATGTCAGATTGCGAGGGTCACGCCACTGGTGACCCCCACGATCTCCAGGCCAGCACCGCTGTCATTCGGGGAATGGAGCAAACTCCACTCAGTGCCTGATAACTGCACGATGCAGGCCGCCACGCCCCCTCCATTCAAGTCTATGGGAGGAGGTGTGACTGCTCTGTATTAGCCGTCACACCCCCTTCCACAGACATGAATGGAGTGGGCGTGGAGTGAAGTCACGAACGAGGATGCTGCAAACTGCCGGCCCAGTGATCGCGAGGGTCCTCAGCAGCGTCCCTAATTTCGGCATGCCCCACGACCGAGGCATGATGTCATGTCTCGGTGCCGAAGGCAGCGCCTGGCACAGAATGCAGGGGGCTGCACTAAGATCGCGGGGGTTCCAGCAGCGGAACCCCCTGCGATCATAGATCTTATTCCTTTCCAAAGGATAGAAATACTTCTAATACAGGGAGAGTGTAAACCCCAAATAAACTCTAAATAAACTCAAAATAAACCACCCTGTCTGGCATCAGAATGCAACTTTTTTGCAGCATTTGTTAAAATCTGCATATATAGACCTTTCAAGAAACAAAAGGGGTGAGTAGCATACATTTGTTCGTAGGCTGTTCAAAATTTAGTGACAATTCAATTCAAAATCCACAATGTAAATCTCTGATAACTTCCCCCTAATGTATGTATTTTATGTATTGGAGAACTGGGCTGACTTCGCTGTTGGTTACCGGCTCTACCGTAGGGACGGACTGCACCTCAATGGGGAGAGTGCAGCTGTGCTTGGGGAGAAGATGGCTAGATGGGTGGAGCGTGTTTAAACTAGGGACTGGGAGGGAGGGAACCTACAACATAGAGGGGGAGGATAGTATAGATAGAGGGGGGGGGACTTATTAATGTACCTGGGGTGGAGCGGAGGGAGGGGTTAGAATAGTTAATAGGAATAGGCTTCAAAGGAAGAAAAACCATATGCCATTGAATTGCATGTTGACTAATGCCAGATGTCTGACCAATAAAACTGATGAACTTGAGTGGTTGATGTCTGAGGAGGATTATGACATAGTGGGTATAACAGAGACTTGGTTGGATGATACCTGTGACTGGGCGGTCAACATACAGGGTTATAGTCTATTCAGAAAGGATCAGACAAAACGGAAAGTGTGAGGAGTCTGTCTTTATTTATAGTCCAGACTGAAGGCCGCACTGCGTGAGGATATACGGGAGGGAATCGATATTGTGGAATCATTATGGGTAGAAATAGATGGAGATAAAAATAAAATTCTGATAGGGGTTAACTATAAGCCACCACACATAATGGAAGAAGCAGAAGATCAATTAATGAGGCAAATAAACAAGGCAGCAAATCAGAATGATGTGATAATAATGGGGGACTTTAACTATCCTGATATAGGATAGTGATAAAGGAAACAGGTTTCTGACTATAGCTAAAGACAATTATCCGTCCCAAATCGTGCAGGGCCCGACCAGAGGGGGCACCCTACTAGACTTAATATTAACCAACAGACCTGACAGAGTAACAAATGTGCAAGTTGAAGAACACCTAGGAAATAGTGATCATAATATAATACATTATAACTTGTTCTTCAATAAGGGAATCTCTCGAGGGGCCACAAAAACAATGAAGTTCAGGAAGGCAAAGTTTGACCAACTCAGAGAAGCCCTTAATATAAAATGGGATAATGTCCTCAAAAACAAGAATACTGACACTAAATGGGAGACTTTTAAAAATATCTTAAACTCTCACTGTAAGATGCATATACCTTATGGGAATAAAAGGGTCAGAAATAAAAGAAAACCAATATGGATGAATAAAAATGTTAAGGGGGCAATAAATGACAAAAATAAAGCATTTAAGCTACTAAAAGAGGACGGCAGTGAAGAAGCATTAAAAAGCTATAGAGAAAAATTTGAAATATGCAAAAAAACAGATAAAAGCAGCAAAAAGAGTAAAACTAACCCCAAAATATTTTTTAACTATATGAATAGCAAAAAGGTCAAAAATGGAAGTGTAGGCCCTTTAAAAAATGATAAAGAAGAAATTATAAACGGGGATCAGGAAAAAGCTATTACCGTATATACTCGAGTATAAGCCGAGTTTTTCAGCACGGTTTTTCGTGCTGAAAACACCCCCCTCGGCTTATACTCGAGTGAACTCCCCCACCCGCAGTGGTCTTCAACCTGCGGACCTCCAGAGGTTTCAAAACTACAACTCCCAGCAAGCCCGGCCAGCCATCGGCTGTCCGGGCTTGCTGGGAGTTGTAGTTTTGAAACCTCCGGAGGTCCGCAGGTTGAAGACCACTGCGGCCTTCGACATCATCCAGCCCCCTCTCACCCCCTTTAGTTCTGAGTACTCACCTCTGCTCGGCGCTGGTCCGGTCCTGCAGGGCTGTCTGGTGAGGAGGTGGTCCGGTGGGATAGTGGTTCCGGGCTGCTATCTTCACCGGGGAGGCCTCTTCTAAGCGCTTCGGGCCCGGCCTCAGAATAGTCACGTTGCCTTGACAACGACGCAGAGGTGCGTTCATTGCCAACGTACTTCTGCGTCATTGTCAAGGCAACGCCTCTATTTCGGGCCGGAAGCGTGGAGAAGAGGCGCCACCGGTGAAGATAGCAGCCCGGAAACACTATCCCACTGGACCACCTCCTCACAGGACAGCCCTGCAGGACCGGACCAGCGCCGAGCGGAGGTGAGTACTCAGAACTAAAGGGGGTGAGAGGGGGCTGGATGATGTCGAAGGCCGCAGTGGTCTTCAACCTGCGGACCTCCGGAGGTTTCAAAACTACAACTCCCAGCAAGCCCGGACAGCCGATGGCTGCCCGGGCTTGCTGGGAGTTGTAGTTTTGAAACCTCTGGAGGTCCGCAGGTTGAAGACCACTGAGGGCGAATGATGACAAGGGGATGTTGAAGGGGGGATGTGTGGGATGATAAGGGGATGATGAAGGGGGGATGTGTGGGATGATAAGGGGATGATGAAGGGGGGATGTGTGGGATGATAAGGGGATGATGAAGGGGGGATGTGCGGGATGATAAGGGGATGATGAAGGGGGGATGTGTGGGATGATAAGGGGATGATGAAGGGGGGATGTGCGGGATGATAAGGGGATGATGAAGGGGGAATGTGCGGGATGATAAGGGGATGATGAAGGGGGGATGTGCGGGATGATAAGGGGATGATGAAGGGGGGATGTGTGGGATGATAAGGGGATGATGAAGGGGGGATGTGCGGGATGATAAGGGGATGATGAAGGGGGATGTGTGGGATGATAAGGGGATGATGAAGGGGGGATGTGTGGGATGATGACAAGGGGATGATGATGAGGATGTTAATGACGGGGGTCTGGATGATGACAGGGGGGGGATGATGTATTTCCCACCCTAGGCTTATACTCGAGTCAATAACTTTTCCTGGGATTTTGGGTTGAAATTAGGGGTCTCGGCTTATACTCGGGTCGGCTTATACTCGAGTATATACGGTATATTAAACAAATTCTTCTCCACTGTATTCACCGAGGAAAATGAAATGCCAGGTGAAATACAGTTTGATAAGGCAAACTCCCCTTTACAGGTCACCTGTCTAACCCGGGAAGAAGTAGAGTGCCACCTACAAAAAAATCAAAATAGACAAATCACCAGGTCCAGATGGCATTCACCCCCTCGAGAGATTTCCTTACAGTAGTAAAGTTGCAATCATTGCAGATGATACTAAACTCTGTAAAGCAGTAAACACTGTAGAGGACAGGGCACTGTTACAAATGGATCTGGATAGGTTGGAGGATTGGGCTGGGAAGTGGCAGATGAGGTTCAACACTGATAAATGTAAGGTAATGCACATGGGGAGGAAAAATCCAGCCTGGGATTATGTATTAAATGGGAGCACACTAGGGATGACTGACGTGCTAAAGGACTTGGGAGTTTTAGTGAACAGTAAATTTAGCTGTAGTGACCAGTGTCGGGCTGCCAAGGCAAATAAAATCATGGGGTGCATCAATAGGGGCATAGATGCCCACGACAAGGAAATAATTCTACCGCTGTACAAATCACTAGTCAGACCACATATAGAACACTGTGTACAGTACTGGGCACCAGTGTACAAGAAAGATACAGTGGAGCTGGAGAAGGTTCAAAGATGGGCAACCAAGGTAATACGGGGAATGGGAGGACTACAGCACCCAGAAAGATTATCAGAATTGGGGTTACTTAGTTTAGAAAAAAGAAGGCTTAGGGGAGACCCAATAACTATGTATAAATATATCAAGGGACAGTACAGAGATCTTTCCCATGATCTATTTATAAGCAGGACTGTTTCTATAACAAGGGGGCATCCTCTAAGTTTAGAGGAAAGAAGGTTTCTACACCAGCACAGACGGGGGTTCTTTACTGTAAGAGCAGTGAGACTGTGGAATTCTCTCCCAGAGTAGGTGGTCATGGGGAACTCGGTAAAAGAATTTAAAAGGGGTCTGGATGCATTTTTTGGAGAGTAAAAACATTGCTGTTATGTATATTAGAATTATAGGGACAGAAGGTTGATCCAGGGATTTATTCTGACAGTCATATTTGGAGTCGGGAAGAAATTTTTTACCTCTAGTATGAGTTTTTTTTGCCTTTCTCTGGATTAACTCAGTAGGGACTCATTAGGGATATAGGTTGAACGTGATGGACTCTGGTCTTTTTTCAACCTTATGAACTATGTTACTATGAATTTATACTTACAGATAAAGATGATAAGTCCATTTCTTTGTTTTTAATAAGAAAATCATGAATTTTTTCATTTTGCAGGATTTCTTTTGATATGTATTTACAATGATCGATAGTAACCATGCCATGCTTGCAGGTCATTAATGAAGTTAAATCTGGGCCTCGACAATATAAGTGAAATGCTTCTTCTATCCCAAGAATGGGTCCTGATAATAGATAAATAAAATGAAAAAAGAAACATTTTCTATTATATATCAATCATTCAATAGAAAATAATTCAGCATTCCAACAAACAGGAATACATATTTATATTTCATATTTTTCATTTTCAGCATTTCATCTTACCATTAAAGAGGAGCAGGTTTCCCAAACAAAGCTGTCCTCCACAAGGAATATTATCTTCTTGAGATGACATGTTATGACCAATCATGCAAAATGTCCGATTGCTGTCAGAAGATAGGTTTCCTTTTCTGGGAGGATTATATTCCAGAGTAACTTCTGTAGTCCTGTATTAATTTTATTTATTTTTTTCCAACAAAGAAGTGAAATAAATCAGATTACAAATTTTATAAAATGAGTACTCATATATAACGTATTTTCAGGCAGTGGTTATTTGGGAAAGTAAAATAGCAGATTAGCAAAGGTCTACCTGACCCATTTAACCCCTAGATGACAAAGGGTTTACAGGTACTAAACAACCAAAGCCGTACCTTTACGCCCTAAAGCATTAAATGTCTATAAAGCAGGCGAAGGAGCTTGTGCTCGCTTTATAAGGGGTGAGTGACTGCTACCGTCAGTAACCGGACACTCACCACTAATGACCACAAGTCACTAATGATCCTGCTGCTGCTCATCATTAACCCTTTGACACCATGATTAATGACGATCACGGCCTCAAAAGGGTTAAATGATAGTTGCCGGAACCTCAGTGGTCCTCATCGTACCCTTTTAATGCGATTGCAGGCATTCGATAAGCTAAAATGGCAGATGTCCCCTTTCCAGCCTTCTCCAGTTGATTGTTGTTCTAATAATGCAGCCAGCCTGATCCAGGCTGAATTGGTAGAGCGCCGATCAAATTAGTGCAGTAGGCTAGAAGTATACAGTGAATGTAGTCTAATTATTGCAAATTAAACTTAAAAGGTGTTATATTAAAGCCCCTTCCTTAAGAAAAATTCAAGTCACCCTCCATTTTACAGAAAAACAATAGAAAAATTTAACAAACATATTTGGTATAGTCTAAACTATTAAAATATAATGTTTATGATTCCGCACAGTGCACAGCTTAAATGTAAAAAATATACAAAAAGGTCATAAATGCAGATTTTTGATCACATATTCATATTATATATATTTAATAAAAGTGACCAAAAAGGTACCATTTAGACAAAAATGATACCAAAAACACATACAGATCATAACGCAAAAAATGAGGCCTCATACAGTCCTGTATATGGAAAAATAAAACATGTATAGGATTTGTTGTGTCAGGATTTTGTTTCATGAAAAAGTGAATTAAAAACAGCTTAAAAAAAAAGTTAGAGGGGGAGAGAATATGGTAATTTTAAGCACACTGAAATGTTTAAAAAAAAAAAAAGTTCGAGTAGTAGAAAAACTATACATATTGGGTCTCTGTGATGTCCCAGTACAGGACAGAGTCCTGTACTTACCCTTAGGCCCTGTCAGGTTAAGTCCTTCAGTGACATGGGGGCTCCCCTGCATGGTCTCCCCCTGTTGTTCCGTAATGTTGTGCTTATCACTTTAACCCCTTAAGGACCAAGCCCATTTTCACCTTAAGGACCAGAGCGTTTTTTGCACATCTGACCACTGTCACTTTAAGCATTAATAACTCTGGGATGCTTTTACTTTTCATTCTGATTCCGGATTCTGATTTCATACTGATAACTTTCTTTTTTACACTTTTTTTTTGCAGTGTTATAGCCCCCCCCCCTCTCCTAGTGGCTATTGCACTGCACATACCGATCTCATACAAAGACAGCAAAGATCAGTGTTATCGGCGGTCGATTGCTCAAGCCTGGATTTCAGGCATGGAGCAATCAATCGCCAATCGGACGCGGCGGAGGCAGGTAAGGGGACCTCCGCTCGCATTCTAGCTGATTGGGACATCGTGATTTCACCGCGATGGTCCCAATCAGCCCGACTGAGCTGCCGGGAAGCGTTTACTTTCCTTTTAGATGCGGCAATCAACTGCGTCTAAAGGGTTAATAGCGTGCGGCACAATGATCTGTGCCACGCGCTATTTGCCCAGGGTTCCGGCTGTTATTAGCTTCCGGGTACCTACGTGGGGTCACAGTTACACCCTGCGTCCCTAAGAGGTTAAGGACTTAGCGTTTTTCCTTTTTCATTTTTTCCTCCTTACCTTTGAAAAATCATAACCCTTTTAATTTTGCACCTACAGACGCATATGATGGATTTTTTTGCGCCACCAATTTACTTTGTAATGACATTAGTAATTTTACCTAAAAATCTACAGCGAAAAAAATTATTGTGCGCCAAATTTTTTACAGAAAAACACCATTTTGTAACTTTTGGGGGATTCCATTTCTACGCAGTGTATATTTCTATAAGAATGACACCTTATCTTTATTCTGGAGGTCCATAAGATTAAAATGATACCCTACTTATATAGGTTTGATTTTGTCTTACTTCAGAAAAAAAAATGATAACTACATGCACGAAAATGTATACATTTAAAAGAAATTTTCTCAACATTTTTATTTTTCCCGCATGTGGGGCAGTACGAAGGCTCGTTTTTTGTGCCGTGATCTGAAGTTTCCATCGGTACCATTTTCTGTTTTTATCGCATATTTTTTATGCTATAAAAAAGACCAAAAATACACTATTTTGGACTTTGTAGTTTTTTACAGGCACACCATTGACGTTGTGCGGTTTAATTAAAGATATATCTTTATAGTTTGGTCATTTATGCATGCGGAGATACCACATATGTTTATATTTATATTTATTCATGAACACTTAACATAACCTGTATGGGCATATAAAAATAATAAATAAATAATAAATAAATAAAGTGGACAGGACCAAAAGATATATGTGGACCCAATTCCCACACCACAGCGCAAGCACTGCAGAGGTATGGAAGCATTTAGTCTGTTGAAAAGCTCAGGAGTGTGGAACCATCCCATAAGCATCTTAAACTGGGTTTCTTTGTAGGCCATGATTAGGTGCAGCCCCTCTCTGGGGGGGGTTAAGAATAGAGTAAATGGCGTTTACTTGCGGCCTTTCACTTGCGGTCCCTGTCAGCACAACAGTCGGCCCAGCAAAAAACCCTCTAGTACCTCATTCCCTCACCATAGTAGAGGATAAGCTGGTATGGTATGAAAACGAACTCATAGGGGAAGCTAAAGAGGCTAATTTAAACTTAGCAAAACAGTAATTCCACACATCGAGAGAAGGCCATCGGACATAAAAGAGGGCCCAGGGAGGGAGAAGAAAGAGGTAGAGTCCAGAGAAGAGAGTAAGGATGAGAGGGCGCCAGCCAAAGCTTCTCTAAATCCATCCATCTGCTGTAGGCATGACAGGAGGACCACGCCACCAGGTGGCACAAATGGGCGCTCTAGTAGTACTTTATCACATCCGGGACGGATTATTACAGACATAGGGAGGCGATTGTTCCAGATAAAACGAAAGAGGGCAGTCTGAAAGGAGCGAAGAGCAGCTAGAGGGACCCGTATCGGAAAAGCACAGCAATTTAGGGAGGATTGTCATCTTAACCGCAGCTATGCGCCCAAACAAGATAAATTGGGACCTCCACTTTTCCAAACGGCCCCGAAGTTCTTGAAACAAAGAAGGAAAGTTAGCCGAGTAAAGGGAGGCATAAGAAGAAGTCAGAAAGATATTTAAGCTTAACAGGAGACCACAACAAAGAGAAGTTAGTTTGGAGAAGAGAGGACAGAGGAGGGGGAAGATTCAGAGGCATAGTCTCAGATTTAGAGAGGTTGACCCTGTATCCCGAGACAATCCCATAGGAATGCAGGGTCCGGTAAAGAGCAAGGAGGGACTGTCGAGGGTGAGTAAGAGTCAGAAGGAAAAAGTCAGCAAACAGACAGATCTTATAGTCCCTATCATGTAGGTGGACCCCTGAGATGTCCAGGTCACCCCGGATCAAGGCAGCAAGAGGCTCTATACATAGCGCAAAGATCAGGGGTAACCGCCATCCCTGCCTAGTCCCAATAAATAGAGGGAAACTCGGAAAAGTAACATGAGGAAGTTTAATAGAGGCAGTGGGAGAAGAGTAGAGGCCCCGCAAGGCAGTCAGAAAAGGCCCTGAAATCCTGAATTTCTGTAGGGTAGCATAAAGGAAGGGCCAGCTGAGCCTATCATAGGCCTACTCAGCATTAAGGCTAAGGACCAAGGCCTGTTCTGAGCGCCAATTGATCAAGTCTATCTAACCCACAACCCTCCTAGTATTATCTCCCCCCTCCCCCGGCAGCAAGGGGGAAGAGGTCTTTAACATTTTAGACGAGGCAATCAACTTTGATCGCCTGTATCTAAAGGGTTAATACCAAACATCACCACGATCGGTGATGTCGGATATTCGCGACAGGTCCTGGCTTTCAATAGCTGCTGGGAACGACCCGCTATGACGCGGGGGCACAGCGTGACCCTGCGTTATAGAATGGGATCGGGCGCAGGGCATACAAGTACGCCCTGTGTCCTTAAGGAGTTAAATAGAAGTAATTAACAAATCGGTTTAACTTTCTGGTACCAGTTGATTTAAAAGGACTTGTTTTTGCACTTTTGTTTTTTCTTCCTCTCCTTCTAAAATCATAGCGCTTTAAAGACCTATAGAAGGGCTTGTTTTTTGCGTCACCAATTGTAGTTTGTAAAAACATCACTTTATAACAATCAGCGGCGAAACAAAAAAAAAAATACTTATTTGTGGGGTGAAAAAAAACAATTTTGTTAATTTTTAGGGCTTCCATATCTATGCAGTGCACTTTTCAGTAAAAATGACATCTTATTTTTATTCTGTAAGTTCATACGGTTACACGGATACCCAATTTATGTAGGTTTTATTTAATTTTACAACTTAATTATAACTACATACAACAAAATTAGAACATTTAAAATTGTGATTTTCTGACCCTTATAACTTATTTTTCCCCATACAGGGCTATATGAGGGCTCATTTTTTGTGTAGTGGTCTGTAGTTTTTATTGGTAACATTTTTGTTTTGATGGGACTTTTCGATCGCTTTTTATGATTTTTTTTTATGGTATATAAAGTGACCAAAAATGCACAATTTTGGAGTATTTTTTAAATGTACGTCAACGACCGTGCAGTTTAGCTAACCTTATATTTTAATAGTTCGTACATTTAAGCACCGCGGCTTATTCCCATTTTTTTTATTTTTTATTTTATTTATTTATTTATTTATTTTTTACACTTTTTACTTTATGTAGACACCATATACTGTTGCATATATCAGTGTTATTGGTGCTCTGCTGCTCCAGCCTGCTGAAGCTTTCTGGATCAGCAGAGCACCGATCGGTCGGCGAGGAAGCAGGAAAGGGCCCTCCCGCTGT
This sequence comes from Hyla sarda, assembly GCF_029499605.1. Lineage (NCBI taxonomy): Eukaryota > Metazoa > Chordata > Amphibia > Anura > Hylidae > Hyla > Hyla sarda. Next base: position 299,848,600 of record NC_079191.1, read on the forward strand.
CCTCTCAGCTAATCAGGACACCGCGATTTCATTGCAATAGTCCCAATAAGCTCCGTTAACCCCTTAAGGACCAAGGACGTACCGGTACATCCTTGGTCCTGCTCCCGTGATATAACGCGGGGTTACACGGTAACCCCGCATCATATCACGGCGGGCCCGGCGTCATAGTGAAGCCGGGACCCGCCGCTAATAGCGCGCGGCGCTGCACGCTATTAACCCTTTAGCCGCGCGCTCAGGGCTGAGCCACGCGGCTAAAAGTGAAAGTAAAAACTGCCGGTTAGCTCAGTGGGCTGTTCGGGATAGCCGCGGTGAAATCGCGGCATCCCTAACAGCTTGCAGGACAGCGGGAGGGTCCCTACCTGCCTCCTCGCTGTCCGATCGCCGAATGACTGCTCAGTGCCTGAGATCCAGGCATGAGCAGTCAAGCGGCAGAATCATCGATCACTGGTTTCCTATGAGAAACCAGTGATCAATGATAAAGATCAGTGTGTGCAGTGTTATAGGACCCTATGGGAGCTATAACACTGCAAAAAAAAGTGAAAAAAAGAAGTGAATAGAGATCATTTAACCCCTCTCCTATTATAAGTTTGAATCACCCCCCTTTCCCCATAAAAAAAAAAGTGTAAATAAAAGTAAATACAAACATATATGGTATCACCGCATGCAGAAATGTTCGAATTATAAAAATATATGGTTAATTAAACCGCTCGGTCAATGGGGTACACGCAAAAAAATTCCAAAGTCCAAAATAGTGCATTTTTGGTCACTTTTTATATCATTTAAAAATTCATAAAAAGCGATCAATAAGTCCTATCAATGCAAAAATGGTACCGTTAAAAACTTCAGATCACGGCGCCCCATACACGGAAAAATAAAAAAGTTATAGGGGTCAGAAGATGACAATCTTAAACGTATTAATTTTCCTGCATGTAGTTATGATTTTTTCCAGAAGTACGACAAAATCAAACCTATATAAGTAGGGTATCATTTTAATCATATGGACCTACAGAATAAAGATAAGGTCTAATTTTTACCGAAAAATGTACTACGTAGAAACGGAAGCCCCCAAAAGTTACAAAACGGCGTTTTTTTTTCAATTTTGTCGCACAATGATTTTTTTCCCCCCCGTTTCACCGTAGATTTTTGGGCAAAATGACTGAGTTCATTACAAAGTAGAATTGGTGGCGCAAAAAATAAGCCATCATATGGATTTTTAGGTGCAAAATTGAAAGAGTTATGATTTTTTAAAGGCAAGGAGCAAAAAACGAAAATGCAAAAACGGAAAAAACCCTGATCCTTAAGGGGTTAAGCTGCCGGGATGGTTTCACTTTCATTTTAGAGGCCGCTATCAAATTTGAGTTAATGCCGGGCATCGGCCCGAACAGTGATACTTGGCATTAACCCTGGGTCCTGGCTGCTGAAAGCAGTTGGGACCCGCCGGTTTTAACGCATGCTCAGCCCCATAGCTTGTTCTAAACACCAGTAACGGGACCAGGATGTACAGGTACGCCTGGATCCTTAAGGTTTCGGGAGCAAGGGGGTACCCATACGCCCTGCATCCTTAACATGTTAAGCAACTTTATGTGTTGCAATTTTTACGAATTTGTGGATTAAACCGTAGTTTTTGATTGTACAAGGATATGGGGTAATTAGGTTCACAGAATATAATAAAGGCGTGGAGAGGCAATTTTGGTGAAAATTGGGGATTAAATATGTTCACCAGCTTTACCACCAAGGGGATTAATTTAGTTTGAGACACTAAGTTTGAAATTTCAGAATGATATTAAGAAAAAATTCTAGTATCGCCAATTATTAGAAGCAGATAGAAACACTAGAGATATGGTTAAGTTTTATATTGGTACACCTAAATTACCGTATTCACATTTATTATGGAATAACAGGGTACCCGCAAGGCCCTAAGGAAAATATATAAGAATTTAATACTAAATTGAAGACCAAATAAAATAGGGAAGATACCTCACCTCGATGACCCTACATGGGATAGAATTTTGAATAATGAAAAATCCTGTTCTACAAGTAAAAAGCTGCAATACTCACAATTAAGAATTATTTATAGATTATATTATACTCCCAATTTCTTGGGGAAAACAGGCTGCAGAAAGGACACTCTATGCCCTAAGTCCTCAGTGGACTTACACATCTGCTATGGAAATGTAGTAGAGTGAGAGGGTTCTGGACCGACATTGAGGAATTTATGGAAAAACAAGTTTGGATATCAGATCCACCATATTGGGGGAAGTGGTTAACATTGGTACATGGAAGATGATATTTTGAAATTACAGTAGAACCTCCCAATAGCGGACACTCATGGGGAATGAAAAAGTATCCACTATTGAGAGATGTTGCCTATTGGGAAAAAAAGCTTAAAAATATTTCTGAATGATGGAATACTGTTCTGTTCTAACTTCAGAGTATATACTCCAAAAGTAAGAAACAAAATGAATCCCACTTACCACGTATGGAGTCCCAAAATTGCAGTAGTTTATTCCATATAAAGATGAAGCAGCATACAAAGGAGTGGCAATTCCATGTAGTGGGGAGAGAGAGCAGCCGCTCTCAAGACACAGGGGCACACCAAGAGGTGGCAACTAGTTTTGCGTCAGCCAACGCTTCAGCGTCAGCCAGGTGTGTGTCTCCTCCCAATGGTAGTAACACTTTTATATGCATAACAGACAACATGTGAATTGTGTCCTAAATCAAAATGTGCAAAATAGTGAAAAAGCATAAAAACATAGGTTAAAACCAAAGTTAGAAAGAGCAACACAAATAATGGATTCACAGGAATGCAGAGAAATCATTTTGTTCATCTAATCCAAGAGGGCCAGTAGCGTCAAGTTTAATTATCCATAATGTCTCCCGGCGTAATAAATATGTATGACGATCTACTCCCTCCGGGATTTTTTTCTATGCGTTCTAGCCCCGCAAATTTCAAACCTTCAGTTTTGCCTCCATGATATTCTATCATATGGGAGACAAAACGTGGAGATCCTTTTTTAGTTTTATAAGAGTACAAATATTCTCGTATACGGACGGATAATTTTCTTTTTGTCTTACCGATATAATAAAATGTGCAGGGGCAGATAATATAGGTAGATTGACAGGTGATGAATTGGTTGAGAAAAATGTCGATTCCGCCTAATACAAAGTTTCTCTTTGCTAAATTAAGATGACAAGAATTGCAGTTTTTACAAGGAAAATTTCCTTTTGGAAGACAGTTTTTCAACCAAGTTTCGTTTTTGTCATGGATGCTCGGTTTGCCCTTTGTTATAAAATCTCCGATGATTTGGGACTTTCTTAAGGTGATAATAGGCTTCACTTTTGCTTCAGAATTTCCTCTGTAGTATTCAGCAGCTAATAAGTACTGGAAGGATTAAGATTTTTTAATAGAGGGGGGGGGGGGGGGCGTGTCCTGCAGTGAATGGCGGCGGTCGCATAGTTCCTGTGCTCCGCTAACCTCTGGGCCTTAAGCGACTACACAGCGTTTCACCTTGCTCTATTTCCCCGTAACTGGCTGTTGACGGGTGGAGGAACTCCTGGTCTCCCCACCATGACCCGCACGAGAGGCCAAAAGAAGAAAAGCCTGATGAAACTTACAGCGTTCTTCCCGGCTGCTGACTTCTCCCAAGATGACGCAGCTGCTTCCCCACCTCACCAGGCCGGAGTCCCCTCCACGACGGGCTCCGCTTCACCTTCGGCGGGCAGTGCTTCTCTGGCATCGGCTTCATCCAAGGCGGACAGTGATCCCTATCAGTCTCCGGTGCCCTCAGCCCTCTCTCCGCCTGGCAGAGCTTCGGCGGCCCCCGGGCCTCAGCAGGTACGCTTTTCGCCCGCGCCCTTAATCCCTCAAGGAGCTAGCGGAACCCCGGGGAGGGATGCAGGAGGGCCCGCTCAGATGCCTCTCACAGAGCACGTAATGAGAAGCCTGCTCTCTGAACTAAAATGCTCCTTGCAAGCGGACATCCAAAATGCGGTCACTAGTATCCAAGCTGAGGTGGCGGGGATTGGGAACAGAACCGCACATGGAGTCCAAAATGGCGGAACTCACCGCCTCGCACAACTCTGTGGTTGATTTGGCGAACTCTTTAGAGGATGAGGTGTCCGCTTTGAGGCTCAAGATAGCGGATATCGAAGATCGCTCCCGCCGCAACAACCTGAGGGTTAGAGGTGTGCCGGAGACGGTTAAAACTGAGGAACTGAATGGCTTCCTTACAGACTTTTTCGCCTTACTTTTGCTTCAAGCTACTACTCTAGATCTTCTCATGGACCGGGTGCATAGACTACCTAAGCCGAAAGCCTTATCCGGCTCTGTCCCTAGGGATGTTATTCTCAGGATGCATTTTTATCACATTAAGGACCAGTTGATGCAGTCTGCCCGTTCTACCCCTGACTTGCCTGCTAGATTTGCCAACATCCAGTTGTATACGGACTTGTCAGCGGTCACATTGGCCAGGCGCAGGGAGTTCAGTGCTGGTGCCAAGCTCCTACGGGACCATGGTGTACCCTATAAGTGGGGCTACCCTGTGAAAATGATTGTCACCCGAGGAGGAGCCAAGTTTGTGGTGAACTCGCCTGAGGATCTGGATAAACTTTGCATTGAATGGAATATGTCAGCTCCTGCTGCTTCTCCACTCCCGTCTGGAGAAGAATGGCACCTGGTGGCTAATCGGAAGCGTAAAAGTGACAAGTGTCGCTCAGCGACAGACTAACTGTTCCTGCCTGTTACCAGAACTGCTGGGACACTTGTGGACGATGCAAGATGCAGTATCTTATCCTTATGGTTTGGTTCTGAGGCGTCTACTAGAGTAATGAGTGGGAATTTGTTTGGTGTGTCACTGGCCCAGCTGCGGGCTTTTTCCACACTATGTCCCCTATGAAGGCTTACCACATGGCCTTTATTGCTCTCTCTATGTCTGTATTGTTTTTGTTTGTGTTCCCCTTGTTTCAATGGTTTTCCCTTGTTTGTTGGTTTGTCCGGTCTTATCTTGTGTACATACTGCTAGGTAGTGTGCTGCAACTCTCTGAAGTCTGTGAGGTGTGGTGGTTCTATGATTGTGGACTATGTCCAAATGTTTATAGGCGTTTATTGTTACAGCGATGCGCCCTGAGGAGTGATGATACTTAAGATGGTTTCCCTTAATGCTAAGGGATTGAATCCACCGTTCAAGCGATCCCTCCTATGGAGAGACGCTGTTCGCTTGCGGGCGGATGTTATGTGCATTCAGGAAACCCATCTTAACGTGAATGATGTGAGTCGCCTTAACCATAAAAAGTACCCTCACATGTTTCATGCCCATGCTCACCACAAGAAAGGAGGGGTTTCGGTGGCGATTCGTGATTCTGTAGCCTTCTCCTCACAGCAGATTTATATAGATAAGGGGGGACGTTACATTATCCTGCTATGTCACCTTAATAGTGTCCCCTACACAATAGTGGCCCTTTACGCACCTAATCGCAAACAATGTGCGTTTCTGAAATCCTTGCTCCACACGCTGGAGAAAGTTGCCACCGAACATGTGGTGTTGTTGGGCGACTTTAATATGTCTATGTGGCCACAGATAGATACGACTGCTGCACACTCCAGAGTGGGCCCGACTGGGTTCTTTTTTTTTTTATTTTTTTAAACATATTTTTATTCAAAAATTTTCAAAATTTTATAAACATGCACACAGGGCATTCCTGTGAAATAATGTGTAGTATAGATATATTAACTATATCAACAAGACATATCACGATGCAGCATTATCGAATCAATCTAGCAACCCGCACCCCTCCCCCACCCCATCCTAATCAGTAATCAGAACGCCAACCGGCGGAAGTCATTCAGGAGAATATCATGATACTATAGGTGAGATCCCCTCGCATCGGATACCCAGAAGCCAGTAAAGAAATACGGATCAACATCAAACAGGAACTCGAAGCCGGCCCAACGAGCCGGAAATGGATCTAGTAAGATACCAGGTCGTGTCTGTAAATGGTTGCATCAAAGAGATCAATTCCTCATTCGAATAAAAGGCCAGCATGAACGTTTTCCATTTCTTAAAAAACCATTTAGCCGATTTCTCTCTTGTCCTTAAAATTTCAAGGCGATCTAGCATCAGATATTTTTTCACTTGCGCTATAACATCCATAGGCGAGGGCATGTAAGCCGACAACCAATGAGTTAAGAGACACCGCTTGGCCCCCAGTAGAATCGTGTGGTGCAATAATGTCAGAGAGACATCATCTGGCGGTATGTGTAGGACTATAAGTAAAGGAGTCAAAGGTAAAGCGACTTTTAGTTTCCTATCTAACAGCGTGAAGAGAGCGGTCCAGAAATCCTGAGTCTTAGGGCAGGTAACTAATCCGTGCAATAAATCAGTAAAGGGGGCATTACAGTTAGGGCAGTCAGTCAGTCTGTCAGGTCTGTCAGGTGTCCGGGGTATGGTGAATCCGTAGGTAGCGTGGTGTAATATTTTAAATTGCGTTTCCCTCCAATTTTCGTTAATTACAGCCTTGCGTACCTTAGCCCATCCCTCCAGTATTGACACAGAGGAGTCAGAGATCCCAAGTGTGGTTTCCCAATATCTGAATAGAGAGGCAGAGGCAATCCCACTCCCTTTTCTGGTCAGATGTCGGTACAGTGTAGAGAGAGAGTGAGAAGGAATGGCTGAGGTCACCAGACTGTCAAAAGAGGTAGTTGAGCTTATTCGAGAAAGGTCAGCCAATCTTGGTGTTAGAAAGGATAGAACCTGTCGGTATGACAGATGCTGACCTGGACCAAGACCATATTGGGCACTCACTTCGGCAAACGAGAGATATCTACGTTCGGTAGGGTGCAGTAGTTGGCCAACAGATTGAAGGCCAGCTGATCTCCACAGGGCAAATAAACAGTTCTCCGAACCCTGTGGGAATTCAGGGTGGGACCATAGGGGCATGTACTTAGACAGGGAAAAGGGCAGGCGCATAAGGTCCCTGCCTATTTTCCACGTGGCAATTGTGTCCCTTATAATAATGCTATTTTTTATATGGGCTGGCAAGTTCTGGAGCTTGGAGTGAAGAATTCCAGCCAAGGACCATGGTGCGACCATGGCTGACTCCAGTGCAATGTTAGAGTATGTCGATTCACTCCTAAGCCAATCTATGCAATGCCTATATATACATGCCACATTATAGTGCCTCACATCCGGGAACCCCACCCCCCCTTTTTCTTTAGGAAGCATCAACTTTGATAAGGCAATACGGGGTCTCTTATTGGCCCAAATAAATTTAGTAAATGCTGACTGAAGTGACTGGATATCGACCCTCTTAAGGAGGAGTGGAATCATTTGAATGGGATAAAGCATCTTCGAAAAGCTAAGCATCTTTAGTAGGTGGCATCTGGCTAGCAAGGAAAGTGGTAGAGACATCCACCTCTGCAACTCTCCCATTATTTTGCGGAACAACGGGGTAAAGTTAAGAGAGTAAATTGAAGAGGGGGACCTCCCCACCAATATTCCCAAGTACTTAAAGGAGGATCTGGTAACTAGGATCGGGAATGGCATTGATGCAGAACTGCGAGACAGGGGAATAGGAGAAATGTCCAGTAGGACGCTTTTTTCTACATTAACTCGGAACCCCGATACCTCCCCAAAATCAGAGAGGATGGTAAACACCCTCGGTACAGTCTTTACCGGATCAGATAAGATAAAGAGAATGTCATCCGCAAATAAAGTATGAGAAATTGTTTGAGAACCCATCTGTATACCTAGTGATCCCCTCTCCCTCTCAATGAGGAGAGATAACGGTTCAATGGCCAGATCGAAAAGAAGAGGGGATAGGGGACATCCCTGCCTAGTCCCCCTCTCAGGAGTGAAGAGATCAGATAAGAAGCCCATAGTGTGGAGACGTGCTCTAGGTGAGGCATAAAGGGAACGTAAGTAACCGAGAAAGGGCCCTCCGAACCCCATTGCCGACAGTACTTCCCACAGCCATTCCCAGCGAACACAGTCAAAGGCCTTTTCGGCGTCTATCGATAACAATGCCGCTGTGGGATGTTTGTGGGGCCGTAGATTTACCTCATCCAGTACCGAGAGCACCGCTCTAATATGAGAAACCGGGGAGCGTCCCTTGACAAAGCCAACCTGGGCCGGAGATATTAATCTTGGTAATACAGTTGCCAGTCTGTCAGACAAAATTTTGGAGACTAACTTTAAGTCTACATTGATTAAAGAGATAGGTCTATAACTCCCTGGTAATAAAGGATCCTTCCCCGGCTTAGGCAAGACCCTGATGTGCGCCACATTAGAGGACGGCGGGATCGGGTCACCAGAAAGGTAAGAGTTATACAGGACCAGTAGGGAGGGAGCTACCTCATTTGCCAAGATCTTGAAGAAATCCCCGGAGAAGCCATCAGGACCAGGGGCTTTATTAAGTTTGAGATGTTTAAGGGCCCGATCTAGCTCCTCCGAGGAGATCTCTGCCCCTAACATTTCCCTTTCCTCCGATGTCAATGAGGGAAGAGATGAGTGTGAGAGCCATTGTGTGGAGTCTGCCATGGGGACAGTTGGCGCTGAGTAGATGTCTGCGAAATAGCTAGCTAAGATACCATTAATTATTTTGGGATCCCTGTGGGTAACACCTCTAGTATCCTTCAGGGCAGATATGTTACTCACCGGGAGGGCACCCTTAGCAAAGCGTGCCAATAGACGACCCGGTTTGTTGCCGAACCGAAAGAGAGAAGCTTCAAAATGGGATCTTTTGAGGTCGTCTCGCCACTCTAACCAGCCATCATAAGATGCCTTGGCCGACATCCAGAGTTTTTTCGTGTTCTCAGTCGGCACGGCAACAAAGTCGGTATAGGCCCTCTGAAGAGCAGAACCGAGAGATTTAAGCTGTGAAGCTATTTTACGTTTTAGGGAGGTCGTGTATGCCAGGATTCTCCCTCGTAAAACTGCCTTAGCAGCATCCCAAAACAATTGGGGATTAGTTACATGTGCCGCGTTATCCGCAGCGTATTCCCCCCACCAACCTTTCAGGAGTGAATGAAAATGCTCATCTCTTGCCAAGCTGGAAGGGAAGCGCCACAGGAAGTCAGATCCACGAGGGACCGAATCCTGTAGCTGCAATAATAAGGGAGAGTGGTCAGAGATCACCATGTCAGTCAGTGAAATGTCCTCGGTCTTTAGTACAAGAGAGTCCGATAAGAAACAGTAATCGATTCTCGACCAAGAGTCATGAGAATGAGAGTAATGGGAATAGTCTCGTCCGTCGGGATTTCTCGCTCTCCAAATGTCCGTCAGTCCTAAACTCAAGGTCCACGGGCCCAGGAGGCCGTCTGCTCGCCTAGGAACCGGTCCTAAGGTCCTATTGGAACGTCTGTCTTCCGTCCCATGCATTACCATGTTAAAGTCGCCCATTATCACTCGTTGAGAAGGAGAAAGAGGAGCTAGTCGCCCTGTTACGTCAGTCAAGAACTGGTCCTGTCCGTCATTGGGACCATAAATATTAACCAAGGAGAATTCGTCAGAGGCCGTTTTTACGTGAACAGCGCAAAAACGTCCTCTGTCATCAGAAACTACATTAAGAATGTCACAGGTAAAGTTCCTATTGAATAGTATTAAGACTCCGGCTTTTCTCGCTACAGCCGCCGAACCCTCAACCCTCCCTACCCACCATTTTTTCATGCGAGAGAAATCGGCTAAATCAAGGTGGGTTTCTTGGAGCAATGCTATATCAGGTGAAAGTTTTTTAAGATGTCTCAAAACTAGGCTTCTCTTGCGAGGGGATCTCAACCCTTTCACATTCCATGACACCAACCTCATAGAAAGGACTTACTAAGAAATAAACCAAGGATATGAGTCGTGTATACCTCTAGTTGGGACTAAAGAGGAATTTCCAAATACTCTTTAGGAATGAAACACAATCCCACCCCCACTCCGAGCTGGATATCCCTACCTCGGGGACCACTTATCCAAAGCTCTAGGGACTTCCCTTTACCACTACCTAAGGATATGCCAAACCACCAAGGGAGCCCCCCCCCTCCTCCCCCTAAGTGACTAGGTAAAAATGTGAGTATATCCGCCAAGATTATAATAAAGAGCCCAGTGGCTCTCGAGTGAAAATAACAAATAAAACAAATATCCCAACGCCCAAAGGTGAACCAATAATCAGCTAACCGAATAGCGAGGTATCTGAGGAGACTCGAGACCGTGTCCTAGTAGGAGGGCTAAAAACCGGTAGCAGGGAAAGATGGGTACACTATGACCAATCCACCCCCCCTTCCTAAGTGTTCCCCCTTTAACCTAAAGAAGAACTTCAACATTACTGAACTACCATATTTGTTTATTTCCCCCCCTCCCTCCCCCACCCTTTCCCTTCCCCCTTCGTTCCCTCCCCATTTTTACCCCCCCCCCCCTCAAAACAATCTTCCCCACTGCTTTCCTAACTGCCGGAATTCTCCAGGCCCCCATCCTCTCATAGCCCAGAAACGGAGAACTTGAAGAGGTGCGAGAGGATCCCTACCTTCCCACCCCCCCTCCAATACAAAGATCCTGTTCCCAGCCCCCCACCCTCTTCCCCTCCCGAGTCTCCAACTTCCCCACCCTGTAGAGCCGGTAGTCTCTTTTACCTACCCCGTATACTGAAAACAGAACCTTCAACATATTCAAATGAACCCCCACCCCCACATATCATGATGTCAGGTCATGGTGGATACTGAAAAAATAATAATAAAATAGGAACAACAAAAGTCCTGTCTAGGGCCATGGCTAGACCATATACCTGGTGCACAGTCAGTGATGCACAGAGTCTCTGATGGAATCAAAATAAGAGGAAGTCCATAGGGATTATCTGGATTCACGGCCTAGAATGGCACCAAGTCCACAAGAGTTCGATTCAGCAGGAGGGGAAAGACTCCAAGATTACTGGGGCACCTTCGAGCATTATGTCAATTTGCCAGGTGGTCACATGTAGTAAACAGGGATAACATATAGACAGGAAAAGAGGTACCTGTAGGTGCAGCTCAAGTCTATACAATGTTCACGATGGGTTCCCGGAGTTCCATCTGTCCCTCCTGTCTAGAGGGGGGCGCTCTTGTGAAGGTGAACCCTGCTGGGGAGAAGAAACCACTGTGGGATCCGGGCGACGATCCAGAGGGGGAGCGATTCCATCCCCCTCCCGCTGCCTCCGCTGATGAGAAGGAGAGCCGCCGGTGTCGTTGCGGAGAAGAACCTCCAACTGCGCAGAAGCTTCCTCCGGGGAGCTGTAGATCGCAGAATGGCCGTCGGGAAAGAAAACTCGTAGGATAGCCGGGTATTGAAGAGTGAATCTGATGCCCCGCCGATGCAGGGACGAGCAAAGAGGGGAGTATAATTTCCGCTTGCGGCTAACTTCTGCAGAGAAGTCGCCAAATATTAGAAGCTTTGCTCCGTCCAGGGTCAAGTCAGTGTTTCTTCTCTTAAACGCCCGTAGAACTGCGGTCTTGTCCTGGAAATCCAGATACCTAGTGATGACTTGGCGCGGTCTAATACGCTGTTGCGTCCCCAGGTGCCGTCAAGAGTCCCAGCCCTCTCGGAGATCCGGGCCCAAACGGTGTGCCCGCTCAACCTTGCATGGTCGGGGCAGGCCCAGTAATTTTGGCAACATAAATTCGCACACATGGATGAGATCGACAGCCGGTACTGATTCAGGTATCCCCACTATTCGCAAGTTATTTCTGCGGGATCTGTTTTCTAAGTCTTCCACCTTATCCCCCAGACGCTTGCATTCAGCTTCCAACGTAGAGAGTCGTGTGTGAGAGGCAGCCTCAGTGGTCTCGAATGCCTGCACACGGTCTTCTACCGCCGCCATACGTGCGCCATGTTGTGACACAGTATTTTGCAGGTCTAAGAGGGTAGTCTGTATTGCGGCCACTATCGATTCCTTAACCTTGGGCACAATCTTCTCGGCCACCGCAGCAGCCAGGGTCTCATAGTCGATCCCTGCAAGCTCTACCCGATCATCCCCATTAAGCCCACTAGACGTGGAGAGCGAGGGAGAGGGCGCTCTGCTGGATGCAGGGGAGGAGGCCATGCTTGATCTTCCGCACCGACTCCCCGAGCGCGGCTCACCTTTATTTTTGGACTGTTTCTTGTCTTTATGGTTGCCCATCGGGATCAAGTATCTGTCCATATACCCCGGGCGGACACTGGTGTTCAGCGTTAGAATGAGGCAGGTGAAATTTGCGGGTATAGTAGGAGAAGGTAGAGGAGCGGGCTCCCTGCACGTCCTCACAGCATGGCGCCGGAACCGGAAGTCCCCTCGACTGGGTTCTTTACTCTCACCTCGGACTTCGGGCTGTATGATATATGGAGGGTTAAACACGCTACTGAGCGAGACTTTACATTTTATTCTAATGCGCATAAGACTTACTCGCGTATTGATTACATACTCACTTCTAGGTCCTTGCTACCCCTAGTTGCGCAAGCAGCCATTCTTCCTATAGAGTGGTCTGACCATGCTCCCCACCTGCATTACCATTAGCGAAACATACGTCCAGCACCCGGTTTCTGTGTGAAGGCTCAATCCCTTGACACTACATAACTCTGAATATGCTGAGGCTACTGCCGCAGTAATCCCAGCCTTTTTCCAAGTTAATGACACTGGTGACGTCACTGATTCTATGCTATGGTGTGCCTTTAAGGCCACCAGAGGCCATTTTATTAGCCAGACCTCTCATGAGAGGAAGAGGAGATCGGCGCGCACTCTGGAGTTGCAGCTTCGACTTGCTGAATTACACAGACGGAATAAGAGAGCGTTTGATAGTGGAGTGGAGGCTGAGATTTCCCAGTTGTATGCAGAACTACATTCCTTGTCCTTACACACTTATGAGCTAGCCCTTAGACGACTTAAGATGACTTGGTACTGGCAAGGGAACAAATCCAGTTCGCTTCTGGCTAAACAATTTAAAAAGAAATCCAATAAGTTGCGAATAGCGTATCTGAGTGGCCCTAATAATGCTAAATTTTTTGACCCTCAAGCCATCGCGAATTGTTTCGCTAGGTTTTATGAGAAATTGTATAATCTTAATTCCGATCCTGCGACTCACCAACCCTCTGCCGCTGCTATCTCTGCCTTTCTCGATTCTGTATCTCTTCCTTCTCTATCTCCTGATCAGGTGGAGGAACTGCAGGCACCCTTCACTGCTTTCGTGTATACGCTTGCTTAAGAAAGGTAAATCCCCGGGGCCTGACGGCCTCCTGAATGACTTCTATAAAAAGTTTGATGTCCTGTTGTCCCCATTTTTGACACGGACCTTTAATTTTATAGCTAATTTAGGACAACCCCCAAAGGAGATGTTAGAGGCACTTGTTGTCACCATTCCTAAGGCAGGCAAACCACCGGAAGATGCGGGAAGCTATAGGCCTATCTCCCTTTTGAATGGTGACATCAAATTGTACGCTATGGTACTGGCGGCTCGTTTAAATAGATTTCTTCCCACCCTTGTAAATAGGGACCAAGTGGGCTTTGTGAGACATCGTCAGACCTTGGACGGCACGAGACGCCTCCTGAGCCTGATTACTAAAGCTCACTCCAATCGGACGCCTTCTCTTCTCCTATCCCTGGACGCGGAGAAGGCGTTCGATCGGGTGCATTGGGGTTATTTGTGGGCAGTTCTGGAGAAATACTGCGTTCCCCTAGAGTTAAGCAGGGCAGTGATGGCCTTATACTCGGCACCTTCAGCAAGGGTATTTTCATCTGGGGCACTCTCCGACAGCTTCCGCCTGAGCAACGGGACTAGACAGGGCTGCCCCCTGTCCCCGGTCATTTTTACCCTCGTTATGGAGCCCTTTGCCCAACACATTAGGGCGTCGTCGGAGGTGACGGGTGTAACCCTAGGTCTTACTGACCATAAAATAGGATTGTTTGCTGACGACGTCATAATGTGTCTATCTAATCCCCGAACCTCCTTGCCCGCGGTGATTAATATTGTGGATGCCTTTGGCAAAGTCAGCTATTACAAGATGAACGCCTCTAAATCGAGCATTCTAGCGATAAATGTCCCCCCAGATTTAGAGTCAGACTTAAAATCCAGATTTCCCTTTCCCTGGGTGTCAGAACAGATTCCCTATCTGGGTATAGCGTTGACCTCATGTCCTGATAAATTGATTCCAGTTAACTTATCTACCCTGACGGTCCATATAGATAGGGAAATAAATGCTTACTCTTCACTCCCCATCTCCTGGGCGGGCCGCATTGCTGCAGCAAAGATGATGCTATTGCCCAAAATACTCTATTTCCTTAGGAATTTACCAGTGATAGTTCCAGCGCATTACCTCTCTCGGCTGCAGAAGATGCTCCTGCGTTTTATTTGGGCAGGGAAACGTTCTAGGGTTGGGTCCTCCCTGATGTACCAACCTGTGTAAAGAGGGGGAATGGGTGTCCCTAACCCTAAAGCCTACTATCAGGCAGTGTTACTGGACCAACTTAAGAAGTGGTGGTGGCAGAACAACTCCCCCCATTGGGTAGACATTGAGGGGTCCCTCCTTGACTCATCTTCTCTCTGCTTCTTTCTCTGGTCCTTACGCTTCCACCCCACTTTTGCTCCCTCTTCTATCTACTCCACTATAGCAGCGGCAATTAGGATTTGGTGCAGGTCCGCAGTTGGCCTTAGATTACTTCCAGCTAGGATCCAAAATATCCCTATGACTGCGGTAGGTTCTTACCTGCTGGATATGGACCTCCGTCACTGGGTGGACAGGGGGATCCAATCTGTGGCCGATATTATGAAGGGTGAAAATCTGTTGCCCTTCTTTACACTGGTTACTAAGTTCGGTATCTCCAATAGGGACTTTTATATGTACCTCCGACAGACATTTTCTTCGGTCCCTACATTGGTCACCTGCTCCCGTGAAATCGCCCTATGAATGCTACTTCACTAATGCTGACTCTTTTAGAAGAGGCATCTCGATAGGGTATACAGAAATTTTGAAATTAGACTCCCCCGACCGATACTCCTTTCAGACCAGATGGGAGGAAGACCTGACCATGACGTTCTCTGACGAACAGTGGGAATTTGTGTTTATACTACCTAAACGACACTCTAGGTGCGCCAACCACTTTGAAGCCTCGCGCAAGCTACTGTATCGGTGGTACTATACGCCACTGAGGCTGTCTAAACTATACCCTTCTGTTTCTCCACTGTGCTGGAGATGCGAAACAGCTGAAGGGACCTTGTTGCATATATGGTGGACGTGCCCAGGTTTGCAAGCCCTATGGGGCAAAGTGAAAGAATTTGTACACACGCTGATCTGTGTCCCGTTCGAGTGGGGGCCAGCAATGGCCTTACTTACCTTAAACAGTGAGATGCTACCCCATAGTTGTGTCACTATTCTTTTCCATGTTCTCACTGTAACCAGGTCCGCCATTGCCCAATGTTGGAAGTCCACCAATGTACCGGAGTTCCGAGCCATAAAGGCAGTGATACGCCACAACCTCACATTAGAAGGGCTAATTGCGAAGCGTATGGGCCTCTCTAAACAGCGTATTGATCGATGGTTTGACTGGACTAAAGACTTCTGAGAATTTTATTATGGTTTATTGACATGAAAGTCGTATAGTTTTTGGTGAACTACCTACAACTGATCTTGTATGTGATATTGTCACTGGATAGACCGTGTTATGGTTATTGTTATACCCTGTTATGATATCCTTCTTTTCCCCTCGGGGATGTCTATGTTTTCCCTTATAAAACTTTAAAATAAAGTATAAAAAAAAAAAAAAAAAAAAAAGATTTTTTAATAGAAGTAATTTACAATTATGTTTAACTTTCTGCCACCAGTTGATTTAAAAGAAAAAAGGTTTTCACCGGAGTATCCCTTTAAGTATTGCTGAGGGATAACCTCGCTCAAGGAGTTGTGATGTGAGTGCTTGTTCTTGTTCCAGAAAGTTTTCGTGATCGTTATTGGCTCGCCTTAATCTTAGATACTGACTATATGGTATGTTATTTTTTCTTTAGCTTGGATGTGAGCTATGGTAATGCAGCAGTGCATTTTTAGCTATATCTTTACAGTAACTTATAGTATGGAGAGAATTTTTTAACCGTAAATCAAGAAAATCTAATGACTTTCCCCACAAATGGCTAGTAAAAAGCATGTTTACAGTATTTGTGTTGTTCAAAAAATGTACAAATGTATTAGTCATCAGGAGTCCCATCCCACACTATTACTACGTCATCCATGTATCTTTGATAATATTTTATATATCTGTAGGGATTTGTTGTAGAAAAAACGCATTCCTGTTCATAAACAGCCATGCTGATACAGGCATGCCCATGGCCATGCCATGTCATCCATAGGGGAATTTGCAAAAGAGAAAGTAAAACGTCTATCAGCTGTAGTATTGTTTTTTTTTTTTTGTGCTTGAGCAATTCGTTGCGTGTTTTTTTTCTCTTTTTTCTTTTTTAAGGGCTTTCATAAGTATTGCTGAGGGATAACCTCCCTCAAGGAGTCGTGATGTGAGTGCTTTTGGCAGAAATTTTTCGTGATCGCTAGCCTTTTAAGGACGCAAGGCATACCTGTATGCCCTGCGCCCGGTATTTAAACCGGGGTCACGCCGTGACCCTGCATCATACTCGGTTGGTCCCGGCTGCTAATGATAGCCGGAACCCTGGGCTAATAAGGCGCAGCACAGATCGTTGTGCCGCGTGCTCTTAACCCTTCAGATGCAGCAATCAAAATTGACCGGCACATCCTAAACGAAAGTAAGCGCTTCTCGCCAGCTCACTCGGGCTGATCAGGACTATCGCGATAAAATTGCGATGTCCCGATCAGCTAGGACGCGAGCGGAGGCCCCCTTTACCTTGCTCTGTCGCGTTCGATCAGTGTTTCATTGCTCCAAGCCTGAGCTACAGGCTTGAGCAATCGAGCCCCTAGAACGCTGATCCATACAAAGCTATGGCTTTGCAGGGATCAGAGTAAAAGATCAGTGTGTGCAGTCTTTGAATCACCCCCCTTTTTAGTAAAAAGTATGTCTATAGTATTTATGTTCAAAAAAATTTACAAATTTAGTAAAGTCATCAGGAAACCCTTCCCACACTATTAATACATCATCCACGTATGTGAGATAATATTTTATATATTTGATGTAGGGATTTGTTGAGGAAAAAATGCATTCCTGTTCGTAAACAGCCAAAAACACATTTGCATTAGTGCATGATACAGACGTTCCCATAGCCGTGCCATGGGCCTGCCTGTATCACTGCTCTTCATGCAAAAAGACATTATAGCGCAACACAAACTATATGGAATTGCTGACAAACAATAAAATTCTGGGATTTGTTGGTGCCATAGGGATGAGGGATGTGGGTGTACAGGCTTTTATACCAAAGGACACAAGCTGTTATGAGTCCTGCCAAAAGAATTCACTGAAAGCAGTAAGTAATTCACTAGTATCTTTTAATAAAGTTGGGATGCCCCTCAACAATGCTAAGATGAGCCATTTCAAATAACTAGATAGGGCTTCAGTTGGGAAGCCAATGCCAGCTATAAATAGGTCTACAGGTGGGATTTTTGTGCACTTTTGGTAAGATGTAAATTTTGGCTATTGGATGGGAAGGAATAATTTTTTCGGCTGTTTTAAAGCGGACAGATTTTTCTGCATGTCGTCACAATAAGGATCTGAG
Organism: Hyla sarda; assembly: GCF_029499605.1. Lineage (NCBI taxonomy): Eukaryota > Metazoa > Chordata > Amphibia > Anura > Hylidae > Hyla > Hyla sarda. The sequence goes on from NC_079191.1 coordinate 299,866,238, forward strand.
ATGCGTCTTATTGGATTATCAACTAATTTTTTATATGTGGACTGATCGTTTAAATGACTTTGTATTTCGTTATTATAAGCAATGGTGCTCCATATTACCGTTGCACCTCCCTTATCAGCCTTTTTAATGTGTAAGGTCTCGTGTGCTAAACCATTTCATGGCTGATATTTCGCCACTAGATCTTATAATATAGCAATATATTTTTATTTCGACCCATTAGTTCGCAAAGGGTTGCAACATTGTCCATATCTACATGAGTAAATACACGTGCTACACTAAACCCAAGGGTAGAAATATTGAATGGAATCTCTCCTTCAATCGAATTTTTTTTTTTTATCTCCACCGGTAGAATTTTTTTTTTCTTTTTGATCTTTCTTATAGCTTTTTCTAAATCCACAACGAACATTTCCCTATTGAATCTGTCATGGAGTCCAAAGATAAGTCCTTTAGCTAGGACTGACAAGCAGTCTTCTCTAAGGATAGGGTCCGTTAGATTAAGGACATTATCATATTTCACATAGGTGTTATAAACTGTCTCTACTGGGACTTCCAGCTGATTGATTTTCTCTTTTGCCTTCTGTAAACGTCTTTTCTTTCTCCCTCGGCCTCTCCTTGTTTTCCCCCTAAAGGGGCTATGGCAGTTGCAGGTGTTGTATTCACATTAGACGGTACAGCTATTTCACCTAGTCACTTCTTTTGGCAGGACTCAATCCCGTTCGTGTCCCTTGATTTAGAAAGCCTGTACACCCACATCCCTCATGATGCATGTGTACAGGCTATGTGCACTTTTCTTAATGGCACCAACAAATCCCAGAATTTTATTGATTTTGTCAGCGAATCCTTACAGCTTGTGTTGCGCAATAACGTCTTTTTGCATGAGGAGCGGTGGTACAGGCAGGCCCATGGCACGGCCATGGGCATGCATGTATTATGCACTTACATAAAAGTGTTTTTGGCTGTTTATGAACAGGAATGTGTTTTTCTACAAAAAAAACCCTACATCAAATATATAAAATATTATCTAAGATACGAGAATGACGTATTAATAGTGTGGGATAGGACTCCTGATGACTAATAAATTAGTAAATTTTTTCAACACAAATACTGTAAACATGCTTTTTAACTAGCCATTTTGGGGGAAAATCATTAGATTTTCTTGATTTACGGTTAGAGATAAAAAAATAATAATAATTCTCTCCACACTCTAAGTTACCGTAAAGATATAGATAAAAATGCACTGCTGCATTACCATAGCTCACATACAAGCTAAATAAAAAATAACATACCATATAGTCAATATCTAAGATTAAGGCGAGCCAATAGCGATCACAAAAACTTTCTGGAACAAGAACAAGCACTCACATCACAACTCCTTGAGCGAGGTTATCCCTCAGCAATACTTAAGAAAGCCCTTAAAAAGCAGAGAGAAAAAAACACGAGACAAATAGCTAAAGCCGAAAACTAAAAATAAGAATACTACAGAGAGAAGCCTATTTTCACCTTCAGAAAGTCCCAAACAATCAGAGATTTTATAATAAAAAAAAAAGAGTTAACAGAGGATCCATGACAAAAAAACGAAACTTGGTTGAAAAACCTGTCTATCAAAAGGAAATTTTCCTTGTAAAAACTGCAATTTTTGTCAGTTTAATTTAGCAAAGAGAAACTTTGTATTAGGCGGAATTGACATTTTTCTCAACCAATTCATCACCTGTCAATCCACCTATATTATCTGCCCCTGCAAATTTTATTATATCGGTAAGACAAAAAGATGATTATCTGTCCGTATACGAGAACATTTGTACTCTTAAAAAGGATCTCCATGTTTTGTCTCCCATATGATTGAATATCATGGATGCAAAACTGAAGGTTTGAAATTTGCGGGGCTAGAAGGCATAGACAAAATCCCAGAAGGAGTAGATAGTCATACCCATTTATTACGCGGAGAGGCTTTACAGATAATTAAACTTGACGCTACTGGCCCACTGGGATTAAATGAACGAAATAATTTATCTGCATTCCTGTGAATCCATTATTTGTGTTTCTCTTTCTAACTTTGGTTTCAACCTATGTTTTTATGCTTTTTCCCTATTTTGCCCATTTTGATTTAGGACACAATTCACATATCTGTTATGCATATAAAAGTGTTACTACCACTGGGAGGAGACACACACCTGGCCGGAAGAAGCGTCGGCTGACGCAAAACTAGTTGCCACTCCTTGGTGTGCCCCTGTGTCTCGAGAGCGGCTGCTCTCACTCTCCGCTAAATGTCTGCAATTTCGGGACTCCATACGTGGTGAGCGCGATTCATTTCGTTTCTTGCTTTTGAAGTATTTGGAGTATACACTCTTCACATTACTATTAAAGCCACACCGCCTCAGATCCCACAACAGCAGCAGGTGTTAAACCGGTAGTCTATTATCCGGCATGTTAGGCTGGTTCATATCACTCCACAGTGCCTGACAGCTACCCCTTCTTTCTACTATCACTTGTGTAATGTAATTACCTCCAAAACATGATAAAAAGCTAAATATCAATAAATTTTGCACTGTAATAAGGCTTTAAAAAAAATCTCAACAATATAACCAAATCCATACCATACCAAATCATTCCCCCCCCATAACTAATCATTTATCCCCCCACTCCCTGCCAAATGATTACCCCCATAACTAGTCATTCCCTCCCCATAACTAATCATTCCCCCAATCCCTCATCCCCCTGTTCTTCTTACTTGTTACCTAGCAAGGAGGAAGTGAGGAGTGATGCTCCTCTGTGCTTCACTCAATGAGGGCAGTGGCAGCATCAGCATCAGCAGTGATTTCGGGCAGCCGCCACTACTCACGGCCACCCCTGCTCACGGCCATCACTGTCCTCATTCAGTAAAGCGCAGAGGAGCATCACTCCTCAGTGCCTGCTTGCCAAGAGAGAAGAAGGAACAGGGGGATGAGGGAATGATTTTGCATGGGGTGGGACTGATTTGGCATGGAGGGGGGACTGATTTGGCATAAAAAGGTGGAATGATTTGGCATGGAGGGTGGAATGATTTGGCATGGGAAGGGATGACACAGTGTCACAAGGGGTGTGCTGGGGCTGCTACAGAGGGGTTGCCCCCTGGGAAACTGAGTCACTTACTGAGGCTGTACCCCCCCCCCCCCCCCTGACGGCAGCCCTGTGTACAAGGTAGGGTGGCACATAAGCATGGTTGTCCTCTATTGGGAGTGTTTTTCCCCTAGTGGGTGTGTTCACGACTGCTATTGGGAATGTCCCCTATTCGGAGGATGCAAATACATTAACTCCTGTAAGACACTGCCGGTGAATTAAAAAAGGTCCGCTATTGGGAGGTGTCCCATATTGGGAGGAGTCCACTAAGGGAGATTTCGGTAATGATTTGAAAACATCCAAAAACATCCAAAAACATCCAAACATCCAAACATCCAAAAAAAAAACATCAGTGGCTGGAGATGGTGAAGAGGGTTATTCTAAGAGCTACTAAAGTCTTAGAATAGACTATTTGAGGAAGAAATTTAAAGATTTTGATAAGTCGTGGGGTTTGTGGAACTATGGAACTAGGTAGAACTGTAAGGGTGATAGTTTAATAACTCTTAATTTCTGTAAAAAGGATATATCAGATCCTATGTCCTATAGAATTTTTTTGGAGATAGACGAATTGTTATGGATTAGGGTTTTTTTTTTTAACGCCTTTTTTTCTCCCCCGCGAAGGAGGGAAAGGGGTGGGGAAAGGCATGATGAGTAATATGTAGTTATTCTTCATATATGGTGTATATATTATTGTATTTGTAGTTATTTTTTTTTATATATGGTGTGGATATGATCGTATTTGTGAAAATTAAAGAACTAAATAAAACTAAAAAAAAATATTACGCCCACAGCTGCGTGTCATAGACCAGGGGATCAAGCTGGGCACGCATCTCTTAAAAAAAAAAAAAAAAAAATTATAATTGAGGTGAATCAGTATGAAATGATTTTGGGAAGGAGGCATCAGTAAAGTGCTATTCATAGAGACGGATAACATCAGGCCTATAAAGGAGTGTCCTAACCATGCAGGTGTGAGAAGGTAGAAGTAGTAAGAGAAAAAAACAAAAAAAAGATAAAAAAAGAGACCCAGCAGTGAATCGATATATTCCCACCCCTGCTATCTATTGACTGACTATTCCTCAGCTTTGCCATCCTTCCCCGTTCTTTTCTGGCCTCCCTCATGTCAAAGATACAAGAGAGCACGCAGCAAGAACGTGCAGCATGCTAAGCGGCAAGCCGAGTGGTGCGGGACAGAACCAAATACTGCTACAGTCAAGCGGCATGCCGGTGGGTCTGTAAACCCACCTTACCACCAACGTTTAAAGATATCCAAAGCATCTAGCTGCAGGGGTACATCAGGTGCAATGGAACAGCGGGAGACAGACAGAGCGTGCTGGGCACTGGTCTGGATCGCTTCATCCAAACCTTGCGTGACAACACGGGAACCGCAACAGCAACGGAGGCTGTACAGCCCGTGGAGGCAGCTGTGGCATGGCAGGAGAATAGATGAAGGGGATGTTAGACAGCTGGAGCATATGGCAAGTACTAAAAGAAAAAAATAGATCAGCTCACCGCTTATATGCAAAGGCTCCAGACACATATGTAGTGGTGCGGAGGCATGGATGCAGGGACCCGCCCGTCCCTGAAGCATTCAGGCAAAGAAAGTAAAGGAAATCCAGCTTCCGCAGGTGCAATAAGACTTAACGTTTACTTCATTCGATTAAAATCAGAAAACATGGTGAAAGGAAAGTTGTGACATGTCACTCTAAACGCCGACGCGTTTAGAGCATAAACTCTGAGTCCTGGTAATGACACTACCGTACTGAGGGGTTTATATACACATTTGTTAATAACATAGCTCCATTTCAGATACGCCCCCTGGGCTCCATGGCCAGAAATCTTATGTTCCACATGCAGGTGCTGTATAATGACTGCCTTTAAATTTCTGTTGGACAATCAGGGAACACACTGTAGTTTAAGTTGAAAATTACTTACCGCATGGTATGAATACACACCTTGTATGAACAGGGCCAGTTTTAGACTAAGTTTGGCCCTGGGCCAAGATGATAAATGTTGCACCCCATGAATTGTACTGCATCTCTGCAAATGTGAGTAAATTAGATTGAGCTGCAAACCACAAATGGCTGTGACTACAACATGTGAAACTTAATTCCATCCAGGATGAATTTGAAGTAATTTGGGGGTCGCAATGTGACCCCATTTAGTGTAGATCCGCTCAGCTCCCCCCTCTTTGCAAGAAAGAACGCACAACAGCTGTGGAGCAACAACAACTTGTAAGGACACACAGAGAAATCCAGCGCAAAACGGCATCATAAAATGTATGGTCACAGGAACACACAGGGTCACAGAAAGTCACACATATTATGATGCTGTTTTAAGGGTTTAATAAAGCACCTAAAGAGCAAGAACTGATTTGAGCTGGATTTCTCTGTGTGTGACCACATTTACTTGTGCTGAGATTCAGCACGATTCAAGGAGAACAACATGGCGACCTTTGACTGTGCAACCCATATTTGCCATGTTGCCCTAAATTAATATTGTCACCTTGTACTTGTAATAGTCACTGCACACAGATAAACAGTGATCTTCTCAATGCTACCTATCAGTAATAGCATCTACATATACTATAAGGCTATGTTCACAGACGGAATATCCACACGGAGAATCTCCATGCAGATATTCCGCAAACTGCAGGGCACCAACATAATATGCCGTCACTAGGACTGCACAGGAATGCACAGTCTAATAGACAGCTATGCATTCTGTGTGGACTCCACACAGAGAAAGAGTGTGCTCTTAGTTTGAGCGAAATGTATTCTATGGAGAGAAAGATAGAGCAGAGCTCCTCATAGGGCAATACGTTTGGAACAATGTAAATATGTATAAGGTGAGGCAGTCAAACAAGTAAGTAGTCTCGCTCACCTTGTACTGTTGTGTATATAGACACAACAGCAATAAGCGCGTGGTTCAAAGTAATGGTGGAGCAGCTTCCTGGAATCGGCAGCAGGTGAAACCTGTCCGAGGTATATGATGCAAGTACTGGTGCTAGGCAGGAAAAGTACCAGGTTCTATAGCGCAATCCACCACTCAGGCAACTTCTTGGGATAAAAGGTTCGATTTATTTAGCCAAAAACATAACGCGTTGCGAAGGTTTAGACCCTCTTCATCAGATGTACAGGCAATGTAACATTGCCTGTACATCTGATGAAGAGGGTCTAAACCTTCGCAACGCGTTATGTTTTTGGCTAAATAAATCGAACCTTTTATCCCAAGAAGTTGCCTGAGTGGTGGATTGCGCTATAGAACCTGGTACTTTTCCTGCCTAGCACCAGTACTTGCATCTTAGTTTGAGCGGACACAGAAAATGGAATTTCCGTGCCAGAAACATTTGTGGATCCGCGGTGACCCATCCCATTTTGTGCCTCCAAGCTGTTACCTGCTTTGTGTCTTGTAAGACCTGACATGGACCGGCTGGAAAATGCTGTATTAGGACGGAGATGTTCATATATACGTCTCTTAAGCTTCCGGACGGTACATCCGATATACTGTAAATTGCATAATCGACAAGTGACACAATATACCACGTGTTAACTGTCGACATAGATGTTACTTGGCGTGACACCAGCATGATGGAACACATATTGCAGCGCGAGTTATTGCATTTATAATTACCAACCGTATGTAACCATGTTAATGTTTTTTGGTCCGTTGGGAAATCACTTGTCGACAACATGCTGCCCAGAAATGTAGCCCTTTTGGCCACACATCGTACACCACCACCTAATATCTTAGCTAATGTATCATCCTGCGACAAAATAGGAATGTGCTTTGTAACAATGGTTTTGATGTGGTCAAAATTGCGGCTGAATGGAGTGATAAATGTGGGAATAAATGTAGATTCAGATGAATTGTGTTTGGCAGTAAAGACATCTAAATATTCTTTTCTGGTTTTAGCATCTGCAATTGATATTGCACTTTTCAAAATAGTGACAAGTAATATTGAATACATTGAATATGAAGGAAACAGAACATGTCTTTTTGCATCAACCACTTGACTACTCTCTCTCTCTCTTTCCCTCCCCCCACCTCCTTGCTCGCCTCTTGCATTGTCCTTTTTTTCCTTGTACAATTTTGCACCTTTCAATTAACATTTAACGATGGGGCCTATTATTTAGATTGGATCATTGAATGTAAAGGGGCTTCAAAACAGAGGAAAAGTGTCTATTATGATTAATAGGTTTAAAAATGTTGCATTTATACAAGAAACACATTACACATTACAAAGTCTCACCAATTTAAGATAACTTGCAGAAACTTTCCCTTGGCATATCATAGCTTTACATCCAATTCTAAATCAAAGGGGACTAGCATTTTAATTTCTAAGAACACCCAATGGGAGCATATGGAGACACATAGGGATGAAGAGGGGCGTTATTTATTAACGGGCATATTTCTCCTTAAGTTATTACCCTTGCTTCAGTTTACCTCCAGAATATCAAACAAGGAATAGCGCTGACCAGTATTTTTGACAAACTACAGGAATTTATGAAGGGTATTCTGAAAGTGGGGGGGAAGGGGGACTTAAAGATGGCCCTTGATCAACTAAACTTGTTGACACATGGTGTATTCCTTATCCTACTGTACGAGATAATACATTTTACTCAACGCCACGACTCATTCTCTAGGCTAGATTAGCGCGCAATTGTAAGAAAGAAGCCAATATTACGAGGGACTGGGCGCTGGACTGCAGGTACGTATATTACTCAGAGAGCCTGCATCTGTCTCCTGTTCACCCGCACTATAACCTGGTGTATTGGGTTTAGTGTGGGTGAGCGTTTTCCTTTTAGGCTACTTTCATACTACCCCTGTCACACGGTAGTGCGACTGCTGGCAGGAAACCTTGGGAGAATAGCGGGAGAAAAAAAAATACTGCAAGCACCGTCTTTTTCTCCAGCTACAAAACACGGGCCGCCCGACGGACATTCACTATAGAAACATAGAATGTGTCGGCAGATAAGAACCATTTGACCCATCTAGTCTTTCCTTTAATCTGAAACCTATCAATAGTCCCTGGCCCTATCTTATATGAAGGATAGCCTTATGCTTATCCCATGCATGTTTAAACTCCTTCACTGTATTTGCAGCGACCACTTCTGCAGGAAGGCTATTTCATGCATCCACTATTCTCTTATTAAAGTAACACTTTCTGATATTACTTTTAAACATGTGCCCCTCTAATTTAAAACAATGTCCTCTTGTGGTAGTTTTTCTTCTTTTAAATATGCTCTTCTCCTTTACCATGTTGATTCCCTTTATGTATTTAAAAGTCTCTATCATATCCTCTGTCTCTTCTTTCTTCCAAGCTATACATGTTAAGGTCCTTTAACCTTTCCTGGTAAGTTTTATCCTGCAATCCATGTACTAGTTTAGTAGCTCTTCTCTAAACTCTCTCTAAAGTATCTAAATCCTTTTGGAGATACGGTCTCCAGTACTGTGCACAATATTCCAAGTGAGGCCTCACCAGTGTTCTGTACAGCGGCATGAGCACTTCTCTCTTTCTACTGCTTATACCTCTACCTAGTCATCCAAACATCTTGCTAGCATTTCCTGCTGCTCTATTACATTGTTTTCCTACCTTTAAGTCTTCGGAAATAATGACTCTATATAATAATAATATTCTTTATTCTGCCCGAAGGTTTTTACGCCCCAGGTGCATTATCTTGCACTTATCCACATTACATTTCAGTTGCCAGAGTGCTGACCATTCTTCTAGTTTTCCTAAATCCTTTTCCATTTGGAGTATCCCTCCAGGATCATCAACCCTGTTAAAAATCTTTGTGTCATCAACAAAAAGACATACCTTACCATTGAGCCCTTTTGCAATAACACTAAGATATTAAACAAAATTGGTCCCAATACAGATCCCTGAGGTACCCCACTGATAAAAAGACCTTGCTCTGAATATACTCCATTGACTACAACCCTCTGTTGACTGTCACTCAGCCACTGCCTAATCCACGCAACAATATGGGAGTCCAAGCTCAATGACTGTAGTTTATTGATAAGTATTCTATGTGGGAAAGTGTCAAAAGCCTTACTAAAATCTAGATATGCGATGTCTACTGCCCCTATAATGGGATCCATCGGGACCTGTTGCTGCCCGTTGTCCCCTGTCCAGTTAACTGTTAAAGGAAAAATAAAGAGCTTATCGACTGTTCTAGACAGAGCACAAAGGAGTTATGAAAGTAGCCTAAGAGGATAAAGACCTATGCTATTTTAGTAGTTTGATTAACTCGTGTTTGGGCCTTAGTTTGTACACAGGGGATGAAAGAACCCGCCTTTTGGCTGCCTGCAATTTAGGCAAGCAATTCCCCCCCTACAAAAGTCTAAATTGTTCACTTTTTTAGTGTCAATTTAACTCTAGACTGTTCTGAAGGAAAGTTTTTATGATTAATTTCAATAACTCGTAGGTGGGACAAAAGGTTGTCCAATTTGTTCTCTTTTTTCTCTCTTTAAATGTTAATGTTTAATCAGAAGACCTCTATTCACACACTTGTGCATTTCTTATTCAATTGGGGGCATAGCCTCACCTGTAGTCTTTAAATATTCCATTACCACCGAATCTTGAAGCAGTAGGGGAATTAATCTTCATTGTCACTGCTGTCTATCATATGTAAGTATTTACATTGCACTTTGATCAACGCGTGATCAGAAAATGTAATGGACTCAATTGAGAAAGTATGCTGGATTTGAATATTCATGGTTGCTGGTCACTTGTCCATCGACCATGAATATTCAAATCCAGCTGGCGGGCCTGTCTCGAGCATGCAATCCACAGAAGAAAAAAGCTGATTTTCAGAGGGACTGGGCACTGGACTGCAGGTAAACATATGTTACTCAGGGAGCCTGCATCGGTCTTCTGTTCACCTGCACTATAACCCAGTGTATTGGGTTTAGTGTGGGTGAACAGGTGACCATTTTCTTCAACCTGTTCAAGACGCAGGGCGCACAGGTAAGCCCTACTTCCTAAGTCCTTAAGGCCGGAGGGAGTACCTGTACACCCTGAGTCCAGTTTCAGTGCTTCAAAGCGTTCCCAAGATTTCATGTTGTAATAGTGGGGGGCAAAAAAAAGAAAAAGAAAAAAAAAATAACGTGAATAAGCGCCCCCCCTCTAATAAAAGTTTGAATCACATCCCCTTTTCCTATTTTTTAAATTAAATAATGTAATAAAAAAAAAATAATATGTGGTACCGCCGAATGCTTCAATGTCCGAATTATTAAAATTTAAGTTTAGCTAAACCGCACAGTCAATGGCGTACACATAAAAAAATACCTAAGTCCAAAAGTGTGCATTTTTGGTCACTTCATATACCATAAAAATATTAATAAAAAGCGATCCAAAAGTTCCATCAAAACAAAAATGGTATCGATAAAAACTACAGACTATGGCACAAAAGTGAGCCATCACATAGCCTAGTAAACTGAAAAATAAAAAAGTTATAGGGGTCAGAAGATGACAATTTTAACCCCTTAAGGACCAAGGACGTACAGGTACGTCATTGGTCCTGCTCCCGTGATATAACGCAGGGTTACAAGGTAACCTCGCATCATATCACGGCTGGCCCGGCGTCATAGTGAAGCTGGGACCCGCCGCTAATAGCGTGCAGCGCCGATTGTGAAAGTAAAAGCTGCCGGTTAATTCAGTGGGCTGTTCGGGATAGCCGCAGCGAAATCGCGGCATCCCGAACAGCTTACAGGACAGCGGGAGGGCCCCTACCTGCCTCCTCGCTGTCCGATCGCCGAATGACTGCTCAGTGCCTGAGATCCAGGCATGAGCAGTCAAGCGGCAGAATCATCGATCACTGGTTTCCTATGAGAAACCAGTGATCAATGATAAAGATCATTGTGTGCAGTGTTATAGGTCCCTATGGGAGCTATAACACTGCAAAAAAAAAAAAAAGTGAAAAAAAAGTAAATGAATATCATTTAACCCCTCCAATATTAAAAGTTTGAATCACCCCCCTTTTCCCATAAAAAAAAACACAGTGTAAATAAAAATAAACATATATGGTATCACCGCGTGCGGAAATGTCCGAATTATAAAAATATATCGTTAATTAAACCGCTCGGTCAATGGGGTACGCGCAAAAAAATTCCAAAGTCCAAAATAGTGCATTTTTGGTCACTTTTTATATCATTTAAAAATGAATAAAAAGCGATCAATAAGTCCTATCAATGCAAAAATGGTACCATTAAAAACTTCAGATCACGGCGCAAAAAATGAGCCCTCATACCGCCCATACACGGAAAAGAAAAAAGTTATAGGGGTCAGAAGATTAAATTTTTAAACATATATGTCACGATTCGGCTAGCAGGAGGTGGATCCTCTGTGCCAGAGAGGGATTGGCGTGGACCGTGTCGGTGGTCCGGTTCTAAGTTGCTACTGGTATTCACCAGAGCCCGCCTCAAAGCGGGATGGTCTTGCAGCGGCGGTAGCAACCAGGTCGTATCCACCGGCAACGGCTCAACCTCTCTGACTGCTCAGCTAAGCGCGGTACAAGGGAGTAGACAAGAGCAAGGTCGGACGTAGCAGAAGGTCAGGGCAGGCAGCAAGGATCGTAGTCAGGGGCAACGGCAGGACGTCTGGAACACAGGCTAGGAACACACAAGGAAACGCTTTCACTGGCACAATGGCAACAAGATCCGGCGAGGGAGTGCAGAGGAAGTGAGGTATAAGTAGGGAGTGCACAGGTGAGGATACTGATTAGGCCTGCTGCGCCAATCAGTGGCACGGTGGCCCTTTAAATCGCAGAGACCCGGCGCGCGCGCGCCCTAAGGAGCGGAGCCGTGCGCGCTGGGACAACACAGACGGGGAACGGGTCAGGTACGGGAGCCGAGATGCGCATCGCGAGCGGGCGCGTCGCGAATCACATCCCGGCTGGGAGTAATATCGCAGCGCACCCGGTCAGCAGATCTGACCGGGGTGCTGCGAATGAGAGAACGCTGCGAGCGCTCCAGGGAGGAGCGGGGACCCGGAGCGCTCAGCGTAACAATATAAATTTTCCTGCATGTAGTTATAATTTTTTCCAGAAGTACGACAAAATCAAACCTATATAAGTAGGGTATCATTTTAATCGTATGGACCTGCAGAATAAAGATACGGTGTCATTTTTACCGAAAAATTTACTACGTAGAAACGGAAGCCCCCAAAATTACAAAACTGCGTTTTTTTTTTTCAATTTTGTCGCACAATGATTTTTTTTTCCGTTTCATTTGTGGGCAAAATGACTGACATCATTACAAAGTAGAATTGGTGGCGCAAAAAATAAGCAATCATATGGATTTTTAGGTGCAAAATTGAAAGAGTTATGATTTTTTAAAGGCAAGGACCAAAAATGAAAATGCAAAAACAGAAAAACCTCGGTCCTTAAGGGGTTAAACATACAAATTTTGGTGCATGTAGTTATTTTTTAAAGTAGTAAATTAAGACTCATTGCCAAAGAAAGTAAAACTAACCCCAAAATGTTATTTAACTATATAAATAGCAAAAAGGTCATAAATGAAAGTGTTGGCCCTTTAAAAAATGATGAGAAAGAAATTATAAACGGGGATCAGGAAAAAGCAAATATATTAAACAAATTCTTCTCCACTGTATTCACAGAGGAAAATGAAATGCCAGGTGAAATACAGCGAGATAAGGTAAACTCCCCAATATAGGTCACCTGTCTAACCCAGGAAGAAGTACTGTGTCAGCTACAAAAAATAAAAATAGACAAATCACCTGGTCCAGATGGCATTCACTCGCGTGTTTTATAGGCATTAAGTAATGTAATAGACAGACCCCTATTTGTAATATTCAGGGAATCTATAGTGACAGGGACTGTTCCCCAGGACTGGCGCATGGCAAATGTGGTGCCAACTTTTTAAAAGAGGTCAAAAGGTGACCCCGGGAATTATAGACCTGTTAGTTTACCTTCCATTGTATGTAAAATGTTTGAGGGTTTTCTAAGAGATGCTATTTTGGAATATCATGATAAAAATAAATGTATGACTCCATATCAGCATGGCTTTGTAAGGGATCGGTCCTGTCAAACTAACCTGATCAGCTTTTATGAGGAGTTGAGCTCCAGACTGGACCAGGGGAAATCGCTGGATGTCGTATTTCTGGATTTTTCTAAAGCATTTGATACGGTTCCACATAAAAGGTTGGTGCATAAAATGAGAGGGATGGGGCTTGGGGAGAATGTGTGTAAGTGGTAAGTAACTACTCAGTGATAGGAAACAGAGGGTGGTTATTAATGGTACTTATTCTGATTGGGTGACTGTTATTAGTGGGGTACCACAGGGGTCAGTCATGGGTCCTGTTCTATTTAATATATTTATTAAGGACATTGTAGAGGGGTTGAATAGTAAAGTAGCAATCTGTGCAGATGATACTAAACTCTGTAAAATGGTAAACACTATAGAGGACAGTGCACTGTTACAAATGGATCTGGATAGGTTGAAAGTTTGGGCTGGGAAGTGGCAGATGAGGTTCAACACTGATACATCTAAGGTAATGCACATGGGGGAGAGAAATCTGGGCTGGGACTATGTATTAAATGGGAGAACACTTGGGACGACTGACATGGGTAAGGACTTGGGAGTCTTAATTAACAGTAAATTTAGCTGTAGAGACCAGTGTTTGGCAGCTGCTGTCAAGGCAAATAAAATCATGGGGTGCAACAATAGGGGCACATAGATGCCCACGACAAGGAAATCATTCTACCACTGTACAGATCACTAGTCAGACCTAACATGGAATATTGTGTACAGTACTGGGCATCAGTGTACAAGAAAGATATAGTGGAGCTGGAGAGGGTTTTAAAGACTGGCAACCAGGGTAATACGGGGAATGGGAGTACTACAGTACCCAGAAAGATTATCAGAATTAGGGTTTAGTTTAGAAAAAAGAAGGCTTAGGAGCGACCTAATAAATATGTATAAATATATCAGGGGACAGTAGAGATCTCTCCCATGATCTATTCATACTCAGGACTGTATCAATAACAAGGGGGCATCCTCTACATCTTGAGGAAAGAAGGTTTCTACACCAGCAAAGACTGGGGTTCTTTACTGTAAGAGCAGTGAGACTATGGAACTCTCTGCCATTGGAGGTGGTCATGGTGAACTCTGTATAAGAGTTCAAAAAGTGGCTGGGTGCATTTTTGGAGAGTAATAACATTGCTGGTTATGTATACTAGATTTTTGGGGACAGAACCTTGATCCAGGGATTTATTCTGACTGCCATATTTGTAGTCAGGAAGGAATTTTTACCTCTAGTATGAGTTTTTTTTTTGCCTTCCTCTGGATCAACTCAACTCAGTAGGGACTTATTGGGGTATAGGTTGAGCTTGATGGACTCTGGTCTTTTGTCAACCTTATGAACTATGTTACTATGTTATTGTACTTTGCATTGACATCAATCATTTCACCAAAAAATCTACAGCGAAACCCGAAAAAAATTATTTGTGGGGCAAAAACCTCCATTTTGTTTTGGGGGCTTAAAGGGGTACTCCGGTAGTTAATTTTTTTGACTATATGGCATCTTCTTTGTAAGTTTAGTTTTTTTGCAATATACATGTGTTATATGTTTTGGCAGCATGTGTGTGTTTTGCTTACCTGTTTGTTGGGCAGGAAGTTCTGTAGTTCAGAGGGTTTTCTTTTACTGTTGTCCACAGTTCTGAGTCTGTTGTGGACAAGATATCACAGCTTTTTTTTTTCCTCTGTCTGCATGAGAAGAATAAGCCAAGCTCCCTCATCTCATCCAGCTGAGTACACAGCTCCTCACCTCCCCTCCCCCCAGCTCTGTATTCTAAGGATGCAGGTCTGCACAGGAGAAGGAGCTCACAGAGAAGATAAGTGTTATCTGAAGGGGAGGATGAGAAGGTGCACGAGCTGGGGATGTATGGACTGCAGGGGAATAAATCTCATACTGGGAATGATCTCTATGTGTGAAGGGGGAGGGGGGGGACTCCTGAATGACACATGCTGGGAGTTTTAGTCCCTGTTGTGTGTGTATGCTAGTGTTTACAAACCAGTGTGCCTGCAGCTGTTGCAAAACTACAACTCCCAGCATTCCCTGACAGGCTTTAGTGTGTATGACAGTGTGTCCCAACCAAGGCTGATTATATTAGTGCGCTATGTATAAGGGGGCTGACCCGGGAAAATAGTAGGGTTGGTAAAGGGCTAAATAAACAAGCAAATAAAAAAAAAAAAGGAGCCGCCCCAAACCAAGGCATGTGGCATGCTGGGATTTGTAGTTTTCAGCACAGCAAGAAATAAGAAATGGTAGCAAAGATAGGAAAACAAAGTGGGGGATAAAAATACAACAAAGAACGGAAATAGAGTAAGGCTGGGTTCACACTACGTTTTCTCCCATACGGGAGCGCATACGGCAGGGGGGAGCTAAAACCTCGCGCTCCCGTATGCCTTCGTATGCGCTCCCGTGTGTCATTCATTTCAATGAGCCGGCCGGAGTGAAAAGTTCGGTCCGGTCGGCTCATTTTTGCGCCGTATGCGCTTTTCCCCCGGACCTAAAACTGTGGTCAACCACGGTTTGAGGTCCGTTCGTAAAAGCGCATACGGCGCAAAAATGAGCCGACCGAACGTTTCACTCCGGCCGGCTCATTGAAATGAATGACATACGGGAGCGCAAGGTTTTAGCTCCCCCCTGCCGTTTGCGCTCCCGTATGGGAGAAAACATAGTGTGAACCCACCCTAAGCTAAACAACAAGAATAGAAATGAAACAAAACAAATAGGGTAAGTCAAAAATGGAAAAACACTTTGACCACCGGAGTACCCTTTTAAGATTCTACGCAGAGCAATTTTCGGTAAAAATGACACCTTATCTTTATTTTGTAGGTCCATACGGAAACAATGATTACCAAATTATATAGTTTTAATTTTGTTTTACTTCTTTTAAAAAAAATGATAAATTTTCTCTCCTCGGCTGGTTGTGTTTGAGTCTCTCTTTCCTATCTCTTTTTCTGTGTAGGCTTTAGGTCTTGACTGTTTATTTTAGACTGCTTTCCTTTGTCTCTTTGGACCTATTTAGATGCTTTACTATGTCAGTATTGCCCATTATTGATCCTAATATGGCACTGCTGTCATTTGCCTTTGAACAACCTTTTGTTTCAATGTGATCATATTTTTTTCTTCCTGACATCCTCAGGGACATGCTTATTTTGTGATTGTTGTTACCCGTTTTCTTCTTGCAAAAATTAATAAAAAACTTAAAAATGAAAAACAAATAGCATTTTTAAAAATGTCCTCTTCTGACTCTTACAACTTATTTATTTTTCAGCATACTGGGATGTGTGAGGTAAATTTTTGTGGCGTAATCTGTAGTTTTTATTGGTACCTGTTTTGATGGGACTTTTTGATGGCTTTTTTTTTACATTTTTTAGGGTATATAAAGTGACCAAAAATATGCAATTCTGGACTTTGGTATTATATTATGTATACGCCATTGACCGGTTTAATTAACATTTTTATAGTTACAAAAGGTGACCCCGGGAATTACAATCCTATCTAACCTCCGTTGTATGTAAATTATTTGAGGGTTTTTTAAGAGATGCTATTTTGTAGTATCTTGATAAAAATAAATGTATGACACCCTATCAGCATGGCTTTATGAGGGATAGGTCCTGTCAAACTAACCTGTTCAGCTTTTATGATGAGGTGCGCTCCAGACTGGACCTGGGGCAATCGCTGGATGTCGTATATCTGGATTTTTCCAAAGCATTTGATATGGTGCCACATAAAAGATTGGTGCATAAAATGAGAATGCTTGGGCTGGGGGAAAATGTGTGTAAGTGGGTAAGTAACTGGCTCAGTGAAAGGAAACCGAGGGTGGTTATTAATGGTACTAATTCTGATTGGGTGACTAGTGGGGTACCACAGGGGGTCAGTCTTGGGTCCTGTTCTATTTAATATATTTAATAATGACCTTGTAGAGGGGTTGCATAGTAAAGTAGCAATCTTTGCAGATGATGCTAAACTCTGTAAAGCGGTAAACAATATAGAGGACAGTGCACTGTTACAAATGGATCTGGATAGTTTGGGGGTTTGGGCTCATTAGTGGCAGATGAGGTTAAACACTGATAAATGTAAGGTTATGCACATGGGGAAGAAAAATGTGGCCTGGGATTTTGTATTAAATGGGAAAAAACTTGGGACGACTGACGTGGAAAAGGACTTAGGGGTCTAAGTTAATAGTAAACTTGGCTGTAATGACCAGTGTCGGGCAGCTGCTGCCAAGGCAAATAAAATCATGGGGTGCATCAATAGGAGCATAGATGCCCACGACAAGGAAATAATTCTACCGCTATACAAATCATTAGTCAGACCACACATAGAATAGTATGAGGCTTTTTTTGCCTTCCTCTGGATCAACTCAGTAGGGACTCATTAGGGTTATAGGTTGAACTAGATGGACTTTGGTCATTTTTCAATCTTATGAACTATGTTAATATAGTTGAAACATCTGCGCACGCGGTGATACTATAAAAGTTAAGGTTTATTTTTTTATTTTTGTTTACATTTTTTTAAATGGGAAAGGGGGGTTGATTTAAACTTTAATTAGGGAAAGGGTTAAATCACAATTAACTTTCTTTTTTTTCCTTTTTACACTTTTCTTACACTAGTACATGCAATCATTAGATTCATGGCATACACTGTTCAATGATATGGCATAGCATTGATCAGTGTTATCGGTACTCCATTGTGTCAGCATGCACAGGCTGACTGGAGCTTTGAAGAACCGATTGGACTGCGAGGAGGCAGGTAAGGACCCTCCCGCCGCCCTCTCAGTTAATCGGAACATTGCAATTTCCCTGCGATAATCTCGATCAGCTCCACATGGTAGTTTGGATGTCTATAAGGCCTTTGACTCGGTGGGGTGGCCCTTTTTATGGGAGGTCCTGGGTGCATTTGGGTTTGGTCCCCGCTTCTGTGGCTGGGTTCGATTGTTGTATGACAGTCCTAGGGCCCAGGTCCGCACTAACATGGATGTTTCAGCCCCCTTTATCCTGGGTCATGGGACAAGGCAGGGGTGCCCGCTCTCCAATTTTTTTTTTTTGGCGGTGGAGCCTTTGGCTGTGGCCATCCTTAACGAACCCACTATTTGTGGTATCCCTGGGGGTCAATTGTAGAGAAGGTTTCCCTGTATGCAGATGATCCATTAGTGTATTTGGCAGTAGCGGAGGGTTCTCTCCTGTCCTTAATAGACCTTCTGGACCAGTTTGGGTCGATCTCAGGCTTACGGGTTAACGGGGCTAAGTCCTAATTAATGGCGCTTTCACCTACGATTTTCCTCCCTCTCTACCGGCTGGGGTGCAGTTGGTCTCTCGATTCAGATATTTGGAGGTGGAGGTTACTGCTTCCCTGACAGACTATATCTCCCTGAATTTAGATCCACTATTATGCTCCACCCTTGAGCGGTTTAATGTCTGGTCCTCATTCCCTCTCTCCCTAGCTGGCAGGATTAATATATTCAAAATGATTTACCTCCCTAAATTCCTATACCTTTTTCATTAAGCCCCTGTTGTTCCCCCTAAGAAATACTTTAGTGTGCTTTGTGGTGCTCTGGGATCCTTCTATTGGCAGGGGAAGCCTCCTAGACTTGGTCAGGCTCTTCTCCAGGCTCCGAATAAACATGATGGCTTAGCCGCCCGATGTGTGTAACTATTTTCTTGCCTCCCAACACGTCTATGTAGCGTGGTGGATCGACCTGGATCTGTCGAACTTGCCCACCGCCCTGGCTGGCGCACTTATGGGTTCATATGAAGCTCTCACTAACTCACTATACAGGTACCACTCACTTCTTTTTTCTTCCCCTTCTGACTTATGCTAAAGTCTGGTCCGTGGTGTCTAGTAGATTCCCGAAGCCTCTGGTCTCTCCTAGAGCCCCCTTGTCTGGGAATATACATTTACCTCACCTACATGGGTTACAGGGGGCCAGTTTCAGGGGTTCTCATGGAGTCAAATTTGTGATTCATTTGCTTGCTGAGGATCAAGTTTTTCTATCCTTTGCAGACATGAAGGAAAGATATGGCATCCCTGGAAGTGCCTCTTATAGTTATCTTCAGCTACAGCATGCAGTTCAGGCGCAGTTTGGCTCCCTTGCATTTACTCCTGCTTTATCTGAAGTGGAGCTTCTCCTGGGCACTACGGATCTTTCTAAACCACTTACTCAGTTCTATGCTCTCCTTCTGTCACTGGGGCCTAGCCCTTTTCTACGGGCCTTTCATAAATGGGTGGAGGATGTCCCATTTAGGAGGATTGGAGGATTTATCGGACTGCCATTGGAGGGAGGTGGAGGGTACTTATTACTCTACAGTTGTTAGTAGCAGAGACATGTTGATCCAAGCTAGATACGTCTTGTGGTTGTATTATACTGAAACATATTGGTGCTTCGCAGTCTGACCTGTGCTTCCGGTGCTCTCTGGAGGTTGGTACCTTCTCCATGCTGTCTGGAATTGTCCTGTCATCACCTCATTTTGGAGGGAGGTCATGGGTTTTTTGGCAGATAATCTGGACTTACCCTTTCTGCTTACCACTGTGGTATGCCTGTTAGGAGTCATTAATGACCATGTTTCTGGTTCTCATAGATGCTTGTTAATTCGCTTTCTGTTATTCTGTGCCCATAACGTAGTAGTAATGTCCTGGAAAGACACCTCTCCTCCCCCTTATCTAGGTGGCTGTGTCTGGTGAACAGATATGTTCCGTTGTATCATGCTTTGTACGTAAGTCGCAGGTGCCCTGGGAAGATTGACAAGATGTGGACCCCCTGGCTTCTACTGGACGTCTCAGCTGACTCTTCGGCTTGATTGATCTAGTGAATCTCTTATAGTGTGTTACCGTTTTTTTCTTTAGGCGGGGAGGGGGGTTTACCGGGAGGCGTGCATGTGTGCGTGGATGAGTGTTTGTTTGTAATGGGCTTTATACCTTGTTGGTTATTTGTTATTTAACATGAAAAACAAAATAAATACTTAATAAAAATTAAAAAGATCACATCCCTGAAAAGGATCAGCATTCTTGGGCCTAGATAATGCCATGTGGATGCGGTTGCACTGCAAGAGTTGCGGTAAAAGCCAAGAGGCCAAGTCATAAAATAAAGCGGAGACCGTCTTTGCGAGATCCATGACAGTCTCCAGCAATCCTCAAAGCCTCAGATTGGTCCTTCAAGGCCAATTGTACAGGTCCTTGAGTTTCAGCTCGAGGGCCTGTAGCTTGGGATCATAGTCATCTAGGTATTGGCATTCTGAGCTAACTGTATATGCTAGCTCGTCCAGTTTGGCCTACGTATCTAAGACCCTTTGAGTAAGCTCCTGTATTTGAGACGTAAAGTCTGAGATCACCATGCAGAGTTCAGCCTGGAAAAGGCGTCTAATGTTCCGGTACATAGTCGCCAGAGTGAGGTCCTCTGGCTCAGGTTGTTCTTCCCTCTCAGAGTGGAAGGCTGGAGAACTGTGGTGTGACTCCTGCATCTTGGCCTGGGAACTGGTCCCAAAAAGATCAAAAATAGACCAAGATAAAGTCTGCGAAATGCCCAAAATGTTCTCTTTTGTAGATCTAGGCATTAATCAAAAACTGTCAGGGGTGGTTTTTGTCGCTTAGAATTTGGAATTCGGCACTAAAAGCTGTTTAACCCCTTAAGGACCGAGCCCTTTTTCACCTTAAGGACCAGAGCATTTTTTGCAATTCTGACCACTGTCACTTTAAACAGTAATAACTCTGGAATGCTTTTAGTTATCATTCTGATTCCGAGACTGTTTTTTCGTGACATATTCTACTTTAACTTAGTGGTAAAATTTTGTGGTATCTTGCATCCTTTCTTGGTGAAAAATCCCCAAATTTGATGAAAAAAATGAAAATTTTGCATTTTTCTAACTTTGAAGCTCTCTGCTTGTAAGGAAAATGGATATTCAAAATAATTTTTTTTTTATTCACATATACAATATGTGTACTTTATGTTTGCATCATAAAATTTATGAGTTTTTACTTTTGGAAGACACCAGAGGGCTTCAAAGTTCAGCAGCAATTTTGAAATTTTTCACAAAATTTTCAAACTCGCTATTTTTCATGGACCAGTTCAGGTTTGAAGTGGATTTGAAGGGTCTTCATATTAGAAATACCCCATAAAAGACCCCATTATAAAAACTACACCCCCCAAAGTATTCAAAATGACATTCAGTAAGTGTATTAACCCTTTAGGTGTTTCACAGGAATAGCAGCAAAGTGAAGGAGAAAATTCAAAATTTTCATTTTTTACATTCGCATGTTCTTGTAGACCCAATTTTTGAATTTTTGCAAGGGGTAAAAAGGAGAAAATTTTTACTTGTATTTGAAACCCAATTTCTCTCGAGTAAGCACATACCTCATATGTCTATGTTAATTGTTCAGTGGGAGCAGTAGAGGGCTCAGAAGGGAAGGAGCGACAAATGGTTTTTGGGGGGCATGTCACTTTTAGGAAGCCCCTATGGTGCCAGGACAGCAAAAAAAAAAAAACATGGCATACCATTTTGGAAACTAGACCCCTCAGGGAACGTAACAAGGGGTAAAGTGAACCTTAATACCCTACTGGTGTTTCACGACTTTTGCATATGTAAAAAAAATATTTTTTTTTTAACCTAAAATGCTCGGTTTCCCAAAAATTTTACATTTTTAAAAAGGGTAATAGCAGAAAATACCTCCCAAAATTTGAAACCCACTTTCTCCCGATTCAGAAAACACCCCATATGGGTCTGAAAATTGCTCTGCTGGCGCACTACAGGTCTCAGAAGAGAAGGAGTCACATTTGGCTTTTTGAAAGCAAATTTTGTTCTGGGGGCATGCCGCATTTAGGAAGCCCCTATGGTGCCAGGACAGCAAAAAAAAAAAAAAAACACATGGCATACCATTTTGGAAACTAGACCCCCTCGGGGAGCGTAACAAGGGGTTAAGTGAACCTTTATACCCCACAGGTGTTTCATGACTTTTGTATATGTAAAAAAAAATAATTTTTTTTTACCTAAAATGCTTGATGTCCCAAAAATTTTACATTTTTAAAAAGGGTAATAGCAGAAAATACCCCCCAAAATTTGAAGCCCAATTTCTCCCGAGTACGGCGATACCCCATATGTGACCCTAAACTGTTGCCTTGAAATACGACAGGGCTCCAAAGTGAGAGCGCCATGCGCATTTGAGGCCTAAATTAGGGACTTGCATAGGGGTGGACATAGGGGTATTCTACACCAGTGATTCCCAAACAGGGGGCCTCCAGCTGTTGTAAAACTCCCAGCATGCCTAGACAGTCAGTGGCTATCTGGCAATACTGGGAGTAGTTGTTTTGCAACAGCTGGAGGCTCCGTTCTAGAAACAGTGGCGTACCAGACGTTTTTCATTTTTATTGGGGAGGGGGCTGTGTAGGGGTATGTGTATATGTAGTGTTTTTTACTTTTTATTTTGTGTTAGTGTAGTGTTTTTAGGGTACAGTCACATGGGCAGAAAATTTGCAGCAGCTCAAACTTGCAGCCGGATACTTACTGTAACCCTCCGCCCATGTGAGTGTACCCTGTACGTTCACTTTGGGGGGAGGGGGGGGTGGGGGATCATCCAGCTGTTGCAAAACTACAACTCCCAGCATGTACGGTCTATCAGTGCATGCTGGGAGTTGTAGTTTTGCAACCGCTGGGGGCTCCGTTTTGGAAACAGTGGCGTACCAGACGTTTTTCATTTTTATTTGGGAGGGGGGACTGTGTAGGGGTATGTGTATATGTAGTGTTTTTTACTTTTTATTTTATTTTGTGTTAGTGTAGTGTAGTGTTTTTAGGGTACAGTCGCACGGGCGGGGGTTCACAGTAGTTTCTCGCTGGCAGTTTGAGCAGCGGCAGAAAATTTGCCGTAGCTCAAACTTTCAGCCGGATACTTACAGCAATCCTCTGCCCATGTGAGTGTACCCTGTACGTTCACATGGGGGGGGGGGGGGGGGGGGAATACCTCCAGCTGTTGCAAAACTACAACTCCCAGCATGTACGGTCTATCAGTGCATGCTGGGAGTTGAAGTTTTGCAACAGCTGGAGACACACAGGTTGTGAAACACCGAGTTTGGTAACAAACTCAGTGTTTTGCAACCAGTGTGCCTTCAGCTGTTGCAAAAGCTACAACCCCCAGCATGTACGGACAGCGGAAGGGCATGCTGGGTCTTGCAGCTATGCAACAGCCGGAGGCATACTGCATTGGCTGGGGATGCTGGGGATTGTAGTTATGCAACAGCTGGAGACACACTGGTTTGCTACTTAACTCAGTGTGCCTTCAGCTGTTGCAAAACTACAACTCTCAGCAGTCACCGACAGCCAACGGGCATGCTGGGAGTTGTAGTTATGCAACCACCAGATGCACCACTACAACTCCCAGCATGCACTTTAGCTGATTGTGCAAGCTGGGAGTTGTAGTTACACAACAGCTGAAGGTACACTTTTCCATAGAAAGAATGTGCCTCCAGCTGTTGCAAAACTACAAGTCTCAGCATGCCCATAAGGGCATGCTGGGAGTTGTGGTGGTCTGCCTCCTGCTGTTGCATAACTAAAGCTCCCAGCATGCCCTTTTTGCATGCTGGGAGCTGTTGCTAAGCAACAGCAGGAGGCTGTCACTCACCTCCTGCTGCTGCTCCACGATGCCGCCCCACAGGTCAGTCCCGCCGCCGTCGCTCCTGGGGCCCCGATCCCAACAGGGACACCGGGGATCGGGGTCCCCAGCATCGGGAGTCGTCTTCCACCACCCGCTCACGTCCTCCGGAAGAGGGGCGGAGCGGGTTGCGGGAGTGACAACCGCAGCAGGCGCCCTGATTGGTCGGCCGGGAATCCAGCCGACGAATCAGGGCGATCGTGAGGTGGCACCAGTGCCACCTCACCCCTGCTGGCTCTGGCTGTTCGGGGCCGTCTCTGACGGCCCCGATCAGCCAGTAATTCCGGGTCATCGGGTCACTGGAGACCCGATTGACCCGGAATCCGCCGCAGATCGCTGGACTGAATTGTCCAGCGCTCTGCGGCAATCGCCGACATGGGGGGACATAATGACCCCCCTGGGCGATATGCCGGGATGCCTGCTGAACGATTTCAGCAGGCATCCGGCCCCGGCTCCCCTCCGGCTAGCGACGGGGGCCGGAAATGCTCAGGGTGTATCCATACGCCCTCGGTCCTTAAGGACTTGGAAAAGGGGGCGTATGGATACGCCCTATGTCCTTAAGGGGTTAAGCATAGTCAGCGCTGAGCTCACCTCAGACACAGTCACCAGGGTGACAATGAAGTGATGACAGAGCTTGTGCAGTGTACACAACTAACTTTAGAAAAGGTCCACTTACCTAGATCTGTTGTCAGGTGACGATCTGATATGTATACCAGTAATTGGGATACAAAACATTAACATGTGACTCACACCTGATATCTCTTATCAGTAACTCTTTTCATAAAAACAATGTGTCAGCAGATGAGAACCATTTGGCCCATATGGTCTGCCAATATTCTGAATATCTTTAATAGTACTTTATATGAAGTATAGTCTTAATCTTCTTCATTGTATTTGCAGTTACCACTTTTGCAGGAAGGACATTCCATGTATCATCATCAGTAAAGTAATACCTTAGAAGTTTTCTTTTAACCACTTAATGGCACAGGGAGTCCCTGGTACTTAAGGACCTACGCCCATGGTAATTCCAGTCCCCGCCACTCACCAGGGCGGTGGGGGGGGTAACCGAACCGGGATGCCTGCTGAAATCATTCAGCAGGCACCTTTGTGCATACCCCAGGAGCAACTGTGGTGATTCCGGGTCATACAGGTCTCCGGTGACCCAGTAAATAAGGGGGATCGGGGCACCACCCCCTCCCATCCCCGCTATTGGTCTGTCAGAAGCGACCGACCAATAGCAGATAAGGTGGGGGTGGGGGGGGGTTAAAGTACGGTTCCCCAGCTATACCCACCCACGGTAGTCCGGGCAGAACGGGGGCACTGTGCGGTCACTTACCGGCGGGGGCGATGAGGTGTGGCTCGCTGGTGCAGTCTATGGAAGGCGGTGAGTTGTTGCCTAGCAACATCTTAAGGGCTACAGTTTGGAGACCACTATACAGTGGTCTCTAAACTGTTGCTCTCTAGATCTTGCAAAACTACAACTCCCAGCATGCCCACAAAACAGTTTGCTGTCTGGGCATGCTGGGATTTTTTGTTTTGCAACATCTGGAGGGCAACAGTTTGGAGATCACTGTGCGGTAGTTTCTAAACCGTGGGCGTCTAAATCGTGCAAAACTACAACCCGCATGCACGAACAACAAACAACTGTCTAGGCATGCTGGGAGTTGTAGTTGTGTGCCTCCAGCTGTCTTATTACTACATCTCCCAGCATGCCCTTCGGCGATCAGTACATGATGGGAGTTGTAGTTTTGCAACAGCTGGAGGTTTGCTCCCCCCATGTGAATGTACAGGGTACATTCACACGTGCGGTTTTACATTAAGTTTCCTGCTTCAAGTTTGAGGTGCGGCAAATTCGCCGCCGCAGCGCAAACTCCTAGCGGTAAACTCACCGTAAACCCCCGCCAGTGTGAGTGTACCCTACACTACACTAATAATAAAGGGTAAAACACTACATATACACCCCCTTACACTGTCCTCCCCTTCCCCCCAAATAAAAATGAAAAACGTATCATGCGGCTTCCAAAACTGAGCCTCCAGCTGTTGCAAAACAACAAATCCCAGCATTTCCGGACAGCCACTGACTATGCAGGCATGCTGGGAGTTTAGCATCAGCTGGAGGCACCCTGTTTGGGAATGACTGGTGTCGAATAGCCCTATTAGTCCTCAAATGCGCATGGCGCTCTCTCAGTTCAGAGCCCTGTCGTATTTCAAGGAAACCGTTTAGGGCCACATACGAATTTCCGTACTCTGGAGCAATTGCATTACAAATTTTGGGGGTCTTTTTCTCCTTTTACCCCTTATGAAATGGAAACGTTGGGGTCTACACCAGCATATTAGTAAATAACAAGAAAGAGAAAAACGGAGTCACTTATAAAACATATATCATTTTATTTATTCCGTAGAATGTAAGTACATAAAAAATATATATATTGATTAAAAGTGCTATTTTTCAAAGAGGAATGAGGCTAAAAGGTGGTGTCACCGGCTCTGCAATGAAAGCTGGGTTGTATATAGTGTATATATTACTGGGTCCACCACAATGAGATAGAAATGATACAATAACATTGCACACAAATTTGCACAAACAAAGTGTTTAGCAGCATGTAGAAAACATATATATAAATATCACAGTGAGAGCAAAAAATATTGCATGCCAAATAAAGTGCAGTGTGCATGTAAACAAACATAACATTGCAGGGATACAAATCAGTATAGCGATATACCAGAGTACAACAGCTATCAGCAGAGACAGGGACAGCACCACTCCAACGTACGTTTCGGTACGCAACCTTCGTCTTCGTCTCCCAGACGAAGGTTGCGTACCGAAACGTATGTTGGAGTGGTGCTGTCCCGGTCTCTGCTGATTGCTGTTGTACTCTGGTAAATCGCTATACTGATTTGTATCCCTGCAATGTTATGTTTGTTTACATGCACACTGCACTTTATTTGGCATGCAATATTTTTTGCTCTCACTGTGAGATTTATATATATGTTTTCTACATGCTGCTAAACACTTTGTGCAAATTTGTGTGCAATGTTATTGTATCATTTCTATCTCATTGTGGTGGACCCAGTAATATATACACTATATACAACCCAGCTTTCATTGCAGAGCCGGTGACACCACCTTTTAGCCTCATTCCTCTTTGAAAAATAGCACTTTTAATCAATATATATATTTTTTATGTACTTACATTCTACGGAATTAATAAAATGATATATGTTTTATAAGTGACTCCGTTTTTCTCTTTCTTGTTATTTACTAATTCTGTTTGGAGTTCACACACCTATAGCCAACACTAGTACCTGGGTCAATTGATAGTGCTTGGTCACTTACATATGGCATAGTCATAATTTTTCTCTCCCAGGTCTTAGTTGTCCGTTTGGGTATTACCAGCATGTTAGTGTAACTATTTTTATTTTTTTGCACTAACATGCTGGTGTTGCCCCATTCTTTTTATTTTCACAAGAGCTAAAAGGAAAAAAAAAGGCCCACAAGTAAGTAAGAACATACCGCATATGTGGATGTAAAGTGCTCTGCGGGCGAACTAAAATGCTCAGAAGCGAAGGAGCGCCATTAAGCTTTTGGAGAGAAAATTTGTCTGAAATTGAAGGCCACATGTGTTTACAAAGCCCCCATGGTGCCAGAACAATGCACCCGCCACATGTGACCCCATTTTGAAAACGACACCCCTCACGTAATGTAATAAGGGGGACAGTGAACATTTACGCCCTAAAGCATTGTAGTGCGCCAGCAGAGCACTTGACGTCCACACATGGGGTATTTCCATACTCCCATTTTCTTCTATTACCCCTTGTACAAATATAAAATTTGTGGAAAAAACTGCATTTTAGTGAAATTTTTTTTTTTCATTTACGCATCCAACTAACGAAAAGTCGTCAAACACCTGTTAGGTGTTAAGGCTCACTGTACCCCTTGTTACGTTCCTTGAGGGGTGTAGTTTCCAAAACAGTATGCCAT
The DNA here is from genome assembly GCF_029499605.1 of Hyla sarda. NCBI lineage: Eukaryota > Metazoa > Chordata > Amphibia > Anura > Hylidae > Hyla > Hyla sarda. Next base: position 299,893,984 of record NC_079191.1, read on the forward strand.
GTGTTTTTTATTTGCTGTTCTGGCACCATAAAGGCTTCCTAAATGCAACATGCCCCCCAAAAACCATTTCAACAAAATTTGCTTTTCAAAAGCTAAATGTGACTCCACTTTTGAGTTTTGTAGTTCGCCCACAGAGCATTTAACATCTTAACATCGTAATTCCATACTCCAAAGAAATGGGGTTACAAATTTTGGGGGACATTTTCTCCAATTACCCTTTGTAAAAACTGTAAATTTGGGGAAAAATCTGCATTTTTGTGAAAAAAAATAAAAATGTAATTTAATCATCAGACTAACAAAAAGTCATACAACACCTGTGGGGTGTTAAGACTCACTCGACCCCTTATTATGTGCCTTGAGGGGTGTAGTTTCCAAAATATTGTGCCATGCGTTTGTTTTTTTTTTTTGCTGTTATGGCACCATAGGGGCTTACTAAATGCCCCTCAAAGACCCTTTCAGCAAAATTAACTCTCCAAAATCCCATTGTCGCTCCTTTCCTTCTGAGCCCTGTAGTGCACCCAACAGAGCACTTTACATCCACATATGAGGTATTTCCTTACTAGAGAGAAATTGGGTTACAAATTTTGGGGGACTTTTTCTCCTATTACCCCTTGTAAAAATTCTAAAACTGGGTCTACAAGAATGTATATGTAAATCAATAAAAAATTTGTTTGGAATGTTTATTTCCCTTACAAGCAGAGAGCTTCAAAGTTAGAAAAATGTTCAAATTTTTGATGACATTTTGGAATTTTTCACCAAGAAAGGATGCAAGAATCGACAAAAATTTACCACTAATGTAAAGTAGAATGTGTCAAGAAAAAACTATCTCTGAATCAGAATGATTAGGAAAAGCATTCCAGAGTTATTAATGTTTAAAGTGACAGTGGTCAGATGTGCAAAAAATGCTCTGGTCCTTAAAGGGGATAAGAGGTCAGATTGCCAGGGTCCCGCTGCTGGGGACCCCCGGGATCTCCGCTGCAGCACCCCGCTATCATTACTGCACTGAGCGAGTTTGCTCTGCGCGTAATGATTGGCAATACAGGGGCCGGAGCATCGTGATGTCACGGCTCCGCCCCACGTGATGTCACGGCCTGCCCCTCAATACAAGTCTATGGGTGGGGGCATGGCGGTCGTCACGCCCCTGCCATAGACTTGCATTAAGGGTGCAGGCCGTGATGTCATGAGGGGCGGGGCAATGACGTCCCACTGCTCTGTCCCCTGTATCGCCCGTCATTACGCACAGAGTGAACTCACTCTGTGCAGTAATGATAACGCGGTGCTGCAGTGGAGATCCCGGGGGTCCCCAGCAGCGGGACCCCGCCGATCTAACATCTTATCCCCTATCCTTTGGATAGGGGAGATGATTTTTAGGGGCAGAGTACCCCTTTAAGGTCATAATGGGCTTTTCCTTAAGGGGTTAAACAATCTTCTCCTTTACAGTACTGATTCCCTTTATGAATTAAAAAATTTCTATCATATCCCCTCTCTTTTCTTTCTTCCATGTACTAGTTTAGTAGCTTTTCTCTTAACTTTCTCCAAAGTATGAACCCAAAGAAAAAAGGAGCTACTCAACAATTATAAGTCAAAATATAAAATATAAACTTTATTTCATGATGTTAAAAACATAGTGCAATTTGATAAAAAAAGGAGGAATACGGCACAGACAGGTGGCATACCTGGGACAATGGCAATAGATGTGCAAATACTGCTAAATCTCACTAAGTTTGTGTGTACAATTACTGAGGCAAGGAAGTACAATAAGTACATATGTGGGCAATTCCGGTTAAAGTGCAAGTGCACTTGCACTTTAACTGGAATTGCCAGCATATGTACTTATTGTACTTCCTTGCCTCAGTAATTGTACATACAAACTTAGTGAGATTTAGCAGTATTTGCACATCTATTGCCATTGTCCCAGGTATGCCGCCTGTCTGTGCCGTATTCCTCCTTTTTTAACAAATTGCACTATGTTTTTAAAATCATGAAATAAAGTTTATATTTTATATTTTGACTTATAATTTTTGAGTAGCTCCTTTTTTCTTTGGGTTCATTATTATTTGGAGTCTATCAAAGAGGCTGTTTTGCACACGTGGCTAGGGGTTGAGTTGCATACATATAGTTATCTTTTTTCACATGAATACCCAATTTCGGGTAATCCTATACATTTCTAATATTTATTGATCTGTTATACCCAACACAGTAGTGCTTTTTTTCATGTTTTTGTTGTATGATTTCTCCAAAGTATCTATATGCTTCTGGAGATACGGTCTCCAGTCCTGCACATAACAATACTCCAAGTGAGGTTTTCTTTATCTCAGCCAAACAATTGTGACAACATTTCCCATCTATGACTCCATTTTGCAGAATTTCCTCACACAGAAATCATAGACTCTTTTCTCCAGCACCCTTCTCACCTTCATGCAAACATCCCATCACAGCACTAAATTTTAATAATGCCTTTATAGGTGCCCCACACCGTAAAAGTGGGTAGGCAAATAGGTCCCCGATTAGGTAAATTAAGTATGTCTACAACAGCAGTTAGTTCCCCCACTAGGTAAGTGTGTCCGTAGGTAGGAAGTTCCCCACTTATGAAGTTAGACCTTCCAGTAGAGAGGTATGTCTCCCCAACATGCAGGCAGTCTCTTCCACCCAGTAGTCAGTAACTTCTTCCTATTAGGAATAAGTCCCCAGATTAGCCAGGTAACTTCTCCCCAGTAGGCAAGTAGTGTCCCCTTTAGCCAGGTAGCCCCTTCAGCAGACTAGAGGCAGGTAGTCCCCAGATTAGCCCACTTCCCCCATTCAGACAAGTAGTCCCCAAAGAAGCTCTTCTCCCTTATTGAGGCAGGTAGTCATCCCCTACCTGCTAAAATAATTAAAGGGAGATAAAAAACGAAACATAACTTGCAGAGAACTGCAGAGAGGTCCCCTCTTTCTGATGCAGACAAAGATGATGAAGCTGTGATGACCTCCTGGTGTGGGATGCAAACTGAAGCTGCCTGCAGGCCTACACCACAGTAGAGCTTGCTGGTCTGGGGATGCGGGACAAGTGTCCTGGTTTCAACAAGCAGTGAACAGATTATTCACTTTTGACAAAAACCCAAACCACCTGTGAAAGTGCTGACATATGTCAAATTTATGAAATTGACCACAGCATGAGATATATTTGTTGGAGATATACACAGTTAGAGCAAATTACCTCAGCACAGTCAATGTCAAACTGAAAGGAAAAGTGGCTGTATTAAGTGCTGTGTTGCATGGTGCTGGTTAAAGGTTGTTATTTAAGATGCCAAATTCTCTTTCTAAAAGCTGAATTGCTTTTTGGACTTAAGGATATTTTTAAGTGCCTTAAAGGAGCACTCCGACATTAGACATTTTATCCCCCATCCAAAGGATAGGGGATAAGATGTCTGATCACGGGGGCCTAGCGCTTGGATCCCCTGCAATCTCCCTTGCAGCACCCGCATTACGTGCGGAGCTGCGTCTCCAGGCTCGGAAACCGTAAGTTTCCGGGACTGGAGACAAGACGTAATGCCACGCCCTCATCGTGACGTTACGCCCCCTCCATTCATGTCTATGGGAGAGGGAGTAACGGCCATTACGCCCCCTCCCATCGACATGAAGGGAGGGGGCGTGACATGATGACACGATGGGGGCGTGGCATTACATCACATCGCCAGTCCTGAAAACTTCTGGTTTCCGAGCCTTGAGACGCAGCTCCGCACAAAATGAGGGTGCTGCAGTGAGATTGTGGGGGGTGCCAGCGGCCGGAATACCCCTTTAACTCCTTAAGGACGCAGAGCGTACCTTTACGTCCTGCACCCGTGATAAAACTGCGTCATATCGGGTCCCGGTAGCTAATCGCATGACGTCACTGCGCCCTATTAACCCTTTAGACACGATAAAGTTGATCGCCGCATCTAAAGTAAAAAAATATGCCTATCAGCTCAGTCGGGCTGATCGGGACCACCGCGGTGTCCCGATCATCTAGTAGACAGCAAGAGGGTCCCTTACCTTCCTCCCGCGCTTCCAATCGGCAATTGATTGCTGCAAGCCTTAGATCCAGGCTTGAGCAATCGACCGCCGAAAACACTGATCAATGCAATGCTATGGCATGGCATAGCATTGATCAGTGCCTGCAATCAATGTAATGCATGTTTTCCCATAAATAAATAAAAACTATGTAAATAAAAATAAATATAAACATATGTGGTATTGACGTGTACATAAATGTCCAAATTATAAAAATATCTCATTAATTAAACCGCAGGTTTAATGGCGTGCAGAAAAAAAAAATTTCCAAAGAACAAAATAGCATATTTTTGGTCACTTTTTACACCATAAAAAAAAATGAATAAAAAGCAATCACAAAGTCAGATCAAAACAAAAATGGTACTGAAAAATTTCAGATCAAGATGCAAAAAATTAGCCCTCATACATCCCCATAAGCGGAAAATTTAAAAAAGTTACAGGGGTCAGAAGAGGACATTTTTAAATGGGCACTGTCAGATACAAAAACTTTTGATATGTTGTAAAGCATGCAAAACCAATAGGTTTTGCAACATGGATACAACCTTCTGACACTGCTTCTCTCGCTACATTATCTTATGGTGACCTTCACTTTTCCTATACCCCTAGATCTGACACCAGGCATGGTGGAGGAGTTGGGGTGCTTCTAGCCCCACAATGCACTTTTCAAGTCATCCCCCCATTACCCTCACTCACATTTCCCTGTTTTGAGGTCCACACCCTCAGGCTCTTCCGCCCATTGTCTCTCAGAGTGGCGGTCATCTATCGTCCTCCTGGTTCTCCCCAAATGTTCCTGGATCATTTTGCCACCTGGCTACCTCACTTTCTTTCCTCAGAAACACCTACACTCATCAAGGGTGATTTTAATATCCCCATTGACACCCCAATCTCCACTTCTGCCTCTCGGCTTCTGTCTCTAACCTCCTCCTTTGCCCTTTCACAGCTTACTGACTCTCCCACACACAAGGATGGGAATACACTGGACTTGATCTTCTCTAGACTTTGTTCTGTCTCTAAATTCACTAATTCTTTTGAGCTCTCTGACCACAACCTTCTCTCTTTCTCTATCAGTAACTCCTATCCTCTTCCGGACACTCCAACCTTGTACATTTACAGAAACCTGCGTGCCATAAACACTAGTCAATTTATAGACATTCTACAATCTTCACCATCACCAATCTCTTTTCTCTATCCTGCCCTAATCTAGCAGCCAAACATTATTATGACACCCTAAAGTCTACCCAGGATCAAATGGCACCCTCTAAAACACGAACCTCCCGACACAGACGGCAGCAACCCTGGCACACGCTAACAACCCGCTTTCTCAGGCGATGCTCTAGGTGTGCTGAACGTCTGTGGAGGAAAACTAAGACTTCTTCAGCCTATCTGCACTATAAATTCATGCTTAATTCCTATTACTCCGCTCTTCATCTCGCCAAACTAACATATTTTACCTCCCTCATCTCCTCTCTGTCTGACAACCCAAAACGCCTTTTTGACACGTTCAACTCTCTCCTTCGGCCTAAAGTACAGACCCCAATCACTGATCTCTGTGCTGAAGACCTGGCCAAATACTTCAAAACTAAAATCGATGACATTCGTGATGAAATCCTCTCCCAGTCCCCATAAAGTTCTGATCCAATTCCCAGCCACGTCTCCTCTTCATCACTCTCAGTTTTTGAGCCTGTAACGGAGGGTGAGGTTTCCAGGCTCCTCTCCTCCGCCCGCCCCACTACCTGATCTAGTGACCCCATGCCTTCACACCTCATCCAGTCTCTCTCTCCTGCTATTAGCTGTCACCTAACTAAAATCTTTAACTTCTCCCTCTCTTCTGGGGTTTTTCCCACCTCCTTCAAACACTATCATAACCCCACTATTGAAAATACCATCTCTGGACCCGTCCTGTGCAGCCAACTATCGACCCGTCTCAAATCTTCCCTTTATCTCCAAACTCCAGGAACGCTTGGTCTACTCCCGCCTTATCCGCTATCTCTCCGAGAACTCTCTCCTTGACCCCTTATAGTCTGGTTTCCACTCCCTTCACTCCACAGAAATGGCCCTAACTAAAGTCACTAACGATCTTCTGACGGCCAAATCAAATGGCAATTTCTCTTTACTGATTCTCTTGGACCTGTCTGTGGCTTTTGACACTGTGGATCACCAACTCCTCCTCAGTACTCTCCGCTCCATCGGTCTCGCCTGGTTTTCCTCCTATCTCTCTGGCCGCTTCTTTAGCGTCTCTTTTTCTGGCTCTACTTCTTCTCCTCTTCCCCTTGCTGTCGGGGTTCCCCAGGGATCGGTCCTGGATCCTCTACTCTTTTCACTCTACACATTCCCCATTGGAAAAACAATCAGTAGATTTGGTTTCCAGTACCACCTCTATGCTGATGACACCCGACTGTATACCTCTTCCTTCAACATCACCCCTGCACTCCTACAGAAAACCAGTGACTGTCTCTCTGCAGTCTCAGACATCATGTCCTCTTTATATCTGAAACTAAATTTTTCTAAAACAGAACTTCTTGTCTTTTCTCCATCAACTGATACTGTACCTAACCCTGACATTTCCATCTCGGTATGTGGTACTACCATAACTCCCGGGCAGCAGGCTCGCTGTCTTGGAGTTATACTTGACTCTGATCTGTCTTTCACTCCCCATATTCAGTCTCTTTCACTTTCTTCTCACCTGCATCTCAAAAACATTTCAAGAATCCGCCCGTTTCTCACTACTGAAACTGCTAAAACTCTCATTATTGCTTTGATTCACTCCCGCCTCGACTACTGTAACTCTTTACTAATAGGCCTTCCTTTCTCCAAACTCTCTCCTCTCCAGTCCATCCTTAACCCCTTCCCGACCTATGACATACCTGTACGTCATGGGTGGCAAGGTGTTCCCGACCCATGACATACAGGTACGTCATGAACATTACTGCCGCTACTCGCGGCATCCCGCAGCGCCCGGAAAGATGGTGGCTATCACTGATAGCCAGCCATCTTACCGTGCGACCCCCCCCCCAGCGATCGCTGCTATCAGTGTCCCTGACCCGTCCCCCGGCGTCACTTACCCGTCCGAGCGGTCCCAGCGTCCTCCATGCGGTCCCGGCTGCGCTGCGTCCCGGAGGTGAGTCTGCAGCAGCAGTGCGGCATCTTCATTGGCAGCAGTGAGATCACCGTAAAGCGATCTCACTGCTGCCTCTGGGAGTTTCAAAACTGCAACTCCCAGCATGCCCAGACAGCCTTTGGCTTTCTGGGCATGCTGGGAGTTGTAGTTTTGCAACATCTGGAGGCCCACAGTTTGGAGACCACTGTATAATGGTCTCCAATCTGTGCTCTTCCAGATGTTGCAAAACTACAAATCTCAGCATGCTCAGTCTGTTCAGGCATGCTGGGAGTTGTAGTTCTCTAACATCTGGAAGAGCACAGATTGGAGACCATTATACCATTATACAGTGGTCTCCAAACTGTGGACCTCCAGATGTTGCAAAACTACAACTCCCAGCATGCACAGACTGCCCAAGCATGCTGGAAGTTGTAGTTCGGCAACATCTGATCCTTCAGATATTGCCGAACTACAACTTCCAGCATGCCTGGGCAGTCTGGGCATGCTGGGAGTTGTAGTTTTGCAACAACTGGAGGCACACTAGTTGGGAAACATTGTCAATTGTTGCAAAACTATAACTCCCAGCATGCACTGACAGACCATGCATGCTGGGAGTTGTAGTTTTGCAACAGCTGAAGGCACACTGGTTTGGAAACACTAAGTTTGGTTGCAAAACACTTGAAAGTTTATTACTTAACTTAGTGTTTCCAAACCAGTGTTCCTCCAGCTGTTGCAAAACTACAACTCCCAGCATGCACGGACAGCCAAAGGGCATGCTCGGAGTTTGAAACAGCTGTTTGCCCCCTCCCCCCAATGTGAATGTACAGGGTACACTCACATGGGCGGAGGTTTATAGTGAGTGCTGCAAGTTTGAGATGGCGCAAACTTCCAGCGGCAAACTTGCTGTGAACCTCTGCCCATGTGACTGTACCCTAAAAACACTACACTACACTAACAATAACCTAAAATAAAAAGTAAAAAACACTACATATACACATACCCCTACACAGCCCCCCTCCCCCCAAAAAATGAAAAACGTCTGGTGCGCTACTGTTTCCAAAACAGAGCCTCCAGCTGTTGCAAAATAATAACTCCCAGTATTGCCGGACAGCTATTGACTGTCCAGGCATGCTGGGAGTTTTGCAACAGCTGGAGGCACCCCGTTTGGGAATCATTGGCATAGAATACCCCTATGTCCACCCCTATGCAAATCCCTAATTCAGGCCTCAAATGCGCATGGCGCTCGCTCATTTTGGAGCCCTGTCGTATTTCAGGGCAACAGTTTTGGGACACATATGGGGTATCGCCGTACTCGGGAGAAATTGCCTTACAAATTTTGGGGGGCTTTTTCTTCTTTAACCCCTTATGAAAAGGTGAAGTTGGGGTCTACACCAGCATGTTAGTGTAAAAAAATAAATTTTTTACACTGACATGCTGGTGTTGCCCTATACTTTTCATTTTCACAAGAGGTAAAAGGGAAAAAAGACCCCCAAAATTTGTAACGCAATTTCTCCCGACTACGGAGATACCCCATATGTGGGCGCAAAGTGCTGTGGGGGAGCACAACAAGGCCCAGAAGGGAGAGTGCGCCATGTACATTTGAGGCGATTTGCACAGGGGTGGCTGATTGTTACAGCAGTTCTGACAAACGCAAAACAATAAATATCCATATGTGACCCCATTTTGGAAACTACACCCCTCACGGAATGTAATAAGGTGAGCATTTACACCCCACTGGTGTATGACAGATTTTTGGAACAGTGGTCTGTGAAAATTAAAAATAAAATTTTTGATTTGCACAGTCCACCGTTTCAAATATCTGTCAAACGCCAGTGGGGTGTAAATGCTCACTGCACCCCTTATTACATTCCGTGAGGGGTGTAGTTTCCAAAATGGGGTCACATGTGGGGGGGGTCCACTGTTCTGGCACCATAGGGGCTTCCTAAATGGGACATGCCCCCCAAAAACCCTTTCAGAAAAACTCACTCTCCAAAATCCCATTGTCGCTCCTTCCCTTCTGAGCCCTCTACTGCGCCCGCCGAACACTTTACATATGCATATGAGGTATTTCCTTACTCGAGAGAAATTGGGTTACAAATTTTAGGGTGATTTCTCTCCTTTTACCCCTTGTAAAAATTCAAAAATTGGGTCTACAAGAAAATGCGAGTGTAAAAAATGAAGATTTAGAATTTTCTCCTTCACTTTGCTGCTATTCCTGTGAAACACCTAAAGGGTTAAAACACTTACTGAATGTCATTTTGAATACTTTGGGGGGGGTGCAGTTTTTATAATGGGGTCATTTATGGGGTATTTCTAATATGAAGACCCTTAAAATCCACTTCCAACCTGAACTGGGCCCTGAAAAATTACGATTTTGAAAATCTTGAGAAAAATTGGAAAATTGCTGCGGAACTTTGAAGCCCTCTGGTGCCCTCTAAAAGTAAAAACTTGTCAATTTTTTTATGCAAACACAAAGTAGACATATTGTATATGTGAATCAATATGTAATTTATTTGGAATATCCATTTTCCTTTCAAGCAGAGACTTTCAAAGTTAGAAAAATGCTAAATTTTCTAAATTTTCATGAAATTTTTAGATTTTTTACCAAGAAAGGATACAAATATCAGTGAAATTTTACCAATAACAAAGTAGAATATGTCACGAAAAAACTATCTCGGAATCAGAATGATAAGTAAAAGCATTCCAAAGTTATTAATGTTTAAAGTGACAGTGGTCAGATTTTCAAAAAATGCCCAGGTCATGAAGGTGAAAATGGGCTGGGTCATGAAGGGGTTAATGCCGCAGCCAGACTCCTCTTCCTCTCCAGCCGCTACACAGACGCCTCCTCCCTGTGCCAGTCACTACACTGGTTACCAATTCAGTCCAGAATACAGTACAAAATCCTCAGTCTCACACACAAAGCTCTCCACAATGCTGCACCTCCCTACATCTTCTCTCTCATCTCTGTCTACCATCCTACACGTTCTCTCCGATATGCTAATGACCTCACACTAACATCTTCCATAATGCGAACTTCTCACTCCCGTCTCCAAGACTTCACTCGTGCTGCACCGGTTCTCTGGAATGCTATCCCTCAATCCCTCAGACTCAACAACAACATCCATAGTTTCAAACATGGCCTAAAAACACATCTCTTTAGACAGGCCTATAACATTCTCTAATTGGCCTCAACATATCCTCAATATATCCCCACACCTCTTGTTTGAATAGTTAGTGTGTAATTTTATGTCTGATACTTGTCTTTGTTTGTACCCCATAATTGTAAGTGCTGCGGAATCTGTAGGCGCTATATAAATAAATAAATATTGCTTTCATTAGTGCAGGGCTCAAAACTGGAAGAAAACTCCTCGCACTGTCAGCTTGTGTCCCACCACTGTCAGTGAGGACAAGCTCCTCGCACTGTCAGCTTGTGTCCCACCACTGTCAGTGAGGACAAGCTGGGAATTGTAGCTTTGCTAATGCTAGGGGAGATGTGAGCAGACAGCATACTGAGGGAGGGGGCGGAGACCCGCAAAGTGAGGCCATGCCCCCTCCCTTTGAGAGGAATTCAGACTAGTGAGCTAAATTAAAAGTGTAATAAAAAAAATAAAAAAATAAAAAAATAAAGGTGCTAGACAAAAAAATGTTATGTATATGGTCAGGATTAGGTACTAAGTGATATATTTAAAAAGTTTTTTGTTGGATCTGACAGGTACGCCTTAAACATATTAATTTTCCTGCATGTAGTTATGTTTTTTTTACAGAAGACAAAATCAAACCTATATAAGTAGGGTATCATTTTAATGGTATGGACCAACAGAACAAAAAGGTGTGTAATTTTTACCAAAAAATTTACTGCGTAGAAACGGAAGCCTCCAAAATTTACAAAATTGAATTTTTTCTTCAATTTTGTCGCACAATGATTATTTTTTTTCGCTGAAGATTTTTGGAATGAATGATGTCATTACAAATTAGAATTGGTGGCGCAAAAAATAAGCCATCATATGGATTTTTAGGTGGAAAATTGAAAGGTTTATGATTTTTTAAAGATAAGCTGAAAAAGATAAAACTAGAGATGAGCGAATTTACAGTAAATTCGATTCGTCACGAACTTCTCGGCTTGGCAGTTGATGACTTTTCCTGCGTAAATTAGTTCATCCTTTAGGTGCTCCAGTGGGCTGGAAAAGGTGGATACATTCCTAGGAAAGAGTCTCCTAGGACTGTATCCACCTTTTCCAGCCCACGGGAGCACCTGAAAGCTGAACTAATTTATGCAGGAAAGGCATCAACTGCTGAGCCGAGAAGTTCGTGACGAATCGAATTTACTGTAAGTTCGCTCATCTCTAGATAAAACTGAAAAACGCTTAGTCCTGAATGTGTTAAGGGCATTTTTGCATTCTAGTTTTTTACTCCTCTCCTAAGAACCAGAACTTTTTGTGGGCTTGTTTTTTGTGTGACCAATTGTACTTTGTATTGACATTTGTATTTAATCATAAACTTATTTTGCAAAAAAAAAAAAAAAGTATGTTTAAAATCGTTCTCTGCTGACCACTACAACTTATTTATAATGCAACATCCTCACAGGCCATCCAAACAGAAAACCACCTGGCAGCAAAAAGTATGGGAGACCACAGGGAGGAGGCAGCCTCCTCCCTGTGGTCTCCCATACTTTTTGCAGCCGGGTGGATTTCTGTTTGGATTGCCTGTGAGGATGTTGCATTATGCACTGAGCCATCCCTCCGTACTGTTTCAATATATTGTTTCAGGCCAGCATTGTATGATTATTACATTATTACAATGTGGCTCTGCTATTTTTTATTATATACACCATCGCTTTTAGTCAACATGTATTTAATCTGTACTGTATATATTTGTTACATTTTTAAAATTGAGTGTCTATGTTTCATGCTGCTACATTGTTTTATGTTGGTACATTCCCAGTGGATTTATATATCCAGGTTTTCTTATCAGCCCGCGATTCGCTGGCTTTTTTCCATATATATTGATGTTTTATAGCACTTTTAGATCATTGGACCTGATGAAGAGGGTGTATTGCCCCTCGTAACGCGAAGTCCCTCTATTAAAATCCTTGATTTATTATTTTACCTGTCCGCTATCGCTTCTTGCTGACTGAGGCTATACACACCTCTCCCGGCTACTGCCAGCAACCACCGAGTGAGCGCCGCTACGAGGATCTTTACTCCTGCTTCCACGGGAAAACTCAAGCTATCCAGCACCGGTCAGAGACCACTTCCGACACGGGATTACCTCCGGCAACTCCCGGTTTTCTACCCTGCAATTGGGTGACACATGCTACAAGGTGTTGTACTCTGCGTACAACACCATCAGGTGAGCACCGCTCTATTTGCAATACGGCATCGATTGCCATCAGAATAACGGCACAGGTTGCGCTCCCCGTCTGTCTCTCCCTCCCCTTTTTTCTATTACATGTGCAACATATAGAGAGACACATGTTAGGGCAGCAATCCCTAACTTATGACTCTCCAGCTGTTACAATACTACAACTCCCAGCATGTCCTCACTGTCAGGGCATGCTGGGAGTTGTAGTTTTGTACCATATAGACATATGTTAGGGCAGTGTGTTTTCTAGGGGTTAAACCATGTGCCTTGCCAAACAGTGCTGTGGTTAGTCATGGCCCGTGCCTGGCAGTGACTTGCGACAATATAGGGGGTTTGCGACTTTTTCAAATAATAAATTCGGGACCACTGCATCTGTAAACAGAGATTTTACTGTCCAAAGTGTTTTCTCACAAAATAATTTGCAAGCCACGTGTGTGCAATTTTTTTTGTGCAAACCCACACAAAAAAAAAAAACTCCTTTGATAAAATTACACCCATTCAAATTCTGTTAAAAGCAGCTTAGGCAGGATAGTTGCCCCATAATCACACACCAAAAAAAAATATAGAAAAATAAATCTACCATCAGAAAATGAAAACAGATAAATAATAATCAGTAGCTGGTCTCCATTAATGCACTGTGATTAATGATTGAAGGGATACTCAGGAGAAAAACTTTTTTTTTTAAATCAACTGGTGCCAGAAAGTTAAACAGATTTGTAAATTCCTTCTATTAAAAAATCTTAATCCTTCCTGTACCTATTAGCTGCTGAATACTACAGCGTAAATTATTTTCTTTTTGTAACACAGAGCTGTCTGCTGACATCATGAGCACAGTGCTCTCTGCTGACATCTCTGTCCATTTTAGGAACGGTCCAGAACAGCATATGTTTGCTATGGGGATTTCCTTTTACTCTAGACAGTTCCTAAAATGGACAGAGATGTCAGCAGAGAGCACTGTGATCATGATGTCAGCAGACAGCTCAAACAGAAAACAATTTCCACTGTAGTATTCAGCAGCTAATAAGTACAGGAAGGATTAATATTTTTTAATTGAAGTAATTAACTTTCTGGCACCAGTTTATTTAAAAAAAAGTTTTTCTCCTGAGTACCCCTTTAAGGCAAGATAGCGAGAGGGGGAAGGCAACTTACCTCTGTCCTGAGACCCACAGCATTATTTTGCTGCACACTTTATTCTTACTTTCAAAAACTTCTTTACACGTGAAAGCCAAGTGTTGCCAATTTCCAGGGTGTAAGATATTGTCATGTGTTTCAACTTGTGCCAAGGACGTCCATTTATATTCATCACTTGAACTCGAGCATAGCCTGTAAAAATATAAATTTATCTGTAAGAAAAAATCAAGTTGTGCTTTTTCTAAAAAAACAAGTCTAAAGTATCTCCATAATGAGCTATAAGTGGGGTGCTTATAATGATTTTTGTTTAGGTCACATGCATATTCTACATATTATGCTCACACTGATATTTTCCTGTACATGTACAGTATCTCACAAATTAGTACACCCCTAATATTCTTGTAAAACCTTAATTATTCACAGCGGAGGGACCACGCGGTCAGAGATCTTAAACACCAGTATTTTGCTTTTATTCTGTTGTTCCTTTTTCGCACATGGGGTAAAGGTGCATCTCTGGCTAGCCCGATCAAAGTGTTTGAGATTTTGGACAGAGAGCCATTCAATTATTTATGTTTCCAATAGATCCATTATATCAGATAAAATATATTAGAAAAGACAAAGTGACGTCATTGCGCCGCGCCGTACAGTGCATAGGACGCACACCGGAGGCCTGAAGCAGCGCAGACCCGACCCCGGCAACAGGTCATTATACAACCAGGGATGGGGGAGGCAACGGGGCAGCAGCGCCGGCAATGGGTGCCGCTGCCCCTTCTCTCCAGCTGTCTCTAGGCGCCGCTGCCCCATTGCCAGGGGCACCGATAGCCAGGGGGGAGAGAACTGTCAGCGGCACCGATAGCCAAGGGGAGAGAAGGGCCAGCAGCAGGGCTCTAGACCCCAGGACAGGCAGGGGCAGAGAAGCCGGCAGCGACGGCAGGTCTCTGCACATGCAAAGCCGCGGCAGTTCATTGATTTAAAGTGCCAGCTTTAAATCATTGAACTGCAGCGGCTTAACAGCGTATAACATGCAGGTAGACTTTAGGCTAAAAATGTTAGCCTAAAAAGTGCGTGTTATACGCCGATAAACACTGTGATCTACATAGGGCAACATTTATCATGGTGTTTACTGCATTTTTTTCTTTTTGCTTACTATGGGTGCACAAAAAGTCACATGTGCACTTAAGCACTTTTTAAAACCACCTTTGTGAGTACACCTAAAAGGTGCAAAGAACCCTACCTAAGCAACGTTCAGTTTTCACTTTGCAGTGGTCGGGAATTTATGATGTTCGAATGTCACGTGTAGGCAAAATTAAAAAAAAAAGTCGCAAATCCCCTTCAAAAAGTCGCAAGTCAAAGCCAGGTCAGACCTGGCTTACAAAAATGCCTTTTGACAATTTTCTAAAAGTTGCAGCTGCAACTATCTGAGAAAAGTGTTAAATGCCAAGCCAACGGCCAGCTAGCTGCTGCATGACCACAACTCCCAGCATTCCCTTACAGTAAGGATGGGTGGGGCACCAGGCAGTGGAGCTGGTCGGCTCCCAAGAATATGAAATATTGCCCTCCTGGAGCCATGATTGGACATAGTTTCATATTTCTGTGAGCTGGCCAGCCAGAGTGCTATTCAACCCGTGTCCCCGGATTGCATTTTTTAACTACAGGGTGCCACCAGCTGTTGCTAAACTGGAGTCTTGGTGGTGTTAAGTTACAACTCACACCATTCCTAGACAGCCAAAAGCAGCCAAAGATTACGTTGATGACCTGCATTTTTTTTTTGTTTAATATTAATAAAATGGTTAACGAGGGCTTGGGGAGAGTTTTTTTTTTACTTCACAAGCTTAGACGGAACCCATTAATAAGTTTGGGCTTAGTATAAGCTAGCTAGCGCTAACCCCCAATTATTACCCTGGTACCCACAGCCACAGGTGTGCCAGGAAGAGCCAGTACCAACAGGCCTGGAGCGTCAAAAATGGTGCTTCTGGGCCTAGGCGCAAACAGGCTGGTGTTATTTGGGTTGGGAGGGACAGTAGCAATCATCCTCGCCCACCCTAGTAACATCAGGCTGTTAAAGCGTACCTCTCATCAAATAAACTTTTGATATATTTTAGATTAATGAATGTTGAATAACTTTCCAATAGCATGTTAATGAAAATTATGCTTCTTTCTATTGTATTTTTCCCGATCAGTCCTGTCAGCAAGCATTTCTGACTGATGCTGGAGTCCTAAACACTCAGAGCTGCCAGCCTGCTTTGTTCACAGCCAAACAGGCTGTGAACAAAGCAGGCTGGCAGCTCTGAGTGTTCTCCTTTGTGACGCAGCTCGTAGTGTTTAGGACTCCAGCATGAGTCTGAAACGCTTGCTGCCAGGACTGGTAGGGAGACCCCTAGTGGTCATTTCTTCAAAGTGAAAAATGAAATAGAAAGAAGCATTTTTTTAAATAACATGCATATGTAAAGTTATTCTGCATACATTAATCTATACTATATCAAAATTTTTTTTGATGAGAGGTACCCTTTAATGCTTAGTTGGTATCTGGTTGAGAATAAAAATAGGGGGAACCACACACTATTTTAATGCAAAAACCATGTGTGGTTAGCCAACAGGCAAAGGAGGACATGATAAACATAACGTTTAAAGGGTTAAAGTTCCAGAGGGGAAAGTTTCTAATAAAGTCTAACACAAGAAATAGGGCACAACCTGTGAATAGATATGGGGAGGGGAATGTGATGGGAACAAAGGTAGGAAATTATTATTTTACCGAGTAGTAGATGTAGTTGGTAAAGCAACATTACGTAAATTTTAACATGTTTGGGATAAACTCTTATGTATCCTAGAATAGAATTAAAAATTAAATGCAGGGTGGGCCATTTATATGGATACACCTTAATAAAATGGGAATGGTTGGTGATATTAACTTGTTTGTGGCACATTAGTATATGTGAGGGGGGAAACTTTTCAAGATGTGTGGTGACCATGGCGGCCATTTTGAAGTCGGCCATCCAACAGTTTTTTCAATAGGAAGAGGGTCATGTGACACATCAAACTTATTGGGAATTTCTCAAGAAAAACAATGATGTGCTATGTTTTAACATAGCTTTATTCTTTCATGAGTTATTTACAAGTTTCTGAACACTTATAAAATGTGTTCAATGTGCTGCCCATTGTGTTGGATTGTCAATGTAACCCTCTTCTCCCACTCTTCACACACTGATAGCAACACCGCAGGAGAAATGCAAGCACAGGCTTCCAGTATCCGTAGTTTCAGGTGCTGCACATCTCGTAACTTCACAGCATAGACAATTGCCTTCAGATGACCCCAAAGATAAAAGTCTAAGGGGGTCAGATCGGGAGACCTTGGGGGCCATTTAACTGGCCCACGACGACCAATCCACTTTCTAGGAAACTGTTAATCTAGGAATGCTCAGAC
Organism: Hyla sarda; assembly: GCF_029499605.1. NCBI lineage: Eukaryota > Metazoa > Chordata > Amphibia > Anura > Hylidae > Hyla > Hyla sarda. Next base: position 299,911,023 of record NC_079191.1, read on the forward strand.
CTGACACCCATAATGTGGTGGTGCACATTCTTGTTGGAAAAACTCTGGGAATGTGCCAGCTTCAGTGCATAAAGAGGGAAACACATCATCATGCAGCAATTTAGCATATCCAGTAGCGTTGAAGTTTCCATTGATGAAGAATGGCCCCACTATCTTTGTACCCCATATTCCACACCATACCATCACCATTGTGTTCCAAAAGTCTTGGAGGGATCTATCAAATGTGGGTTAGTGTCAGACCAATAGTGGTGGTTTTGTTTGTTAACTTCACCATTCACATAAAAGTTTGCCTCATCACTGAACAAAATCTTCTGCGTAAACTGAGGGCCCTGTTCCAATTTTTGTTTTGACCATTCTGCAGCACCTGAAACTACGGATACTGGAAGCCGGTGCTAGCATTTCTCCTGCGGTGTTGCTATCAGTGTGTGAAGAGTGGGAGAAGAGGGTTGCATTGACAATCCAACACAATGTGCAGCACAATGAACACATTTTATAAGTGGTCAGAAACTTGTAAATAACTCATGAAAGAATAAAGTTACGTTAAAACCAAGCACATCATTGATATTCTTGTGAAATTCCCAAAATGGCCGACTACAAAATGGCCGTCAAGGTCACCACCCATCTGGAAAAGTTTCCCTCCTCACATATACTAATGTGCCACAAACAGGAAGTTAATATCACCAACCATTCCCATTTTATTAAGGTGTATCCATATATCCATGTCTCTTTTTGGCGACTATCTTATACATCTTTAATGGGTATAAAGGTGTTCGAAAAAATGATGTGGGGGGGATAGAAAGACTGAGAAAGTTCAAAAGTGTTTGACAGTAGCTAACCATCCTCTCCCAATTAAAAACACATGTATACTGAACAATCTGAAGATCTAGCTGCTGACGAATGAGCGTTCAGCCAACAGCTATCTAAGGCATATGGCCCATCCTAAGGGTACGTTCACACGAGCGGATTTACAGCATATTTTACGCTGCAGATCCGCTGGTGAAGGTCCGCTCTATGCTGTCTTTATATGTGCCTGCTGCAGACTCTCTGCAGCGATGTGCACGGCGTACTCGCACATCGCGGCCACTCTCCCTGCTCTGAGCTAGGCAGAGAGCTCCCGTGATGTGCGAGTATACTGCGACTCTACCATCGCAGTGTGACTGCTCGTAGTGGCGTATTGCCGCTACGAACAGGCACATGTAAAGACAGCATAGAGCGGGCCTTCACCAGCGGATCGCAAAATATGCTGCGAAAATCTGCTTGTGTGAACGCACCCTCAAGACGACCTGACCTGACGCCACTCTGAAGAAAACTAAACAAAAAACAAGCAGCAGTAAACTCTATACAGTGGTCCGTCAAGTTACTGCCCATGTAGAGGACAGGAGCTTCTTCTTCAGGGTCCTGTACAGTGCACGCAATGTCCTTAAAAAGTAAAATGGAGCCACCCTTACTTGGTGTCCAAAAGGAGCAGCTAGCTGTGGCATAGGTTAAGAGTATAGAAAATCGCTGGAACCCTCCGCGGAAGATTAATAGCGGATCTTTGGGGCGGACACAGTTTGGAAAATAAAAACTGGTTTATTGGACAAAGAGTTTTGAGAGCTTGGGCCCCCTTTGTCAAAAGACTTGACAAAGGGGGCACAAGCTCCCAAAACGCATCATCCAATAAACCAGTTTCTATTTTCCAAACTGTGTCTGCGGTTATGTCCGTAGTACCCACATTGTGTGCCCCAAAGATCTGCTATTAATCTTCCGCAGAGGGTTCCAGCAATTTTCTACAGTCAGTGTCCGTTGCCTATACAGACTCTGGTCGGTGGCAGCCTCCGAAAACTAGTCACAGAACGCTATAAGGCGTTTTGCTCTTAGTTCAACAACAGAAGGTAAGCAATATGCTCTTGCTTAAAAATCATCTGCCCCATCTGAGGAGAATTGCACTTGGCAGTGCCTTGTTGTGTTAGTTTTTTTTTCTATTTCCATAGGTTTAGAGTAGTACAGGTCATGTAATACCTCCCTGTACTGTTGGGAAGTGTTACCAGACAGGAATTCAGTGCATACGCTTCAGTAACACAGGTGTTTTCCCAGTGAATGCCCATTCTAATTGGTCAGTTCTTCCAGTCATTGACATGTTTTGCAGATCTGGACTGTCCATAGCCTTGTATGTTGAGTATGGTTTCAAGTTACAATGGTCCAGAAAAGACCATTGTTAAGACCCATTTGGGCTTTAAGGACAATTTTATTTTCACGTTTTCGTTTTTTCCTCCTCGCCTTCAAAAAAAAAAAAATCATAACTTTTATATTTTCCTCCACAGACTAGTAATGATGGCTTGTTTTTTGCGCGACCAGTTGTTCGTTGTAATGCAATCACTTACTTTACCATAAAATTTGAATACAATTTTTATAAAAAATTTTTGGGAATAAAATGTTCTAAAAAAGAAGCTATTTTAGATTTTTTTTTTTTAGGTTCACGCTGTTCACCGTACGGTATCAATTTTATTTTAATAGTTCGGATATTTATGCGGCGATACCAAATATGTATATAAAAAATTTTTTACACTTTTTGGGGTTGAAATAGGGAAAATGGGACAATTTATGTTTTTATTGGGGGAGTTTTTTTTTCACTTTTTTACTCTTTACTTTTCTTTTTACACTTGAATAGTCCCCATAGGGGACTATTTATAGCAAACATTCGATTGGATGATCGGATCACCGCGGCAGCGCTTTGGGCGATCCGATCATCTATTTTAGTAGTGCTGGGGGGTATACCGGTTCATACCAAATTTTTTGTCCTGCACGATATGAATTATTCCCAAACCGCAATACCGGTTGTGCCCCTCAGGTATGAATTCTCAACCCAGCGCTGCGCTGTCCCCACATCGGGGAACTAATCATATGTGACCCGCAAGCGCTTTTATGCTTCTTCCCCCCCCAATTAATTATCAGCCCAGCGCTGCACTGTCCCCATCGGGTAACTAATCACATGTCACCCGCAAGCGCTGCCCTTCTAGTCCTCTTTTTTGTTGCAGGCCGCCGGCGCTGGAACTCTACACTGTACGCTGCATCCCTATGCCCGGGCTGCAAAACATAAACAAAATTAACTTTAACTCACTTTCCCCCTGTTGGAGAGCCTCAGCCTATCATCAGCCACAGCGATGTCCCGCCTCGGCCGGTGATACGTTGAGCGCACTGTCATGTAAGAAGCCGGCTTCTTACATGACAGCATGCTCAACCTATCACCGGCTAAAACGGAACACCGCTGCGGCCGCTGATAGGCTGACTGCCCTCCGACATTCCCGTCCCCAGGAAGCAGGTGCGGCCGGTAATGGGAGATGAGAAAGTTTATTTTGTTTATCTTTTGTAGCCCGGGCATAGGGATACAGTGTACAGTATAGAGTTCCAGCGCCGGCAGCCTGCAACAAACAGGAGGACTAGGAGGGCAGCACTTGTGGATGACGTGATTAGTTCCCCGATGGGAACAGTGCAGCGCTTGGCTGATAATATATTTGGGTGGGGGGGGGAGGAGAACAGCGCTCATGGGTCACATGATTTGGGGGGGGGGGGGGGGGGGGGAAAGAGAAATACCGTTCTATACCACCCAGCGATGCTGCAGATGCCGTGATCTGTATTGATCAAGGCATCTGAGGGGTTAATGGCGGACATCCGCGCGATCGCGGATGTCTGCCATTAACGGTGGGTCCCTGGCTGCTATCAGCAGCCGGGACCTGCCGCGCATGACGCGAGCATCGCTCCGATGCTCACGGTTATGCATAGGATGTAAATGTAAGTCCTGGTGCGTTAAGTACCAGCTCAACAGGACATACATTTATGTCCGGCGTAGTTAAGAAGTTAATTGGTCAGTACATCTGGGAGAAATTCAGTCCAAACCTCCCAACAAAATAGCTTCAACCATGTTATGTTGGCGGTTTCCTCCCATTAACTGAACACAACAAAATATATTGCGCTCAAAGTATACAGGAGTGTTCAGAGAGTTCCACAGAAATACACTGCTCAAAAAATAAAGGAAACACTTAAACACAATGTAACTCCAAGTCAATCACACTTCTGTGAAATCACACTGTCCACTCAGGAAGCAACACTGATTGACAATCAATTTCACATGCTGTTGTGCAAATGGAACAGACAACAGGTGGAAATTGTAGGCAATTAGCAAGACACACCCAATACAGGGGTGGTTCTGCAGGTGGTGACCACAGACCACTTATCTGTTCCTATGCTTCTTGGCTGATGTTTTAGTCACTTTTGAATGCTGGCGGTCCTTTCACTCTAGTGGTAGCATGAGACTGAGTATACAACCCCCACAAGTTGCTCAGGTAGTGCAGGATGGCGCGTCAATGAGAGCTGTGGCAAGAAGGTTTGCTCTTTCTGTCAGCGTAGTGTCTAGAGCATGGAGGCGCTACCAGGAGAAAGGCCAGTACATCAGGAGACATGGAGGCGGCCGTAGGAGGGCAACAACCCAGCAGCAGGACCGCTACCTCCACCTTTGTGCAAGGAGGAGAAGGAGCACTGCCAGAGCCCTGCAAAACTACCTCCAGCAGGCCACAAATGTGCATGTGTCCTAATGGTCAGAAACAGACTTCATGAGGGTGGTATGAGGGCCCAACGTCCACAGGTGGAGGCTGTGCTTATAGCCCAACACCATGCAGGACGTTTGGAATTTGCCAGAGAACACAAAAATTTTAAAATTCGCCACTGGCGCCCTGTGCTCTTCACAGATGAAAGCAGGTTCACACTGAGCACATGTGACAGTCTGGAGATGCAGTTAAGAACATTCTGTTGCCTGCAACATCCTCCAGCATGACCGGTTTGGTGGTGGGTCAGTAATGGTGTGGGGTGGCATTTCTTTGGGGGGGGCGCACAGCCCTCCATGTGCTTGCCAGACGTAGCCTGACTGCCATTAGGTACCAAGATGAGATCCTCAGACCCCTTGTGAGACGATATGCTGGTGCGGTTGGCCATGGGTTCCTCCTAATGCCAGACAATGCTAGACCTGATGTGGCTGGAGTGTGTTAGCAGTTCCTGCAAGAGGAAGGCATTGATGCTATGGGCTGTCCCGCCCCCGTCCCCCAGACCTGAATCTGATTGAGCATATCTGGGACATCATGTCTAGCTCCATCCACCAATGCCATGTTGCACCACAGACTGTCCAGGACCATCCTCATCAGGAGCATGCCCAGGCGTTGTAGGGAGGTCATACGGGCACCTGGAGACCACACACACTACTGAGCCTCATTTTGACTTGTTTAAAGGACTCCAGACCTCCATGGGTAGATAAATTTGATTTCCATTGATAATTTTGGTGTGATTTTGTTGTCAGCACATTCAACTATGTAAAGATTAATTCATTCAGATCTAGGATGTGTTAGTGTTCCCTTTATTTTTTTGAGCAGTGTAATAACCGAAAGGGTTAAGTGAGTTGTACAGCAGAGGAAATAACCTGTGCGAATTGTCAAAAAGTATAATAAAGCAACCAACTAATAGAATGTTATTAACAATACTGCACAGATCTCACTGCCTTGCAGCCTTGATGTTTCATCACACTCTCTGAATGCATTCTGTTCCCCCCACCCCCCTCCCATCCTTTCTGCTCATGGAGAGCCCAGTAATGTGAAGGGGGAGCTTATATTACTGTTCATTAAATTTAAAGACAGAAGAAAGTCTTAGTAGTGAACCGGTTCTTGTGGAAAGGACTGTGACTGTCTTATCTGAGAAACGCTTCCTGCAGGCTTGAACTCTTGCTTTCAAAGAGTGTTTCGGGACTTCATAGCTATAAGCCAGACAGTTGTTTTATTATACTTTTTATCAGCATACATAGGTTTCTTCTTTCAATGGACAACCATTTTAAAAATACCCTATGATTATGTGGACCACTAGCATAAAACATAACCTTTATTCCAATAAAAATAAGTTAACTTTGAGATACAAGTTTGAGTGAAACATTTTAATATACTAGCCACTACTATGTCTATACTTAAAAATTAGCTTATAAATAGAATTAATTTAGAGATGCAATTTAAATTACTGCAGTTTTATAAAAATAAAAGTAACAAAGTTTCAACATTTCAAAAAGACAATAGATTACCTAAATGTAAAACGGCCTGATACCATATTAAACCAGATTTGCATCATCAGCACTTTAGAGCCCAGAGAAAGCACATGTATGCAGCCATCATCTAAAAGTCTGTCACAAGTGAAATAATCTGCTCCAACAGTCTTGTCTGCTACTGAAAGAAAACACAAAAGTAAATCATTAAAATCCTAGTGTACTTTTGGTTTCAGGTAACTTTTTAAGATAAGCAATTGTGTGTACGAGGAACAGCACCATTTCCAGCCATTATATATTTGTATATGGCAATTCAATAAGATGTGTGCTCTGCAGGCTTAATCTTTAATTTTCAGTTGTCCCTGAGCCTGTGGATGGAGACTAACATCTATGATTTCTCCTGTAAATTGCAAGAAAAACACAAAAAAGAGGGGATTCTTCTTTTCTATCTGTTTATAGAATACCATAAGCAACAGTAGGACATTATAGAACGCTGCTCAGCAGTCTTAGTCTTTGTTTTCTTCTGGCACCCTTAACTTATTCTCTCCAGTATCTCCCCTCTCACGCACCTACCTCATCTTCCTTCTATAAATAGCCAGACACTAAAAAGCACTAAAAACATGCTACTTTATGCATTCGTTTCACACATTCTTCTGTGATGCTACTACAAGCATGAATTATACATATCTTCCGTGCTATAAATTTAAACTAACACAATAGTGAGCAAGACCGTTCATAATATATCTCAGATAACTATTTTAAGTCCCCATTGAGCATAAGAGAGAAAGCGATTTTCCAGTAATAAAGTGTAATAAAGACAAGAATTGCCAACTCTTATTTTCTAGTTGTAAACTTTTAAGTGTTACTACAGTGACGTGATCCACATACTTTCTACAGTTCCAGAGGAAGTAGCACGCATCAGGCAGTTGGGTTGCCGAGGCAACAGTACGAGTTGCTGACTGCGTCTCTCCACACTGAACTTTGTAGAGCACATAAGATCACGTCACTGGAATGACACAAAGAAAATGCTTCAATATTGCTGTTATATACTTGATATGGTGGCCCTTTTGTGTTTTTCTATTCTTGTCCAAAACAACAAATTTGTCTGGTGCTGGCTATCACACATGCTCAAAAGTTGAGTACCACCATTGGCATTTACTTTGGCATTGCAAACATTAGGTTGGCTTTCCAAAAGAAAATAGTACAACAGTGTGCACGATAAGAAGCATCTAAAAACAGGAAGGCTAGATTCATACCAGATTTACTCTGTACATCCGGTGTATAAATTTGAAACCTGTCAAAAAAGATGCCGATGTATACTGCTCTATACGGACAATGAGCCAACTTATTTTAATGGGGCGATCATAGTTAACAAGTGACATGTTTAGTCCACATTTTATACATTTTTTTCAGATTTTTTAGTAGTTAAAAATAAATGGGAGCTCAACATAAAATGGGTAACAGTCCTACTAGGCTAGGGGTGAGAGATAAGAGAAAGAAAAGAAGAAAAAATGCAATGAGTAATAAAATAAAAAAGTAATAAAGAAAAGAAGAGAAGAGAGAGTTTCCAAATTAAAACAGCATTTATTTAAATACACTTAGTAAAGTGAGTTCCTTAGCAGGGCCCTTGCTTTGGACTATTCATGAGATATAAAATATAATATATAGATATACTATGAAAACTGTACTGAAGGTATACATATATATATATATATATATATATATACACACACACACACACACAACACTGGATAATAATACCCCTATTAAATATAATTAGAACTGGACAGGATATAAGAAAGTCTTTGCGCTACATTAGGCGCTACAAAAGCTGCAAATATGGCTATTTCCTCCGCAACTGGAGATGGATTGTGTAATGTCAATAACTTGGCAGGCACAGCACCGAGCCGAAAGTTAGCAGTAGATAATATTTGGTTGCAGCTTTTTGCAGCGCTGCATGGCCCCCGTTTGGAGCCCACTCTACCCTGACTGCCCAGGGCTACAGTATGAGTGGCTTCAAACTCAGCAGGGGTTGTAGCTGATTGTCCACTGTTAGTTTTTGTAATCTTTCTTTTTTAATTTCTTGTATTACTCTTTGCATTTTTTCTTCTGTACTTTCTCTGATTTTTGAAGTACACTAAAATCAGCAATTCTGGTGTTTGGGATTTTTTTTTATGTTTGTCCAATAGACCGTGCGCCTTTATTAATATTACATTTTCGCATGCATCATCAACAAATTTTTTTATTAACATTTATTCATTTGAAAAATGGATCAGAACGATGACTAGATGTTTAATTAGGGGAGGTGCTAATTTTTATATTTAGTAACTTTTATATTATTTAATATACACTTTTTAAGTTTCCATACCGGTCTATTAAAAATAATAATTAGATTGCTTGTACTGTACTGTGCTAAGCCGTAGTATAAAACTGATCAGTACTATCAGTGCTCTACTTGTACAGTCTGTCTAAACACACTATCAGTACAGCAATGATTGATGGCACAGAGTTAAGCAGAAGCCCTTAGGCCATTGTAATTGATCAAAACTGCCACACTGTCCAGCAGAGGTCCCAATCAGCCCCCCATCATAAAAAGAAGGTAAATGGGCGTTCCCTGTCATCTAAGGATTAAACTGAATAGGCCTGCTGTACACTATAATAATTCTATTTGACAGGGTGCCAAATGTACAGGGCACATGTGCTATGAACCTAGCCATTTTTTTTTCAATGATAATATATGAAATGTGTTACTATTTAAAAGGGCTTGTCCCATCTCGCTGTTTCACTTTTTCGGCCACTTCCTGTCTGTTTGCAGCCACAAGAGGTGGCTGGCACATGCGGAAGCAGCCGAAGCGAGGAAGTTACACTTTAATATTAAAATTATGGGACAACCTCTTTTAACGACTCTCACTGAAAACTTAAGCTGTGTAAAATTCCCTTTAATCTGCAGGTCAACAGCACTGCTTATTTTAAATTTTGAAAAAAACAACAACATTTTCTTAAACATTAGATATCTACCTGTACTTTGTGCTTGAAAAGGAAACTTATTTTTTTTCTTTCCTTGCTTTACTCTCACCAAGGTATCCAAATCTTGATTGCACTCGAGCTTCAACCATAGGGAAAGACTGAATCCATCGGACATATGAGGCCAACAATTTTGGCCAACTAAATGTAAATGAATGGGTGCAATGTGCCACGGAGAGAGCGAATTTTCACAATGGACATCTTTATTTTGCCAAGTTTTCGTTTTTCTACAGAATCCTGATATTTTTGAACTTGTGAAACCAGGAGATTTTTGTGCAACACCACTTGCTCCAACCAAGTTCTGTTGCAGAGGAAAGGTCAGATGTTTCAGAGGTATCATGCCATTGCTGGCCTCAGTTATCTTGAGAATTCCTTTTATAAGCAATTCCTAAAACAGTAAAATCTTATTTATGCAATATTCTGTTTGCCAATGTATTTAGAAAGTTCAAATTAGCAATACATCAACATTATTACTTATCTGAATGTGTATATTATATAAGAGAAGTTAGGAGTAGCCGTATTAGTCCAGTGATGCAAAAAAGCAAAATCATCTGTAGTTGCAGTATCTTGTAATACCTTTTTTGTTGGACTAACAAGATTTTGTAGAGATAAGCTTTCGGGATTCCTCCCTTTATCAAGTCATAAGCATTTCTATAAGACTCATATATAAGAATCATAATATTTATGCAAAAATGGTAACTGCTATACTTGCACAAGTGTCTCAATGTGACAGTATTACCAACAAATTACACATTAGATTGTTACTAATAAAAGGGAAGTTCATTGATATTATATCCTTGGAAACCCTGCTAAAACGGTTTGATGGTAGGACTATTTCCAAGGGATACTTACATCAGGCAAAGTATTTTCCAAAAAACACCGTAAGAGGAGAGCTAGATCATCTGAATTTATGCTGTGACTCATCAATGTAACCAAAATGTCTATCAACACTTCATGACATTCTGAAAGGAAGGAACATATTTGCATTATACAAGCATCATCTATTAATACACTAGCTAGGCAAAGATTAAGACAGGTTGTATTATAAGAGGTAAAAAAATAAAAAAACACAAAAACTTTGGGTCAACAAAAAATAAAAAAAGAATTAAAAGAATAGACACACTGAAAGCATAGCACTTCTAAACTTAACCTAAATGCCTTGTACTTAGGTTAAACCCCTGTGCTTTACAAGCTTTTCCGTAGCACCCTTAAGCACTTGAGCTAAAGACAGAACACATATGAAAAATGCCAGACACACATTTGCATTATCACATTGAGCCCTATACTTCACTACTTTCAGCTAAACACTGTCTGCAAAAAAAATAAAAAAATAAAAAATTGGATAAAATGCTTGGAAAAACGGTGTGGAAGACCCCCTAAAAGCTTCAAAGACATTATAGTAATTTAACCTAAAAGGGTGGAAACAATATTACTAAACAAACTCATAACTTTTAATTCTTAAGGACCAAGACTATATTGACTTTAACCCCTTAAGGACCGACCCATTTTTTTACCTCTATGACCAGGCTTTTTTTTTTAAATTTAATATTTATCTCTTTAAATGGTAATAACTTTAGAACACTTTTTTCTGAGCAGAGCGGTTCTGAGATTGTTTTTTTGTGACATATTATACTTTATATAACTGGTACATTTTTGTTGACACATGAAGCATTTTATGTCAAAAACTTTTTGGCTTTTTTTATGGTGTACACTGTGCGGTAAAAGTGATGTTATATTTATTCTGTGGGTCAGTATGATTATAGCGATACCCATTTTATATAGCTTTCTATGTTTTTCCTTTTCTGAGCAAAATTATTTTTCTGCCGTTCATTTTCCAACATCTGTAACTTTTTAATTTTTTGTGCGACGCCATTGAGTAAAGGCTTATTTTTTGCTGGATGAGCTCTACTTTTTTTATTGATATCATTTTTGTGCTAACTTTTTATCTTTTTTATTCCGCTATTTGTACCAAAATTGGTGAATTTTGCGCTTCTTTTGAATTGTTTTTTTACAGCGTTGATCGTGCGGGATAATTTACATTATAATTTTATAGTACACGTCATTACGGATGTGGCAATATCTATTAAGTATATGATTTGTGTTTTTGATATTTTTTGGTGATAATACAGGGCTTCTATTGGGAAAGGGGCATTTTTTTTTACATTTTTTTTTACACTTCATACTTTTATTGAAGAACTTTTTATTTTATTTTTTACAGTTTATACTATGATGCAATACATTTGTACTGGAGCACGGTATGACCTGATGAGCTGCAGACACTACAGCCTGTGCGATCCAGTAGTGCCGGAGATCGCTATGACGTATGCATACGTCCAATTGCGTAAACATGTCAGATGATTGGACGTATGCATATGCCCTATAGCGGGAAGGGGATAAGCCCTTAAGGACCCTTGACGTACGTGCACACCATGACACCCTGGTACTTAAGGACCCATGAGGTACGCGTACGTCATGGAGAATTCCAGCCCCTGCCGTGCGGGGATCGGACTGGGATGCCTGCTGAAATCATTCAGCAGGCATCCCGTGCAAACACCCATGGGGGTCATCAGCCCCCCATGTCTGCGATCGCGGCAAATCACAAGTGATTTCATTCTAGAAATTTGCGCAATTCCGGGTCATTAACCCCTTAAGGACTCAGCCCATTTTGGCCTTAAGGACTCAGTCAATTTAATTTTTACGTTTTCATTTTTTCCTCCTCGCCTTCTACAAATCATAACTCTTTTATATTTTCATCCACAGACTAGTATGAGGGCTTGTTGTTTGCGCGACCAGTTGTCCTTTGTAATGACATCACTCATTATATCATAAAATGTATGGCGCAACCAAAAAACACTATTTTTGTGGGGAAATTAAAACGAAAAACGCAATTTTGCTAATTTTGGAAGGTTTTGTTTTCACGCCGTACAATTTATGGTAAAAATGACATGTGTTTTTTATTCTGAGGGTCAATACGATTAAAATGATACCCATTATTATATACTTTTATATTATTGTTGTGCTTAAAAAAAATCACAAACTTTTTAACCAAATTAGTACGTTTATAATCCCTTTATTTTGATGACCTCTAACTTTTTTATTTTTCCGTATAAGTGGCGGTATGGGGGCTCATTTTTTGCGCCATGATCTGTACTTTTTTTTGATACCACATTTGCATATAAAAAACTTTTAATACATTTTTTATAATTTTTTTTTAATAAAATGTATTAAAAAAGTAGGAATTTTGGACTTTTTTTTTTCGTTCACGCCGTTCACCGTACGGGATCATTAACATTTTATTTTAATAGTTCGGACATTTACGCACGCGGCGATACCAAATATGTCTATAAAAAATGTTTTTAACGCTTTTTGGGGGTAAAATAGGAAAAAACTGACGTTTTACTTTTTTATTGGGGGAGGGGATTTTTCACTTTTTTTTACTGTTACTTTTACATTTTTTTTTACATTGAATAGTCCCCATAGGGGACTATTCATAGCAATACCATGATTGCTAATACTGATCTGTTCTATGTATAGGACATAGAACAGATCAGTATTATCGGTCATCTCCTGCTCTGGTCTGCTCGATCACAGACCAGAGCAGGAGACACAGGGAGCCGGACGGAGGAAGGAGAGGGGACCTCCGTCCGGCGTTCTGAATGATCGGATCCCCGCAGCAGCGCTGCGGGCGATCCGATCGTTCATTTAAATCGCGAACTGCCGCAGATGCCGGGATCTGTATTGATCCCGGCACCTGAGGGGTTAATGGCGGACGCCCGCGAGATCGCGGGCGTCGGCCATTGCCGGCGGGTCCCTGGCTGCGATCAGCAGCCAGGATCAACCGCACATGACACGGGCATCGCTCCGATGCCCGCGGTTATGCACAGGACGTAAATGTACGTCCTGGTGCGTTAAGTACCACCTCACCAGGACGTACATTTACGTCCTGCGTCCTTAAGGGGTTAAGGGTCTATGGTGACCCGGAATAAAAGGGGGATCACGGTTGTCTAAGACACCTACGATCCCCCTGAAGGGACAGGAGTGAGGTGGCAGGGGTGCAACCCCTCCTATCCCTGCTATTGGTCGCCAAAAGCAACGACCAATAGCAGATCGGGGGCGGGGGGGTTAACTATCCTTTTCCCCGTCCTGCCCACCCACAATAGGTGGGGCAGAATGGGGAAACGATAGAGGACCGAAGATCCACTTACCCATCCGGAGGCAGCGGGCGACGGAGATCGTCGGGCGACTATGTCGTGCGGCTGGATCCTAAGGAAGCCGGTGAGTTGCCTAGCAACATCTGGAGGGTACAGTTTGAGAACACTATACAGTGGTCTCTAAACTGTTTCCCTCCAGATGTTGCAAAACTACAACTCAATTTAGCCAAACAACAACACGGCAAACATTTAAGCGCCGTATGTAGGTCCCGGGGGTACCGATATATAGCCAAAAACAAAGAGACCAACAATACTAATAATATTACAAAAAGTATGACAATCTTTATTAGACAAAATAAAACAAACAATTAAAAATGATTAAAAGGCAGAGGATAACCTTAGGCAGGAGACCATAAGTGCCAGTGAATCTGGTATGGGTAATGTAGGTATTCAGTCGAGAGCATATACAATATAAAACTGACACGGCTGCAAACTCTAAATATAATACAATATAGATATAACATCTAACATACATCAGTATGACATAGGGAGCAGCAATGCAGTATAACAGACAGAAATAGGGACCCAAAATTAGTAATACCTAAAGAGACTACCTGTCATATACCCATAAGCCAGGAACACCAAGCACCAACACCCCAACGCCGTTTCGCGTATGGGCTTCGTCAGGGCTACCCATACCAGATTCACTGGCACTTATTGTCTCCTGCCTAAGGTTATCCTCTGCCTTTTAATCATTTAATTGTTTGTTTTATTTTGTCTAATAAAGATTGTCATACTTTTTGTAATATTATTAGTATTGTGGGTCTTTTTGTTTTTGGCTATAAAACTACAACTCCTAGCATGCACAAACAGCTGTTTGCTGTCTGGGCATGCTGGGATTTGTAGTTTTGCAACATCTGGAGGGCCACAGTTTGTAGATCACTGTGGCCCACCAGATGTTGCAAAACTGCAAATCCCAGCATGCCCAAATAGCACACAGCTGCCTCGGCATGCTGGGTGTTGTAGTTGCGTACCTCCAGCTGTTGCATAACTACATCTCCCAGCATGCCCTTCGGTGATCAGTACATGCTGGGAGTTGTAGCTTTGCAACAGCTGGGGGCACACTGGTTGGAAAATACTGAGTTAGGTAACAGAACCTAACTGAATGTTTTCCAACCAGTGTGCCTCCTACTGTTGCAAAAGAAAAACTCAAATTATAGAACAACATAAATCATAAATGTGCTCACGGTGTGCTAAAATATAACCTTTAATGATTGAATCTAAAAGTCACATCAGACGCCGGCACCTCGCCATACTAGGCGGTAAGAGCCGTAGCTAGCGGCTCCCTGCGCTACATGCAGGTCGGTGCATCGCCCGCTGAAAAATAGAGAACTGGTTACAACACATTAGTATTTGTTATTTGTGCATATTTTTCCTCTACAGGTTGGGGAATTAAATTCCCTTATGCCAAATTACTACCTATGAAGTGTTGCCATGTTTTTCTCAACAGGTCGTAGCTAATTAATTATTTTAAACTTATGCCCATGAAGGGCTGTTTATCCATTTGTGGTATAAATTATCATAAATGTGAATAACCCCCCTGATGACGCCTGGCTATACAGTGAGGCAGAAACGCGTTGGTGGTTGTAATCATTTGTTTACTGACCCATAATTTGTCCCTGCTGGGGCAATGGGCCGGTGCTGGGATATATCACTACCCAACTATCTAATGAACTAGTACCTATACCGCAATTTGAATCATTAGTTTGAATTTTGGGGTGCACAGGCACATTATAATTTTGGTGACTTTTAGATTCAATCATTAAAGGTTATATTTTAGCACACCCTGAGCACATTTATGATTTATGTTGTTCTATAATTTGATTTCTCAATGCTGGGTGATGTTGACTGCTTAGGAGGGGTCCATACAGAACCCATCATCTAATGCTGTAAAATTCTAATTAAAAGTAAAACTCCCAGCCTGCACGGTCTGTCAGTACATGCTGGGAGTTGCAGTTTTGAAACAGCTGGAGGTTTGCCCCCCATATGTGAACATACAGGGTACATTCACACAGGCAGGTTTACTGTAAGTTTCCTGCTTCAAGTTTGGGCAGCGGCAAATTTTTGGCCGCATCGCAAACTCCTAGCGCGAATTCACCGTAACACGCCACGCCAGTGCGAATGTACCCTGAAAACATAAATGCAAAAAAAAAGAAATACCCCCATTTTGGAAACTACACACCTCACGGAACGCAACAAGCGGTATAGTGCGCCTTAACACCCCACAGGTGTTTAATGAAAATTCTTCTAAGTTGGATGGAAAAAGGATAAAAAATAAAAAATGTCACTAAAATGCTGATGTTACCCTAAATTTTTCATTTTCACAAGGGAAAATAGGGAAAAAAAGCCCCCCAAAATTTGTAACCCCCACTTCTTATGAGTAAGAACATACCCCATATGTGGATGTACAGTGCTTTGCGGGCGAACTACAATGCTCAGAAGAGAAGGAGAACATTTATCCAGAATTGAAGGCCACGTGTGTTTACAAAGCTCCCATAGTGCCAGAACAATGGCTCCCAAAGAGCCCCCCCCCCCCCCCTCCACATTTTGGAAACTTTTTGTGGAAAATTGGAAAATTGCTGCTATACTTTGAAGCCCTCTGATGTCTTCCAAAAGTAAAAACATGTCAACTTTATGATGGAAACCTAAAGTAGGCATATTGTATATGTGAATCAATATATAATTTATTTGGAATATTGATTTTCCTTATAACCAGAGAGCTTCAAAAGTAAAAAAAAAAAAATGCAAATTTTTCAATTTTCTCATCAAATTTTGGAATTTTTCACCAAGAATTTATGCAAGCATCGCCAAAATTTTACCACTAACATAAAGTAGAATATGTCACGAAAAAACAATCTCTAAATCATAATGAAAGGTAAAAGCATCCCAGAGTTAATAATGTTTAAAATGACAGTGGTCAGATGTGCAAAAAATGCCCGGGTCCTACACCGAAAATTGGCTGGGTCCTTAAGGGGTTAATGGGCACTGTCATGAAACTTTAGCATTTTTTTTACACTCATGTTCTTGTAGCCCCTTTTTATTTTATTTTATTTTTTTTAACAAGGGGTTGCAAAATTTGCAACCCAATTTCTCTCGAGTATGGTAATACCTCATATGTGGACGTTAAGTGCTCTGCGGGCTAGTGACATGACTTTGGTGAGAAGGACCAACTTAGGGATTTTAGAGGGCGAATTTTGATGAAATGGTTTTTGAGGGGCATGTTGCGTTTAGGAATCCCCCATGGTGCCAGAACAGCAAAAAAAAAAAGGAGATTTTTTAGACTTACCGTAAAATCTCTTTCTCGAAGGCTCCATTGGGGAACAGAAACTTGGGTATATGCTGCTGTCTCTAGGAGGATTAACACTATGGCAACCAAAAAGTCAGCTCCTCCCAGCAGGATATCAACGCCTCCAGGCCACTGAGCACTTCAGTTTTAGTCCCAGAGCAATAGGAGGAGACCGACAGGTCAAGGAAAAAAAAAAAAAAAAAACACTAACTGTTCGAGTACCAGAAGAAAAATCAACTGAACACTCCCTCGGACAGATAACCGAAAAGGAACCCCAGAAAAGGGCGGGAGCTGTGTCCCCCAATGGATCCTTCGAGAAAGAGATTTTACGGTAAGCCTAAAAAATCTCCTTTTTCTCTATCTGCTCCATTGGGGGACACAGAACCTTGGGACGTACCAAAGCCGTCCCTTGGGTGGGCCGAGAAAAAAGGTCAGGCAGTCGGCTGCACCACCGCCGCCTGTAACACTTACGGCCCAGACTAGCATCAGCCGATGCAAAGGTATGAACCTGGTAAAAGCTCGAAAAAGTGTGCAAAGATGACCAGGTGGCCGCTTTACAGATCTGTGAGGCCGAGGCCTCGTTTTGGAGAGCCCAGGATGCTCCCACAGAGTGGGTGAAATGAGCCAAAAAGCCTGAAGGGCGGGACCTAATAGCACATCGGATCCACCAAGAAATGGTGGCCTTGGAAGCAGGCTGTACCTTCCGACAACCTTCAGTAAGGGCGAAAAAAGAATCGCACTGGCGAAGGGAAGAGGTGAGGAATGATAAGTCCGAACAGCCCGTACCACATCCAATTTGTGGAGTAAGCCCTCCCTGGGATGAGAAGGAGCGGGACAAAAGGACGGACGACGATGTCCTCATTGAGATGAAAAGGCGAAACGACCGTAGGTAAGGACGGACGGATCTGGCCGGAAAACAACTTTGTCCTGATGAACAGAATCTGAATCAGGAAAGAAGAAAGGCAGGAAAGAGCTGCCAGTTCAGATACTCTCCTAATGGAAGTAATAGCCATAGAAAAGCCACCTCCCAGGATAGGAGGCGAAGGGGAACCTCCCTAAGAGGCTCAAAAGGTGCATCCTGGAGAACGCCTAGAACTAAGTTCAAGTCCCGAGAGGGAGAAGGGGACCGGTAAAGTGGGACAGCGTGTGCCACGCCCTGAAAGAAGGTCTGGACATGCGAATTGGAAACCAGAGGATGCTGAAGAAAATGGAAAGGGTTGAAACCTGACCTTTAATGGAGCTGAGAGTCAGCCCTTGTTCCAACCCCGAATGCAAAATGGAGAGGAGACAGAACATGGAAAAGGTAACTGGAGGAAAAAAGGTCTGAGTTTCGCACCAACGAAAGTAAGCCTGCCAGGTACGGTGATAAATCCTCGCAGAGGGGACTTGAACACTGAGCATGGTGCGAATGACCTGGGAAGAGAAGCCGCGGCCCCTTAGAACCGCGGTCTTGACCGCCACGCCGTCAAATGCAGCGATTGTAAAAAGGGGAAACAAGGTGGACCCTGTAACAGTAGTAGACTGTGGTAGTGGCGTACCATGCCCTTCGGGGCCAATCTGGAGCCAGCAGAATGGCGGAAACTCCTTCCACCCTGAGCTTCCTCCGAACCCTGGAAGAAAGGGGAGGGGAGGGAACATAGGGCAGGAAAAAAAAAAAACGACCACGGAATTACTAGGGCATCCACGGCAGAGCCAGGGGGTCCCGGGACTTTGACACAAACGTCGGAATCTTCCGGTTGTGTCGAGACGCGAAGAGATCTACGTACGCGGTCCCCCAGAGGTCGCAGATCTGTGCGAACACCTCCAGAAGAGGAGACCATTCTCCGTGGTCGGCTGAGGACCAACTGAGGAAATCCGCTTCCCAGTTGAGCACTCCCGGAATGAGAATAGCCGAAATGACCGGAACTTCGTGTTCCGCCCAAAGGGGATCTTTGTCACCTCGGACATGGCTGCTGAGCTGCGAGTGCCGCCCTGCTGAATGGTGTACGCCACGGCCGCGGCGTTGTCCGGCTGGACACGGACAGGGTGGCCCTGAAGCAAGGACTCCCAATGCTTCAGACAAGATATATCGCCCTCAGATCCAAGATGTTCATGGAAAGAAGGGCTTCTTGGAGGCCAGAGGCCTTGAACAGTCTGATCACTGAAAACACTCCCCCCAGCTCGACAGGCTGGCATCTGTCGTGACCACCTGCCAGTGGAGGGGAAGGCGGAGCCACCAGCGCAGGGACCGACTGGTCCGAAGAGGGGAACAAACTTGCGATCAAGAGAGAGAGATGACCTGTCCCACCGGGCAAGAATTGGCAGCTGAAGAGGACGTAAAGAAACTGGGCAAAGAGTACGGCCTCCATGGACGCCACCATCCGACCCAGGACTTCCATGTATGTACGGATGGAGACCGGGGAGTGTATCCGGAGGAGCGGACTCCCGAAAAGAGGGCCAGATGTTTGTCCGGCGGGAGGCGAACCCAAGCAGAGGCAGAGTCGAAACTGAAGCCCCAAGAAGACCAGAGACTGGGTGGGGGAGAGAACAGACTTGTCTCGGTTGACCATCCACCCAAAATGAAAAAAGGTCTTAAGAGGAAAGATCACATTCTCCCAAGCCTTGGCACTAGTGGAGGCCTTGACAAGGAGGTTGTCCAAGTAAGGAGTCACTGAGACACCCTGCGACCGTAGGAGGGCTATGACGGGTGTAAAGACCTTGGTAAGACCCGGAGAGCAGAGGACAGACTGAAGGGAAGGGCCACAAATCGAAAATGACCTTCCGGAACCGCAAGCGGAGGTACCGCTGATGGCCAGGAAATATAGGAACCTGGAGTTAGGCATCCTAGATATCCACTGAGGAAGAAACTCCCCTTGATCCATAGACGCCACCACTGAGCGGAGATATTCCATTCGGAAAGGTGGATTAGAAAGTGTTGATTGAGATGCTGGAGACCCAAGATGGGCCGCACAGAACCGACCTACTTGGGAACCCCAAGAGCGCTCCCTGGAAGGGGCTGGGACAATGACTCCCTGGATGAGAAGGGATTGAAGTGCCCCCCGAAATTCCCCCGCTAGCGAAGGAGACCGGGGGGCTACGGGAGAGAAGCAATTTCGATCCGGTATCCGTTCAACACCACATCCCTGACCCAGGAGACTTGAATGTGCGCCACCCAGACGTCTTGAAAAAATAAAAGATGACCTCCCACCCGAGAAAAATTTGCGGGTGGGGGTGTCCCTTCATGCGGAAGTGGATTTGCGGGTGCCAGACTTGGCTGCAAAACGGCTGGAACGATTTTCCGATTTTTAAGAGGGGCGCGCCCGGAAAGAGGGAACCTTTTTGTCCCACGAGGGCGCCTGCCCCGGCCCATTATTGGGACTAGCAGTCCGAAGGACCGAAGGCAAAGGACTTCCTATGGGAAGTAGTGCGAGCTCTACTCTAAGGTAATAAGGAACTCTTTCCGCCCGTCGCCTCGGAGATTATCTCATCAAGTCGCTTGCCAAAAAGTCGGGAGCCGGCAAATGGAAGCTCGGTAACAGACTTTTCAGAAGCAGCATTCGCGTCCCATGCCTTAAGCCACCTGAAGCGACGGAGGGCCACTAGGATACCAGTGGAAAGGGCAACACAGCGGACTGACTGCATGGGAGCAGAACATAGAAAATCTCCAGCCCTAGTGCACTGGAGCGCTAGGTCAGACAGTTCCTCCAGAGGAGATCCAGAAAGAACACCTTGACGGAGTTGGGAGGACCAAATGAAAGTACCTTCTGACACCAAGGCAGGATCAAAGGCAGGAAGCAGAGAGGAGACCGCCGCTTCGAATGCAAACTTTGCCAAGATCTCTACCCTTTTTGTCTGCCGGCAGCCGCATCAGCCAGCGGCAGCGTCGTGGCCCTAGAGAGGCGTGAGACTAGAGAGGAGAAGTCCACTTTGAGATGAGGTCCTTGGCGAAAAGGAAACTGCGCCAGAACCTTTTTGCTTCCTGAAACCTCTTGCCTGGATGCCTCCAGGCGGATTCAAGACTCCAACATCTTGCGTGCTGGACGGGCACGATTGAAGGATAATTCAGGAACTACGTCCGAAGATCCTGGGTCCTTTAGATGGGAGGTGTCTCTTATAGCAAAAACCAATGAGTTCACTGTGTCAGCCATATCCAATCGGTCCTCTGAATCAGATGCCGAATAGGAGACGTCATACGCAAATTCTCCAGGAGAATGGGAGCGAGTTGAGGCGGCCCTAGATGAGTGAGAGGCTGACCTGGTACTCGGGTCTGGGGAGCCAGAGCGGTGACCATGAGAGCGTCCTCTGTTAGAGAGATGCCTGCAACCTGCGGAGCAGGGGAGCGATTCCTCAGGGAGGAGTGGCCATGCCTGCCAGAAGACTCAGGGGAAGACCCTGAAGAAACACCCCGATGACGCTTACGAGCGCGGTCAGCAAAGGGGTGAGAGGAACGGGTTCCACTGGAGGGCCGGTGAGGAACCCAGGCTGGAGGGCCAGTGAGGAACCCAGGCTGGAGGGGCGGCCGAACCCACTGGGTCTGAAGGAGCACCTGTGTTAGAATAGCAGTGGGGTCTGGGGGAGCAGTGGAGCAGGCAGAACCTGGCATTTTTGCAGAGCACTTTTTACAAACGTAATGGGTAACAAATATACCCGATATCTGCTTTGAGGGAGGAACAGTTTTGGGCACGGACATAGCAAATGAACAGTCTCACCCAAAACTGTGTCCCTAGGCAGCTGCTGTGAGGAGAACTCCGCACTGTGCTGGGAGGAGAGAGAAAAGACACCGGCCAATAGGAGGAAGAGGCCGGGTCAGAGGCAAAGGCGCTGTGATTGGCCCCTGCACGGCCCCAAACGCGCGGCTGCCAAAAGTGAAAGTAAAAAGGTGCCCGCAGAGAGAAGCCTGCGGCGCATACATATCACAAACACTGCCAAATAAAGTGCCCCATACTGTGAAAACACTGCCCGTTAGACACACTGCTACCCCATATAATAAAACCCCCTTGCAGAATAAAGTATCCCATGGCCAGCCCCAGCTTCAGAGGATAGGTCCCAAAACAGGGGTCTCCAGCTGTTGCAAGACCAAATACTCACCTATGTTTAAGAACTTACCTCATGGAGTCTTCAGTCAGCATTGTCCCTGCAGCAAGCCAAGCTTATAGCGAGGCAAACAGGGAGGTAGGGGGACCCGGACCCATGAGGTACAACCCCAAGCGTGACAGTGGCGAGAGGGGGTTAACAGTACATCCAAGATGCCTGCCACCTCTCGCAATGGGGAAACAGTGAACATTGCGTTCCTGAGTCCCCAACTGAAAACAGAAATAAAATGGAATAAAAGAACTAACACATTTCCTAACTAGGAAAATAAAAAAATGAAAAATTTGATTTTTTTTTTTTACAAGGGGTAGGTAATAGGAGAAAAAGCCCCTAAAACGTTTAACTCTTTACCTTCCGAGTATGGAAATACCCCCTATGTAGAAGTAAAGAGCTCTGCGAGCAAACTACAGGGCTCAGAAGAGAAGGAGCACCATTGAGCTTTTGGAGAGAGACATTGGCTGGGATGGTATTCAGAGGCCATGTGCTTTTACAAAGCCCCCATGGTGACAGAACAGTGGACCCCCCCCCCCCCCCCACACACATATGTGGCCCCATTTCAGAAACCACACCCCACACGCAATGAAATAAGAGGTGTAGGGAGCAGTTACACCCCACTGGTGTTTGACAGATCTTTGGAACAGTGGGCTGTGCAATTGAAAATTAAAATTTTCATGGCCCACTGCTCAACAAATCTGTCAGACACCTTGGGGTGTAAATGCTCACTGCACCCCATATTACATTCCCTGAGGGGTGTCACATGTAAGGGGGGGGGTCCACTCTTTTGGCACATGGGAGCTTTGTAAATGCACATGGCCATCGAACAAGAGTCTCTATCCAAAAAACAAATTTTGCTCCTTCTGTTCTGAGCATTGTAGTGTGCCCGGAGAGCACTTTACATCCACATATGGGGTATTAACTTACTCAGAAGAAATGGTGTTACAAATTTAGGGGGGATTTTTCTCCTATTACCCCTTACAAAAATGAAAATTAGGCCTAAGCCTAAATTAGGGATTTACTTAGGGACAGACCCGGATGCAAGCATGGCGCTGGCCTCTGCCACCAAAAATACCCTACGGCAGTGTTTCCCAAATAGGGAGTCTCGTGCTGTTGCAAAACTCCCAGCAAGCCAGAACAGTCCAATGGCTGTCCAGCAACACTAGGAGTTGTTGTTTTTTAACACCTGGGGGGCTCAGTTTTGGAAAGTGTGCCGTACGAGACGTTTTTTATTTTTATTGGGGGGTGGGGGAGGAGTAATTGTGTTAGGGTTTATGTAACTTTTACTTAACTTTTATATTTTTAAAACATTTAAAGGGGTACTCCCATGGAAAACTTTTTTTTTTCTAATTCAACTGGTGCCAGAAAGTTAAACAGATTTGTAAATCACTTCTATTAAAAAATCTTAATTCTTCCAGCATTTTTTAGGGGCTGTATACTAAAGAGAAATCCAAGAAAGAAACTAATTTCCTCTGATGTCATGACCACAGTGCTCTCTGCTGACCTCTGCTGTCCATTTTAGGAACTGTCCAGAGCAGCATATGTTTGCTATGGGGATTTTCTCCGGCTCTGAACAGTTCCTAAAATGGTCAGCAGAGGTCAGCAGAGAGCACTGTGGTCATGACATCAGAGGAAATGCATATCTTTTTTGGATTTCTCTTTAGTATACAGCCCCTAAAAAGTACTGGAAGGTTTAAGAATTTTTAATAGAAGTGATTTACAAATCTGTTTAACTTTCTGGCACCAGTTGATAAAAAAAAAAAAAAAAAAAGAAAGTTTTCCACGGGAGTACCCCTTTAAGCTGTTCACCATACGGGATCATTCGCATATTTTGACATTTCGGACATTTACACACACGGCAATACCAAATATGTTTATACAGTTAGAAAAAAAATTTACACACTTTTGGGGATAAAACGGGGAAAAGGGGCCACTTCCATTTTTATTGGGGGAGGGGCTTTTTTAACTTTTTTTTCTAACTTTTTTTTACTTTTTTATTTACAATTTATATATCCCCATAGAGGACTATTTATAGCAAGAGAATGCAGATACTTAACAGTGCTATTCATAGGCATAGCACTGATCAGTATTATCGTCAATATTCTTCTCTTGTCTACTCTACGTCACACAAGAGGAGAAGACTCGGGATAATAATATGTTGAATGATAGAATTCCCGCGTCAGCATCGCGGGCGATCCAAACATTCATTCAAACGACCGCATTGCCGCAGATGCCATGATCTGTATTGATCAAGGCATCTGAGGAGTTAATGAGGATGTACCTTCCTAATGACTGTACAATAAACTGACTGGTATTACAACCAATACTAAAGTGTGAAAATTAGAAATAAAACCAAAAATTTAAAACTAAACTATCAGTAAATATGGATAGCAGGACTTAGCAGATCAAAATTACCAGTATATCTTTATTAAGAAAAATCTTAAACACAATCATAAATGATACAAATTATAATGATGAAAGAATAAAAAAATAATAGCCAGCACAGTGTCCTTGTAGTGTTATATGTATCAAATCCAATATGATATGTGTTCGATCCTCAGTCCTATCTATTATTAGACTTCATGATATACTAGCTGAGTAGCCGGAGTGGCCTAGTTTTTCCTTCCTAATCCTTGTTGGGGAGGAAAATCAACAAAGGAGCAAGTTTTTAACTTCATATCCCATCCATATATTGTTGTCATATTCCGTCCACATATCCCGACCCCCTAGCCCGACCTCATATCCTGTCCATAGGTGGGCCTGATTTGTGATGAAGATATTGTAAGCTAAAAATAGAAGGGGATGGGGCTTTGTGGGACTGGGCGTGATTTGCAAGCCAGACCGCTGCACAAAAAGGGTAGAGAATGCAAGGGGTGGGACTCAAACAGTGGGTGTGTCTGTGAGTTTGGGTGTGGCTTGCAAGCCGGACTGATACATTCACCAGGAGATGCACAGTGGAGATTGTGGAGTAAGGTACTGGAAGTTCAATATACTTGTATTGGACTTGAAACAAAAACCCATCTATAAGGGTGTAGGTAAGGGTTAATTTAACTATAATATATTACTTATATGTCAAATAAAAATGTGTACCAGGTATTATAGAAATATCTCCAGCCGTACGGAAGTTAAGTGGGAACATACATTTCCCATAAATTTGCATGGGACTTTAAACAACAACCCCAACCCTCACAAATGGGGATAGTTAAGGGTTTATTAATTAACTATCCTATATTTTAAGTGGACATATAAGTAACATGTGACCAAGTATTATCAAAATATCTCCATCCGTTTGGAAGAATTTTGCACCCAAAAAAAAAATGTTGGCAGAAAAGTATCGACCACATTTTTAAAGAGCTTTGTGCTGTGGTTTACACTGTTCACTACAGTTTTGTTAAAGTGGGCGTGTCCACGAATATTGTCTGCTTTACATGATATTTTGAAGGAGTGAGTCCAGTTTACATCAAAAATTTCACAACAGCTTTTTGATAGTGTAGAAATCACAGAAATGGATTGTTTTCTTCTCATTTTAGATTCATGAATGCGGAGGACTACGTCAGCTTTGGCGGATTGCGATGATGAACAGAATTATTTAAAATTTCAATAAAAGGGTTAATGAGGGCAATTGGGGAGTGTTTTTTTTTTTAATAAAATTTTTTTCATTGTGTTGTGTTTTTTATAATTAAATTTTCAGGTTTAGTAGTGGAAGCTGTCTTGTAGACAGAATCCATTACTAAGACAGGGCTTAGAGTTAGCCCCAAAATAGCTAGCGCTAACCCCCAATTAATGCTTCCCAGTACCCACCGACACAGGGGTGCTGGGAAGAGCCGGTACCAACAAGTCCGGAGTGTCAAAAATAGCCCTCCTGGGCCTAAGTGGTAACAGGCTAGTGTTCTTTAGGCTGGGGAGGGCCAGTAAACAATGGTCCTCGTCAACCCTGGTAATGTTAGGCTGTTGCTGCTTGGTTGGTATCTGGCTGTTAAAGAAAAAATGGGGGAACCACACACGTTTTTTTATTTATTTTTGTAACAAAAAAAAAAGGCATAGGATACCCCCTATTTTTATTATCAGCCAGATACCAACCAAGCTTCAACAGTCTGACGTTACCAGGGTGGGCAAGGACCATTGTTACTGGCCCTCCCCAGCCTAAATAACACCAGCGTTTTACCACCTAGACCCAGGAGCGCCATTTTTGATGCGCCGGGCCTGTTGGTACCGGCTCTTCCTGGCACCCGTGGCGGTGGGTACCGAGGAAATAATTAGCGGTTGATGTTGGATGATTTTGGGTCTAACGCTAATCCCTATCATAGTAATGGATTCAGTCTTTAACCCCTTAAGGACCGGGGTTTTTTCCGTTTTTGCATTTTCGTTTTTTGCTCCTTGCCTTTAAAAAATCATAACTCTTTCAATTTTGCACCTAAAAATCCATATGATGGCTTATTTTTTGCGCCACCAATTCTAATTTGTAATGACGTCAGTCATTTTGCCCAAAAATCTACGGTGAAACGGAAAACAAATCATTGTGCGACAAAATTGAAAAAATAAACGCAGTTTTGTAACTTTTGGGGGCTTCCGTTTCTACGTAGTACATTTTTCGATAAAAATGACACCTTATCTTTATTCTGTAGGTCCATACGATTAAAATGATACCCTACTTATATAGATTTGATTTTTTCGGACTTCTGGAAAAAATCATAACTACATGCAGGAAAATTTATACGTTTAAAATTGTCATCTTCTGACCCCTATAACTTTTATTTTTCCGTGTATGGGGCAGTATGAGGGCTCATTTTTTGCGCCGTGATCTGAAGTTTTTAACGGTACAATTTTTGCATTGATAGGACTTATTGATCGCTTTTTATTCATTTTTAAATGACATAAAAAGTGACCAAAAATGCACTATTTTGGACTTATGAATTTTTTTGCGCGCACGCCATTGACCGAGCGGTTTAATTAATGATATATTTTTATAATTCGGACATTTCCGCACGCGGTGATACCATATATGTTCATTTTTCTTTTTATTTACACTGTGTTTTTTTTTTTATTGGAAAAGGGGGGTGATTCAAACTTTTAATAGGGGAGGAGTTAAATGATCTTTATTCACTTTTTTTTTTCACTTTTTTTTTGCAGTGTTATAGGTCCCATAGGGACCTATAACACTGCACACACTGATCTTCTATGCTTATCACTGGTTTCTCATAAGAAACCAGTGATCAACGATTCTGCCGCATGACTGCTCATGTCTGGATCTCAGGCACTGAGCAGTCATTCGGCGATCGGACAGCGAGGAGGCAAGTAGGGGCCCTCCCGCTTTCCTGTCAGCTGTTCGGGATGCCGCGATTAGCCGCGGCTATCCCGAACAGCCCGACTGAGCTAGCCGGCCACTTTCGGTTTCACTTTTAGCCGCGCGGCTCAGCTCTGAGCGCGCGGCTAAAGGGTTAATAGCGTGCGGTGCCGCGATCGGCACTGCGCGCTATTAGAGGCGGGTCCCGGCTTCACTATGACGCCGGGCCCGCCGTGATATGACGCGGGGTTACTGTGTAACCCCGCGTTATATCAGGAGAGCAGGTCCAAGGGCGTACCTGTACGCCCTTGGTCCTTAAGGGGTTAAGAAGGCTTCCACTACTAAGACTGAAAATTCAATTAAACACAACACATTGAAAAATAATTTTTTTTTAAAAAAAGTCCACCGACTGACTTATTCCTCTGCATTCAGGTATCTCCCTCTGGGTTGATCGCACATAATGCATGCTGCTGTTCATGAACAGGGAGCCTCCGATTGTTGCTAAACTACAACTCCCATTATGGGGGCTGTAGTGAAGCAACAGCTGGAGACTCCATTTTTGGGAACACACTGCCAGAAAGGCTCTGTTCCGATTATGCAAAATGAGAACAGAGTCAGGCCTGGACTGTTTAGCTCAATCTGTCCCTCTGCTCTTGGACTATTCCCATCATGGGACAGAGTCTGTCCCATGATGGGAGTATTTGTAGTACGAGGGATGGCACTTGCACATCCCCCGGTTGCCGCACTTTTAGGACTACTACTCCCTTCATGGACAGACTCAGTCTATGATGGGAGTTTTAGTCCAGGGCCTGAGATGCAGATCGCAGGGGGTCATTCTCCAGAGACCCGCTGCGATCCGCATTTATTAAGTTAAAGACCAACTGTCATGACTTCTGAGCTATATAACCTAACAACAGTATTAACTGGGTTTATCATAGCTATCCAGCATTACCTTTGCCTTCTTTATAGCTGGATTTATGATCGTAAAATACTCTTTTTGTACAGCCATCAACAGTCGGATAAGCAGGGCCAGGGGTCTGCTATGCCCCGAGGCCACCACGACTATCTCTTTTCCTTGAGTGCTGGGACCGCTGTATTTTACGATCATAAATCAAGCTATGAAGAAGGCAAAGGTAATGGTGGATAGCTATGATAAACCCAGTTCACAGACTGTTAGATAACATAGCTAAAAAAAATCATAACAGTTTCACTTTAACAAGCGGGCGGTACATGCGGCTACCCTGCGCTGGCCGCCGGCTCCTGTATACACCGCTCATAATTCATAATCGCCGCCGCCGAGAACTCTGATTGATGAATAGCTTTTCACCAATTAGAGCTTCCGTGTCCTGGAGGCAATTATGGATTATGAGAAATGTATACAGGAGCCTGGAGCCGGCGGCTAGCGCAGTGTAGCCGTATGTGCCGTTGGCTTGTTAACTTAATAAATGCAGATTGCAGCAGGTCTCTGGAGAACGACCCGATGCGATCTGCACCTCAGCCCCTGGACCAGCGATTCCCAACCGCGGCACCGTGGCACGCGTGTGTGCCGTCAGGCGCTGCCTATGGAGCTGCGGGATTTTGCCGTGATTTTTTATTATTCTTTATATTAATGTCCCATCCCGGCCTGTGCGCTTAAGACTGACGGCGCAGGGGGAAGGGAAGCCTGCGTACGCATTGCGCACACAGCATCCCCCTCTCCCTTGCGGCGCAGTGAGCCGAAAATGGTGCTCTGGGGCGGAACAAGCTGCACCTGCGCTGGACTCCCAATCGTGGAACTGGAAGCTGCGCGGGCCAGCTTGCTTAAGGTACCGTACTCTTTCCACCCCTTTTACCCCTTCTCAACCCTGTCCAAACCTCCCCACCACCAACGTCACCTAGGTCCACCCTCTACCCCCCCCCCCCCCCGTCAAACATGTCCACCCTCGATATCCATGTCCGCCTTGTCCACCTCCCTGTCCATCCCTGTCAACCAGGTCCACCCCCCCGACACTCATGTCCATCCCCCCCCCCTACACATGTCCATCCTCCTATCATTGCCGTCACCCATGTCCACCCTCCTGTCATCCATGTCCGCCTTGTCCACTCCCCTGTCCATCCCTGTCACTCATGTTTACCCCCCCACCCCCATAGTCTACCCTGTCACCCCAGTCCACCCCTCTGTCACTCATCTGTCCCTCTTTTACCCCCTTGTCACCGTTGTCCACCACTCTGACCCCGTCTCCCATGTCCACCCTCCTGACATCCAAGACCACCCCCCATCCAACTCTCTGTCACCCGTCGCCCGTGTTCATCCTCCATTGTCCACCCCTCTGACCACAACCTTGTCACCCATGTCCACCCTTTATTCACCCCTGTCAACCCCTGTCACCCCCTATGCCCCTGTGACCCATGTTCACTCTTCTACACCCATCTGTCACCCTTGTACACCTCCCTACACCCCTCTGTACACTCCTCTACACCCATGTACACTCCTCTACACCCCTCTGTCACCCATGTACACTCCTCTACACTCCTCTGTGCACTCCTCTAGGCCCCTTTGTCACCCATGTACACTCCTCTACACCCCTCTTTCATTCATGAACATTCCTCTACACCCCTCTAACACCCATGTAAAAAAAAGTGCGGAGTCTAATAGGTTTGTTTGGCAGGTTTAACCGTGAAGAATTGTGTGTGGAAGAAATCATGATGATGGCCCAGACTAGATGGAGAAAAATTGTCAAAGATGTAAATTAGAGAAGATGTCATTTGTGAGTTGCTGTATAATGCAGCACTTTAAACTACATATCCACTGATAAATAGATATAAAGCATTCCGTCTTTTCCGGCCCGAAAAAGGTTGGGAAACACTGCCCTGGACTATAACCCCCATCGTGGGCAGAGTCTGTCCATGATGGGAGTAGTAGTCCTAAAAATCCCGCAGCCGGGGAACGTGCAAGTGCCATCCCTCAGCGCTACGGTACTACAACTACTCCCATCAAAAGACAGACTCTGCCCATGATGGGAATTATAGTGGTGCAATTCGCACGGGGTAATTCTCCAGAAACCCGCTGCGATCCGCATATATTAACTGTAAAAGCTGCACATGTGGCTACACTGCGCTGCCCATCGGCTCCTGTATACACTGTCACATTTCATAATTCCCGACCCGGGAGACGGGAGCTCTGATTGGTGAATAGCTATTCACCAGAGCTCCTATCTCCCGATGAATTATGAACGTTCTATACAGGAGCAGTCATGGGCAGAGTCTGTCCATGATGGGAGTAGTAGTCCTAACTGTCCCAAAATAGTTAATACAATTCTCAAATGCTTTGGATCACTGAGGTGGTGTATATTTGCTATTTTTTTGCGTAAAAAAAAAAAAAAACACAGTTAATAAATTTGATTCTACAGTAGAAAGTGCTCTATGGTAAACTTAAACATAGACATGGCTATGAAGAATTCTATCAGATTTTGCGGGGGGAAAAAAGACGCAAATTAACTCTAGCGCAAATCTTTGCATTAAAAAATACAACACAAAAAAAATGATGATAAATTCCTTCCATTGAGATATATATATATATACCGTATTTATCGGGGTATACCACGCACCGGCCTATAACACGCACCCTCATTTAACCAAGGATATTTGGGTAAAAAAAGTTTTTTACCCAAATATCCATGGTAAAATGAGGGTGCGTGTGTGCGCGTGTATACCCCGATATACCCCCAGGAAAGGCAGGGGGAGAGAGGCCGTCGCTGCCCGCTTCTCTCCCCCTGCCTTTCCTGGGGTCTAGAGCGCTGCTGTCGGCCCTTTTCACCCCCTGGTTATCGGCGCCGCTGCCCGTTCCGTCCCCCTGACTATCGGTGCCGGCGCCGATAGCCAGGGAGAGAGAAGCGGCGCCGACAGCCAGGGGGAGAGAAGGGGCAGCGGCACCCATTGCCGGCGCCGCTGCCCCGTTGCCTCCCCCCATCCCCGGTGGCATAATTACCTGAGTCGGGTCGGCGTTGCTCCAGGCCTCCGTCGTGCGTCCCCAGCGTCGTTGCTACGCACGGCGTGGCGCTCTGACGTCATGCGCCGCGCCGTTCAGCGCATAGCAACGACGCCGGGGACGCACAACGGAGGCCGGGAGCAGCGCGGACCCCTAAAATATTGGTAATTTAGATCTGCAAGGGTCCTACAATCCATATAACTCTGTTATTTTTGTTAAAATTGTTTACTACCAATATTCTCAGTATATAGATACAAACAATTTACCAGATAACTTTGTGGACTGTTTCTTTTGTTATTGTTATATACTTAACCCCTTGGGGACGAAGCGCATTTTGACATTAAGGACAAGCAAATTTTTGTTTTTGCACTTAGATTTTTTCTGCTCTCCTTCTAAAAACACTTTCACCTACAGACCCATATAAGGGCTTGTTTTTTGCATCACCAAGTGTACTTTGTAATGACATCACTTATTTTATGACAATCTGCTGCGAAACAGAAAAAAACGTATTTGTGGAGTGAAATTAAAACAAAACGGCATTTTGTAACCTTTTGGGGCTTCAGTTTCTACACAGTGCACTTTTCGGTAAAATTCACACCTTTTCTTTATTTTGTATTTTATTTCATACAGTTACAAGGATACCCGATTTATGTTTTACGACTTCAAAAAAAAAAATTATAACTACATGCACCAAAATTACTATGTTTAAAACTGTTATCTTCTGACCCCTATAACTTTTCTATTTTTCCACTTACGGGGCAATATGCAAGCTTTTTTGTGCCGTAGTCTGTAGTTTTTATTGGTACCATTTTTGTTTTTATGAGACTTTTTGATCACTTTTTGTTAGTTTTTTATGGTATATGTAGTAACCAAAAATTCATAAGTTAAGACTTGGCTTTTTTTTTACGTGTACGCCATCAACTGTGTGGTTAAACTAACCTTATATTTTATTAGTTCGGACATTTGCGCACGCGGTGGTATCACATGATTATTTTTATTTTATTTAAAAAATTGGAAAAGGTGGGGGGATTAAAACTTTTATTAAAGCGTTCCTGTCAGATCACAAAAAAAACAAACTATTATATGTTGCTCAGTATCTCATTTTTATTCATCTATGACCTATATTTCTCTCAGAATTAGCTTTATTTCAGAATTACCTTAATGTTGTCGACCAGAATCAGGGGGTGGGTCCCTTTCTTCTCCTCAGATGATAACTACTCCTCCTCCCCCTCCCTCACTCTCCTCAGTCACTGATCTCAGGAGTGAGCATCTGTAACCCTTTTCTTTCTGGTTTTATGCTATACACACACACTTTGTGCTTACAGTTTTTGCAAAACCACAGCTCCCAGCATGTCCACACATCCTTTGAGTTGTAGTTTTTGCAACAGCTGGAGGCATATGCTTGGTAAAACTCAGATTTACAGCAGTGCTGCTGCAGGCCATCCATCCATCGTTCCTGTAGTGTCCGGGGGCGTTCCGGGTGGAGGGTGGTCCGGTCCGGGCTGTCCTTCTCCGGCGGGCCTCTTCTCCACTCCGGGCAGGCTCCGGCCTAGTACGCTGCATAGACGTCGCTGCGCAGTGACGCCTGTGCGCAGCGACGCACCTGACGTCACGGCGTAGCGGCGTCTATGCAGCATACTAGGCCGGAGCCTGCCCGGAGTGGAGAAGAGGCCCGCCGGAGAAGAAGGACAGCCCGGACCGGTCCGGACCACCCTCCACCCGGAACGCCCCCGGACACTACATGAAGGAAGGATGGCCTGGACCACCCCCATTACGGGTAAGTTTAATTTTTTTATTCACTCGGAGGGTGGGGGAGGGGCCCGACCGGTATAGCGGTATGGGAAAAAATCCATACCGGTATACCGCCCAGCATCACGGTGGGGGGTGCGACGCGGTGCGGTGGGTCGGAGGTGCGGTGCTGCGGGTCGAGGGGGTGGCGGTCGCGGTGCGGTGGGGGCGGTGCGGGGGGCGGGGCATTATAGGCAAGATAATTGCCGATACCGATAATGCCCAAAATCGTGATTATCGGCCGATAATATCGGCCATACCGATAATCGGTCGATCCCTAATTGCCATGGTCCGCATCAGCTCCGCTGAGTTGCCGGGACACTAACTTTAGGTTTAGACACCGCAATCAACTCTGAACGAAGCATCTAAAGTGTTAATACCGGGCATCTGCCCTATCGGTGATGTCCGGCATTAACCCTGGGTCCTGGCTGCTGTACTAGCCGCCTTGTAACCTCCCATAAAAATCAATGGAGAGGCGTGGCATGACGTCTGGAACTCGGAAGCAGCAAGCTTACGTGTTCCGGGAGCCACCGCTGCCAGCCTGGAGGTTGCGGGGGTCGCCAGTGGCGGGACCCCCGTGATCTATCATCTTATCCCCTATTCTATGTATAGGGGATAAGGTGCTTCCAACAGAGTAACCCTTTAAAACCCCTAGGGTATAGGGGTTTTCAAGTTACCTCAGTTATATGAGAGTCTAGTGACCTGCACCTACCTTTCTTTTACAACAATTAAGTGCAACCCTGCCGGATACGTTAATTTCAATATACTGAAGGTAGTCTAAAAGTAAGAACGTTTGACAAGCGCATACTTTTTTTTGCTGTGCTAAAAAGAATCAGTGATAACATTTTGAGTTCCTTCCTCCAAAAATGTAGTCACTTTTAGAAAAGAAACTGACAAATTAATGGATCCACTGGGGGCAAACTGGGGAATACATAGGCATACCAGACAACTTTTTTTCGCTCATATCTGAAGTGTAGACTAAATTTAAGATGCAAACCTAGCCTAGGACAAATATGCTACAAAAACAATGTAAATAGAGCTTAAAGGCTTGGTATATATATTAAATTACAAATTACTACTCACCAAGCAAACCAGAATCAGTGCTTGTGAAAAGAAATTGTAATCCATTCAGCAAAGATTTTGTTGTTCCCTGGAGAAAAAATAAAAATAAAAGATTTAATACAAAATACACACAAAATACATATACAAAATTAGTTTTCATAATTTTTTACTCCATCATCAAATAAACGTAATGTTAAAACAATAATAAGTCCACAACTGCATAAGAGCTCTGACAGAGTCCATTCCAGACAGAATATTTGTCGAGCATGTTAAACGTTCAACTGTAGCAATGTCATGCTGAAAATGTTGTTTCTATGAAAATTAATTGAATCATAAAAAAAAAAAAGTGAACGAAAACGCCTGAACTGTAAACAAAAAAATGTAGTCTGTAAACAGACACCCCCCTCCTCTTACCAGTGCATAACGTTCCATTGAGTTATATGCTGTAGATTTATGACCAGTAATTACCCTCTCTACTCTGTAGTTATCATAATCATTACTGTGTGTCCTAGGTATAGTATATGTCCTAGGGTACACAGCAAAGCAAGTTTGTAAAAAGACCAGAGTCCATAAAGTTCAACCTCCATCCCTAACGAGTTGATCCAGAGGAAGGCTAAAAACCCTCATACTAGAAGTAAAAAAAAATCCTTCCCGACTTCAAATATGGCAGTCAGAATAAATCTCGGGATCAACCTTATGTTCCTATAAATCTAGTATAACCAGCAATGTTTTTGCTCTCCAAAAACACATCCAGACCCCTTTTGAACTTTTTTACTGAGTTCACCATGACCACCTCCTCTGGCAGAGAATTCCACAGTCTCACTGCTCTTACAGTAAAGAACCCCCATCTGTGCTGGTGAAGAAACCTTCTTTCCTCTAAATGTTCTTTCCTTCCTTGTTATAGATACAGTCCTGGGTAAATAGATCCTGGGAGAGATCTCTGTACTGTCTCCACACACATACATAGTTATTAGGTATTCCTTAAGCTGTCTTTTTTCTAAACTAAATAACCCTAATTCAACAATGGGTCCCGGCGTCTCCCATTTACTATTATGGGGGCTGTCAGGCGCCGTTATTAATAGCGGGGAAAAAAAGACGGCACAAGCAGCAATTTTTCTCCTGCTATTCTGCCTGGCTCTCCCCAGAGCCGTCACACTACTGTGCACTAACGGGAGTGTGAAGGAAGCCTTACCTGCAAACAGCTGTCTACTGCACATTTGGAGCAATACAGATAATGCTAATGTAAGGACTTTAGGACCTTATTTCAAGGGAAAGGAGTGGTTTTTGTTAACTAAATGATTTCCAAAATTGGCATTTATGACATTACACATCAAAGAAAGGAAAGTCTCTTGAAACAACAGTGACCATTTCAATCAAAACCTCAAGCGTATTCATCCAATGTTAATTATTTGGGTATATCCACATCGGTCGGATTTCCCGTCTAGATTCTGCAGGCGGAAAATATGCAGCACACAAAGTACCAGCTATGTGGATACAACTCTAACAAATCTCAGGCTGGATTTACACTTGGCAGTTTTACATGTCTCATTGGTTACTGCTTTAAAATTATCAGTCCAGTGTCCATCTCCATGGAGACAGATCTTGATAAATTGTGTAAACAGTTCATAAAGTACATAAATCCACTATATATATATATATAACAAGCAAAACTGTGACCCAGAAATCTCTTTGCCTATGGATTTCTGAGGTGGCATTTCAGACGGACACTGACGTGGCAGATAAGTCCAGTGCTGGTCTCTTCCCACATTACCTACAAGTGAAATTCAAAAGGTGAAACTAATATGTGAGAGAGAGACTTATTACATGCAAAGCAAGATAGTTTAAGCCGTGAATTGTCGTAATTGTGATGATTATGGCTTACAGCTCACGAAAACTCCAAATCCCCAAGATATTATATGATTTTGGGAGCCATGTCATCTGCTGGTGTTGGTCCACTGTGCTTCATTAAATCCAGGGTCAACACATCAGTCTACCAGGAGATTTTGGAGCACTTCATGCTTCCTTCCACAGACTAGTTGCATTACTGAAATAAATTCATTTTTGCGGGACATTCAAAGTGTTACCGAGTCACTGCATATTCCAACAAGGAAAACAGACAAGTCTTGGTAAAAAAAAGTGACGAAAGATGGATTACTTACAGGTAATCTGTTTTTCAGTAGCTCATGACGGCACCCCTGGAGAGGACCTCCCACCGCAGGACAGGAAACCTGAGGATATAAAAACAAGCCACACCTTTCCACACCTCAGTTCATAGCAAAGTACGGGAGCCCAACTGGAATATTATTGATATCTAAAGTATATACAACTTCATTTTTCTTTTAACCCCTTTTTTAGGGAGTGAGGAATAAATGAGGGGTGCCGTCAAGAGTGAATGATGAACAGATTACCACAAGTAATCCATCTTTTCCCCTTCGTTGACGGCACCCCTAGAGACTAGATGTTAAGTTAGGGAAGGATAATAGCCTGCAACACTTTGCGGCCAAAGGACAAATGATAAGTGGGATTTAATTTGTATCAAGAATGTCTCAGGAATATATCACAGGAAGACCATGCGGCAGCCTTACAAATGTGTTCAAGAGAAGCCTCTGCTTTCTCAGCCCATGAAGTTGCAACTTACCTAGTTGAGTCAGCTTAAAAATAGAGCGAAAGAGTCTAATTATTGTAGACATAAGCCATAGAAATGCAATATTTAGCCTCACAGCTCCCGTGCTAAATCTCTTCACAAAATCATCATCTGCCAGTTTACAATTGGAAAAAGAACTAATAGCAGAGATTTGTACCGTTAAGATGTCAGGGCTCAGGTGTTTCTCCAGACCCCTCTAAAGAAATTTGAGGACCAAAGGAATGCTTGGATCTGCCAGAAGAACCACAGAATAGTCAGCAAAGTGTAGAAACTCCTTCCAGGTCCTTAAATATATGGAGGAGGTGATAACCTTTCTGATGGCAAATAAGGGGTCAATTACTTTTCAGAAAAACCTATTTTCCTTAGGATTACCTTTCGGCATTCACGTTGTCAAGTGGAGACAAGAGGACTGTGGATGATGGACCGGACCCTGTGATAACCCTCTGTCTGGAAGGACTCTGGGTTGGCAAACGTACATGGTTCTCAACAGCTTGAACCAAGGCCTTCTTGGCCAGAAGGAAGCTATTAGTAAAACTAATGCTTGATTCTGCTTGGAATTAAGCGAAGAGGGGGAAAGGCACAGGCTCTTCTTTAATTCACCCAGGATTGCGAGAAGGCGTCTACTGCCAGCAGGTAATCTAAAGGATTCAGGGAAAACAATCTTTGGAGCTTCCATTTTTTTTGAGTCAACAGACCTATTGATAGCTTCCCAAATCATCTTTGTATTAGAAATTTTTTTTTAATTCTGGTTGGCCTGAGTGAACTCTGCTCAGAAAGTAGTCTTTGTTTTCTTTCCCTTTTAGATGGACCGCTGAGAGGGAGGACAGATGTGATTCTGCTAATAGAAATATTCTTTAAGATAGATTTTGTAGAAGTTCAGACCTTGTTCCCCCTTAGATAGGCAACTGCTGTAGTGTTGTCTGAGTAAATTATTTTCTTCCCTTGCAGCTAAGGAATCAATTGAGAGATTGCATGTAGAACCACAGAAAAGTTCTTTGTAATTTAATGATGAGTGGATCTGGAAAGGAGACCACATGCCTTGCAGAAGGGTTTGATTGCAGACTGATCCCCATCCCCAGGGACTGGAATCTGTGGTCACAAACTTTTTGCAATAGGGACCAAGGTATGCCCTGAGCTAAATTCTGGATGCACATCCACCATTTTGGAGAAAGTTTTGCCTTTAAAGAAATTAAACATTTTTGATTTATAGAAGAGACACAGCCATCCCAGCTACTGAGAATACATGCTTGAAGCTCTGAGGATCTGAATTGGGCCCAGTTCACTGCCACTATGCATGATATTATTAAAACCCCAGTAAAGACATGGCTTCTCTGTGCAAACATGGGTTAGAAAAAAATCTGTAGCTCTCTCCCTGATAACGTTTTGTTTGAGTAAGGGCAAAAAAGACTTTTGAACTGCCAAATCTAGAATTAGATTAGATTTTTTTAGATTTAGGTTCCATCCTAAAGTATTTAGAATAGAGGAGACCACCTGCAGTTCCTGATTTAAGATAGCTGCGGACTGGAACACAAATAAGAAGTCATCTAGGTAGGGGATTAAAAGGATGTATTTTGTTCTTACTAATGCCCCTACCTCTGCCATTATTCTTGTAAAAACTCGGAGCTTGAGATACCCCAAATGGAAGGGCTCCATAATGCAGGTGTGTCCAAGTTCTGTCCAAGAAGACTGCAACTCAACATTTTTAATGGTAATGATGAATGAGGATGTTATAATAGGCATCTTCTAAGTCTATATAGATTCCATCATGCAGTCTGGGTACAGGTGGAATGTCTACTTTAATGACTCCATCTGAAATATTTTGTAAGACAGGAATTTCTTCATAGAGTTTAGATTTATAAGTTCCATTCGGCTTTTTTACTAAGAAGAGTTGGGAATAAAATCCTCTCCTCTATTCCTGAGGTGGGATGGGAATCAATACTCTTTTTAACAGAATGGTTTTGATTTTTATAAGTGATCTGACATTACTCCAGTGGGAAGAAATCTAGCAAAAGGCCTGCATGAATGGCGCTAGACGTGGGCTGGAGGAAATATTTTCCCAGGCCTCCACAAAATCGGACCAGCATCCTCCCTCTTATCTTGGGGTCTTTGTCCTCTCCCCTCTTTTGCCAAGAAAGGAGTGAGTTTTGAGGTAAGATAACCATACTCCCAGTAAACGGGATACACAAGTAGCAGCCACACTAGAGAAGAGGCAGTGACTGCTTCCCAGGTTCTTTTGTTAAAATAAACCGCCTTTCCGTCCATGGGATCAGGAAGGTATCCTAGGGTATCAAAAGGGAGCACAGATTTTTATTGTTTTTTTATAAACAAGTAGAGTTTGTGCAGCTCACAACACAAATGGCTTGAGGTTAACTGTTGAAGACCAACAATACCCAAAATTGGCCAAAAAAATATATCTAGTATAAGTGTGAAAAAAGAGGAAAAACAGTCCTCAAGAGCCTCCAAACAACATAGCTAATGTCTTTCCCACAGAATTCAGGTATAAATAGGAGGTTTGAATATGTTGTAGTTTGTAAAAACAACATATTATTTACAGTATGATCAATAAATTAATTTATAAATTAATTAATTTTGGGGGAAAGAATGATCTCATGAAACTGAAATATATGACATTAACTAAACAAGAAGGAGGGCTGGCTATTCCAAATTTTAGGTATTACTATTTGACAACTCAAATGGCCCACATTTCAGGAAATAATGGAGATATTTTTGGGGAATTTTTTTAAGGAAAGATTTGGATCAGGAGGGAAACCTATTTGAGAAAATAGAATCATGAGGCTTGGCACAAGGGATGGGGAAACATTCACAATATTAAATCAAATCAATACACTGGTTTAAATAAAAATTAAAAAAAAGATAGGAATTAAGGGGTGCCCAGGTAATACACATTTATGGAACAATTCTAACTTTACAGAATTTTATAAAATACAGGATTATGGGTTTTTGAAGAAACAATGATGTTAGTATCACAATTTGATGAAAAAAAGAGAGATTGTTAGCTTTGAAACTTTCCAAGAAAAATATCACAAACATTTCTCATGGTTATAGACTGTTACAAATTATACATGCATATAATTTTTCACAAAATAAAGAAATGTTTACAGTTAGTTCACATCACATAATTGCAATTTTCTTTTCACCCAAAAAAAAAAAAAAAAGAGTGGATCCATGCTATACAAAAATATTGATGAAAGAATATGTACACACTTATCACTTTACTAGAAGTAAATTGGAAAAAGATTTAGGTATGTGTACAGAAATACAATGGACATAAGTGTTAAATAGCACACAGGAAGAATCGGTTAATTTAGCACACAGAATAATACAATTTAAGATTGTGCACAGACATCACTATTAACCTGATATTAAAAATAAATTTAGGAGTAATAAATTAGCAAGATGTGCTAAATGCAATACTCAAGATGCAGATCTGTGTAATATGTTTTGGAAATGTAGGGAAATTCTAAAATTTTGGATTAGTATATTAAAAAAAAATTGTATATTAAAAAAAAGAAGAATGTGTGAAGGGCAAATACTTGAACCAAATTTATTTTTTTTTAGGATGCTATGAACAATTAAATTATGCTAAATTTTAATTTCTATCAAAAATATTGTTTATTGGGAGATTATTAGTTCTTAGGAGTTGGCTATCAGAAACGGGGCCAACTCAGAAAATGTGGGAAGTGTAAGTGGAGAAAGTTAAAAATATGTAGAAATTTTGAATAATATCAGTGAAAGTGTTGGCTCAATGGGACAAAATTTGGAGTTTCTGGAAATTGTGAGGGTATTATGTTTTTTGTTGTTGTTTTTTTCTTCTCATGTCGACGGGGGGTGGGAGGGAATTCGTTAATGTTCTAGGATTATATAACTTTGTATCCTGATCTGAGGAAGGGAGGGCTCCTCCCGAAACGAGTCATCGCATGTTTTATTATTTTATTATTTATTTTACCAAATAAAATTTGGTTCCACTGTGGACCTTAAACTAAGCTTTGGTCCTACTCCATGTATCTGAAAGAGCCGCAGCGCCATCTACCAAGGGTATTCTTCTTTCTTCTCTGCAACTCATCCAGGATAGTACCACTACTACTCCTGCTACCCAGAAGGCTCGGCAGCGACTCCACCTTTGCAGTACCCCATCATCACTGGGGTGATATGCTTGTTTAATTCACTTCAAGGTGAGCGGCCATCTATATGGTTCCTGTTTAATTCAGGATCACTATTGCTCCTGTCTCCAAGGGTAATACACCAGGCGCCGGTATCTCCCTTTTTTTCTTCCCTACAGATGGGCCTGGTCCTTAAGGTTCAAATGGGCTTGGTCCTTAAGGGGTTAAACGTCAGTGCGTCCCCTTCCCCCCACGTGTATCTGTATGATTTCCCTCCTGTATATAGATGCGCTGTGGGGTCAGACATATCCATATGTCTGGCCCCCACACTCCTTCTATAATCATATGCAGCTCTACGAATGAAAAGTATTCAATCAGCAGCGCATCGGGCCAACCGGTTTCCCGGCCAGATGCGCTGCTGTTAGAATACTTTTCAGCGAAATTATTATTATTATATATATCTATATATATATAATCCAAAAACAATTGAGGTTCAGCACTCGGCACTATCTGACCATTGCAATGGTCAGATAGTGCCGAGTACTGAACCTCAATTGTTTTTGGATTGTGCATTGGACTGGTCCTTGGACCGGCAGTGATAACCGGGTTTGGCGACTGAAGATGACGGCTCCAATCGGCACTACCAGTGCCTTGAATGCTGGAACCTCCACTTCTAATGTATTTACCTACACAGAACATGACGCTACCAGGATTCTCAATACTGTCCAGAGGGAAGAAAAATTCTTAAGTGTTCCATCCGCTGAACTTCTGAAAAAGAAATGGGACATTGAATCCAGACGATTGATCACCCTAGAATTACATCTGGTGACATTGAGTGAGTACTATCGTGAACAACGAATTCAGAGAGGAATGCGCTCACACTTGAGTCCAAATTTGTTCCCAAACAACTATCTTTTCCAGAACAAATTTATACAGATATCAAACAAATATGCCTTTGACGTTATATTATTGAACATGGAGTTTTTACAAGCCGAGATTGAGTCCACACAAAACAAATGCCTGTATGTTGAATTACAACTGAAGTCTCTACTAGCAACACAAGAATACCAGGAATTCTTTCTCCGCCTTTCCTCCCCCCCCCCTTTTTTTTTTCTTTCCTCCCTTTCTGTTTTCCTATTTCTCTACTTTACATATGTGTCGAATTGTTTATATAGCATATAATTGTGCGGTTGCTTAATGCTACCTTACATTTAACACCAGATCTATGTGACATAACCTTGGTTGCGTTAAGTGGGTATTGACTGTATTCTTGTCAGCCATTCTATCGTTTGTGTTGAATGTCAT
Source organism: Hyla sarda (assembly GCF_029499605.1). Taxonomy (NCBI): domain Eukaryota; kingdom Metazoa; phylum Chordata; class Amphibia; order Anura; family Hylidae; genus Hyla; species Hyla sarda. The sequence continues at coordinate 299,952,831 of NC_079191.1, forward strand.
TTGAGCGTTCTCATTACTTTTAGTACTACTGACTTATCGACATGATCATAATGCTATAGTTCCCTGCAGACTTTCTGTATGTATTGTATTGAAAAAATATTTCAATAAACACTTACTGTTAAAAAAAAAAAGAAAGAATACCAGGAAGCCAAAGAAAAACTGGCCGCCCGCCTCTTGAAGCATCAACATGAACTAGAGGAGGTGAAACGGACCAAGTGGCACCGTGACCTGGATGTTTATGCTAGTGGTAAAATTTATACTTGGCAGACACATACACAGCAAGAGGGGAAAAGACTGAGAAGACGCCCGAGATCGACATTCCCTGGTGGACGTCCATCCCAGAATGATGGCTTTCTATCTACTGCATTAGATAGTGACTCATCAGATGAAGCTACTTCTCAGTCTTTTTTAGGACAAGGTCACCACGCAAGTGCCGACGCGGAGGGAGAAAACACCGCAAAGGGCGTGCGTACAAGACAGAACTACAAACCACCGAGGGGCAATAGAGGACGCCGTTAGTGGTAAATATTTCTTCTGTGACTTTAACTGATACAGAACAACGCGTTCTAGAAAAAGGACTCTCATATTGTCCTACTACAGAGACAGACTGGTTTAAGTTGCAAATTGATTTAGAAACATTTTTTCGCAGGTTACGTCTTAGGAGTCATTTTGATGAAGCATCATGCATTGATCGGGTGAATGCTAAGTCCACACTGTTGTCCCTTGGGGAAGTTGGGCTCTTTAACAAGAGCCATTATCAGCCCCCCAGGGACAACAGTGGGGTTGAGGCGTATATTGAGGTGGTTTCACATAAAATAGAGGAACATAGACAAAATAGAAACACACAGACTTGGCACAATGTGTCCAAAACGGAGTTTGAGGCACTACATAATTTGGAGAAAAATACAGCTATTACTATTAAACCGGCGGATAGAGGGGGTGCCATCGTTGTGATGGACACCCCCCTATATCTAGCAGAAATGAAAAGACAGGTCGAAGATCAGGATGTATATCAGCGACTCATGTGTAATCCCTTGAAGAAGATTCAGGATCTTATAGCACATATTGTTAATACAGGTAAGGATGAGGAGGTGATTGATGATGATCTGAGTCAATATCTGATACAAAAATGTCCATGTACACCAGTATTATATGTCTTACCCAAGATACACAAGAGTCTACAGAGTCCCCCCCGGAGACCTATTGTCTCCGGGAGGGACTCTTTATTCTCACCAGTGGCGACATATTTGGATAAGCTTTTAAGGGATCATGCCATCAAAGCAACCTCTTACATACGTGATATGTCTGACTTTATTAATAAAATCAGTGCCTTGACATGCCCTCCTGGAGCCCTTTTGGTTTCATTTGATATAGTCAATTTATATACCTCTATCGACCATGATAGAGGTATGTATGCAGTAGAAAGATGTCTCACAACAACCTCAGTACCAGGCCGTGTCCGTTCCTTTGTCCTGGACTTGTTGGGGGTCATCCTCAGACAGAATTATTTTCTGTTTGGGGATGACTTCTACGTCCAGGGCAGGGGAACGGCCATGGGTTCCAACATGGCGCCCACATACGCCAACATCTATATGGCGGATGTGGAGACCACACACATTTACACCTCACAATGGTTTAGATTTGTTAATATTTGATATCGATATATCGATGATACTTTTGTAATCTGGACTGGTACAACAGAACAACTTGCTTTATTTTTTGAAGAACTGTATTAAATTTTTCCAGAACTGAAGTTCAAAATTGTCACGTTAAAGGAGTCCATTCAGTTTTTGGACACGACTGTGACCATGGTCAACGATAGACTGGTCACTGATTTGTATGTAAAGCCCAAGGAACAACCTCTTGCCCTTTGATAGTTTTCATCCTGGGCCAATGATGGAGTCCCTTCCGTGGAGCCAATTATTGAGGGTCAAACGCATTGTATCGAAACCCACAAAGACTGAGATAAGGATTGATGAAATGATTACTAAATTCCAACACAGAGGTTATCCTAGACAACTTTTGGATAAACATAGAAGGCGTCTAGCAGGTCACTCACGTAGTGAACTCCTTACTACCCATACCAAACAGAAGGATGACAGGATACCGTTTGTATCCACATACTCCACGGATAGTAGGGAAATATCTAAAATACTGAGAACTAATTGGGACATAGTGAAACGTACCACCAAAATTGCGGCCCCCCCGATGATGGCATACAGGAGGGGTCAGGATAGGTTGATCAAATCTGATGTAGGTAGCTTTAAGAAGAGCACATCTGAGCAGTGGTTGGGGACCAAGAAAGGGAATTTTCCCTGTGGGGACTGCAGCCACTGCAACAGTATGATCAAGGGCAACACCTTCTGTCACCCACATACAGGACGGATATACATTATTAGACATAAGTACACATGCAGGTCCTCTTTTGTCATCTATATGTTGCAGTGCCCTTGTGGCCTGCACTATATAGGTGAAACAATTAATGAATGTAGGATACGTCTCAATGGCCATAAATCTTCAATCCGTACAGGCAGGTTGGATCTCCCCATCCCCAAACATTTCCATGAAGTAGGCCATAATGTTAGCCAGCTTAGATTCAGAATTATCGATCATGTACCAATATTGAGGAGGGGAGGGGATCGTGAAAGAATATTGAAACAAAAGGAACTTAAATGGATTCATGCACTGGGCACTTTACAACCCTCGGGTCTCAATGTCGATTTCAGTCTTTAACCATTTATGTAAAATTAGGAAGGTATTGAGTGTTCTTTAATTTTCTCTTCCCCCCCCCCTTTCATTCCCCCCCTTTTTTCTTCACTTTTATTTATTTTTCCTCTTTTTCTTCCTTTCTCCTTTCCTTTTTCTCACCTTTTCTCGTCCGTTTCCCCCCCTTTCCCCCCCCTCCCCCTTTTCATTTTCTTTTTTCCTCTTCCCCCTTTTTCCTTCCCCCCCTTCATTTTCCCCCTTTTTTCTTTTTTTCTTTCCTTTCTCTTTTTTACATTTATTTTTTATTTTTTTATTTTTTCTTTATTATTTTTTTATTTATTATTTTTTTATTTATTTTTCTTCATCATTTTTTTATTTTTCTTTTCCCGTCCGTTTTTTCCCCCCTTCCTCCCCTACCCCCCTTTTCACCTTTCATTTTCTTTTTTCCTCTTCCCCTTTTCCCTTTCCCCCCCCCTCTTTCTTCTTGCATCATTTTTCCATTTCCCCATTTTCCCTCCCTTTCCCTTCCCCCTTTATTTCTTCTCTATCCTTTTTTCACATCCAGTCCTGTTCTGTTTCTGAAATGTTTATTTGCAAGGTCTCGTTGTTTTTAATGTGTTTTATCTAATATTTTTTAGATCACATACCCTGTTTGATTATCTATATTTTAGACAACTCGAGTTCGTGAGAAGTACGGGCTGAGGCTGTGCGCATTACAGGAAGTGAGGTCGCGCCGGTATATGGCGCAGCCGCACCAACTTTGTTTACAAACCAGCGAACGCTGCATGTGAAACAAGAGATCTATAACTGATACAGACGATCAAGAGAAGTGAGTACCCTAAGGATGCTGAGTAGAAGACCCTCTTCTACTGTATGTCTATATTATAACTGCCGCTTGTTCATTTTGCACTTTAGTATGTTTTTGACACTTTGTGATCACATGATGTTTATATGATTCACCAATCAGAGAATGGAGGTTGGCTCTTTAGCTAATTTTGTATTGTGCACACATGTTCATCAACCAATGATTTTGTACCTTGATGTATTTAAGTACCGTATTTATCGGCGTATAACACGCACTTTTTAGGCTAAAATTTTTAGCCTAAAGTCTGTGTGCGTGTTATACGCCGATATACCCCCAGGAAAGGCAGGGGGAGAGAGGCCGTCGCTGCCCGCTTCTCTCCCCCTGCCTTTCCTGGGGTCTAGAGCGCTGCTGTCGGCCCTTTTCACCCCCTGGTTATCGGCGCCGCTGCCCGTTCTGTCCCCCTGACTATCGGTGCCGGCGCCGATAGCCAGGGAGAGAGAAGCGGCGCCGACAGCCAGGGGGAGAGAAGGGGCAGCGGCACCCATTGCCGGCGCCGCTGCCCCGTTGCCTCCCCCCATCCCCGGTGGCATAATTACCTGAGTCCGGTCCGCGCTGCTCCGCTGCTCCAGGCCTCCGTCGTGCGTCCCCGGCGTCATTGCTATGCGCTGAACGGCGCGGCGCATGACGTCAGAGCGCCGCGCCGTGCATAGCAACGACGCTGGGGACGCACGACGGAGGCCTGGAGCAGCGCGGTAATTATGCCACCGGGGATGGGGGGAGGCAACGGGGCAGCGGCGCCGGCAATGGGTGCCGCTGCCCCTTCTCTCCCCCTGGCTGTCGGCGCCGCTTCTCTCCCCTTGGCTATCGGCGCCGGCACCGATAGTCAGGGGGACAGAACGGGCAGCGGCGCCGATAACCAGGGGGTGAGAAGGGCCGACAGCAGCGCTCTAGACCCCAGGAAAGGCAGGGGAAGAGAAGCGGGCAGCGACGGCCTCTCGCCCCCTGCCTTTCCTGGGGGTATATCGGGGTATACACGCGCACACACGCACCCTCATTTTTTCATGGATATTTGGGTAAAAAACTTTTTTTACCCAAATATCCGTGGTAAAATGAGGGTGCGTGTTATAGGCCGGTGCGTGGTATACCCCGATAAATACGGTAAGTTTCATATGAACACTTGTTATGCTTGATAAAGGCTTCACACCGAAACGTTGCACTTTTATTTTGTGGAATAAACTCAGAAGCCATTACTGAACATCCTGGATCTGACGCCTCATTTTGCTGTGACTCATTGCTGCTGATAGATATAGATAGATAGATAGATAGATATCTCTCTATCTCTCTCTCTTCTCCCACCGCAGCGTTTCTATTTGAAAATCCTGCCGGGAGCCCTCAATGGCTCCTCAGTATCGGCCATTCAGGGCTCCAGGCGGGGAATTTACAAATGAAAGTAAAATACATCGTACATCACTGGGGAATGGAGCATGCTGCCCATTCCCCTGTTAAATAACTTCTAATCGCATCGGGTCTCAGAAGTAAGACCCAGTGTGATCAATCTCTCAGCCCCTGTACTACAACCCCCATCATGGAACAGAGTCTGTTCCATGATGGGGGTTGTAGTACACACACTAATGTAGCCTCCCCAGCCACCAGCAGACTCCTGCAGCCAGGAAATTACTACTCCCATCATGGAAACAAGTCTGTTCCATGAAGGGAGTAGTAGTAGTAGTAGTCCCTCAGCACTGCAGGAGTCTGCTGATGTCACCTCTTCTGAGCATGCTCAGAAGTAATAACGGATATTATAAACCAGGTGCAAACGGATGACATAAAGGCTCATCCTTTTGCCGTAGACTTCAATGTTAAAAAAAATAGCCGTTAATTTACCCGCTTCTTGTGACGGAAAAAAAGAAAAATTAGTGCATGTGCCTTTTTTTCTTCCATCAGAAATAACGTACGTTATTCATGACAGGCTTTATAATGGGTCATAACGGATAATCAAAAAATCCCATAGAGATGAGATTTTTTAACGTCCGTTTAACATCCGTTTTTAAGGCTTTTCTAACGGAAGTTTATAACGAGTCTTAACGGAGCAACTTTATAGTGTGAAAGGGGCCTAAGCCGCCCAGGGAGCCACACATGAAGTAGGACCAGCAGCCTGGAGAGAGGTATGGTAAGAGTCCTCAGGATTCCTACCTGAGGGCAGAAAACCTGAACTGAGGTGTGGAGAGATGTGGCTTGTTTTTATATCCTCAAGTTCCCTGTTCTGCCGTAGTAGGTCCTCTCCAGGGGTGCCATCATGAGTAAAGTGGTAAAACCAGGTATCCAGTGTCCACTTTGTCTCCTCTCTCCCCTCCCAAAAGAGGTCATGTGACACATTGTACTTGTCTTGTACGCCACCCCTTTCCTTCTGTCGTCATGCAGTCAAGTCAAGCGCCCTTTTTAACAGTTTTCAACCAAGCCATCCCCTCTCTATCATAGCTCATCAAGTCACACCCCTTTCTGGCATCTTCTGACATTATACCGACAAGCCACAACCCTTTATAACAGTCTCAGCAGTGATGACTAATGGTAAATGCAGTTTAATAGGGTGTGCAGGAGTAAGTCGCAGAGAGAAAATGGAGCAGTGGGCAGAGAAAGACTGTGCATCAGGGAGATAAGAATGGTGTCAATAACAAACCAGGGGGACTAAGTAAGTGCATTACACACCATGTGGGGTATTATTATTATTATTCACACCATGTGGGGTATTATTATTATTATTTTTTTATGATGCCAGATAATCTCTTAAATCTTTTTTCTTCCTGCTGGTTCCACTCCTAAAATAAAAAAATGCAGGGACAAAAAAATAAAATAAAAAAATAAAGATTTAAATTTGTTGGATATTAATATTGCAGGTACACCACAGATTTTCTTCACTGACAAATTAAAATCCTTAAGGATAGGGTCACAACGCGCACACAGCGTATTTCATGCTGTGAGAAATCCAGTGGGCTGCACATTTTTTTTATAAGCAGACATCCAGGGCTTCCACGCTGCACCCCTGTGTATGCAGCAAGGTTTGGAGGCGGGTCAGTGCATCACACTGGCATGCTCGGCCCGCCTCCAAACCTTACTGCACATACAGGGTTGAAAAATTTGCAGCGTAATTCAAGCTCTCCAGTGAATTTCTGTAGCATATCTGCCCAGTGAGAATATTCCCTTCTACTTCACATTCATTTTTTATTTTTTTATTACAGCTTAGCTTACTTGCTGAATTAGAAGCAAAATATTTTTTTTCTTCATCTTCAGTATTTTCAGAAGAGTATGAAAAACTCTGTTAACTAAGGTTGTGTTCGTATGATATCCAGAAAGTAAATTCAGCACTACAGCACAGATTTCAGGATACAGAAGTTCTCCACTGTTGAACATGTCTAGTTGGTCATTTATGCTTCCTGATTCTTCAAGCTCTGTTTTCACTTCTGCAAAAAAACAAAACAAAAAATATATAAGAATATTAAGAACAATGCACCTTAGGTGCCAATGTCTTAAGATATTTCAATACAAGCTTCTATAACATTTAAGTGAGTACTTAAGTACTATGAGTTATAAGAGCCTGCATACATGCAGTTAGGGCAGAGCATCTAGTTTAGATAATAACCATCCATAGTCCCTTTGATAAGTATGGAAGGATTGCTCCTCAGTGAAACATCAATGTCAGTTTTGCAAGGTTGTGCAACTCAGGCTGTGTTAAAGGGGTATTCTGCCCTTAGACATTGTATGCCCTACCGAAAGGATAAGAGATAATATGTCTGATTGTGGGGTCCTGCGTCTGGGACCCCCAGCAGTCTCCGTGCAGCACCTGGCACTCAGGGCCGGGTACTGCTCCAGTCTTCGAAACCTAGCGTTTCCAAGAATGGAGCAGCATCTGGCACAGAAAGCCGGGTGCTGCATGGAGATCGCAGGGGGTCTCAGCAATCAGACATCTTATCCCCTATCCTTTGGATAGGGGATAAGATGTCTAAGGGGAGAATACCCCTTTTCCACAATGGAATTTCCAAGTGGAATTCGGTTTTGAAATTCTGCTTGAATTCTGATGCAGCACATTCCTATTGCTTTCAATGCGATTCTTCTACACAGTGTACACTACGAAATTTCAGTGGAGCGCTCCGGTGATGACTATTATTCACCGGTAGAATAAACTTGTTCATTCATTCATTCTTTCACCAGAATAACGTGCAAAATACATTGTAGTCTATGGGGACCTGCAATGTCCATGCGCCTAGTGCCGAATGAGATCCCAGGGATTTCATAGTGCGAACCCACCCTTATGGTGCATGGATTTATAGATGGATACAGCTCCCACTAAACAATCAAGCTTTAATTTATACTAGTTGAGTACTTGGGGGTGGGGGGGTGAAGTTACAGCAACAAAGGAGGAAGTTTTTGTCCTTATATCCCATCCCCATAACCTGTCCTATCCAGTCCCCAAATACTGACCTCATATCCAGTCCCCATTTCTAATCCTCATATCTTGTCCTAAGGTGTGGCTGAGTGGTGATGAACATATCGTAAACTGAAAATAAAAGGGGTGTGGCTTAAAGGGTGGGCATGTATTTGCAAGATAGGGCATGGCATGTGGGGGGGTGTAGCTTGCCAGCCGGACTGACGCAATCACCAGAAGATTGCAGAGTATGGTACCAGAAGTCTTATATACTTACATGGGACTTGAAACAAAAACCCCATCCTTCAAGTATGGGGGTAGGTTAGGGTTAATTTAACTATTATATATTTTAATTTGACATATAACTAACATGTGACCAAGTATTATCTAAATATCTCCAGCCGTACTGAAGTTATGCTGGAACATATATTCCCAATAGATTTTCATTGGACTTTAATCAAAAAAAAAACCCGACCCTTGCAAATGGGGTTAGGTCAGGGTTAATTTAACTATCCTATATTTTTTGTGGACATATAACATGTGACCAAGTATTATCGATATATATATATCTTCAGCTGTTTGGAAGTTATGTAGTAACATTATTCTCATAGACTTGTTTGGGACTTTAAACAAAAACCCCGACCCTCGCAAATAGGGGTGGGTAAGGGTTAAATTACCTATCCTAGGTTTGTTGTTGACATATTAGTAACATGTGTACCAAGTTTCATGTTATTATCTACAGCCGTACGGAAGTGATGCTGGAACACACACACACATTTATCATTAGGTGTCTATTGTAGACACATCTCTACCCCTTTGCACTGCCTAATTTACACTCTTGCTCAAAATTTACAGAAGTTGTGCATGTCCTTTGATAAATTTTGTTTAAATATAGAAATGACACCCTGCCCCTCGCTCTACCGTACACTCCTTCTCTACCTCACACTTTACAGAGCTGTGGCATTTTCCCGCAAAACACTGCTCACATAGCTAGAAGTTCCAAAGCAGCAGTGTGTGCCAAACAAAACCTTTATAAATGTTTATAAAGTACACAATGTCTGGGTTTAAGAAATATGTAATTTTGCTTAACAATCTGTCCCCTTACCTCTATATCAGTGTTTACCAATGAGAAAGTGTTGCAAAACTTGGTATGCTGGGAGTTCTAGTTTTGCAAAAGCTGGAGGCACCCTGGTTGGTAAACACTGTGTACATGTACCAGAGCTGAATGTGTGATTATGTGTAAGCTCTGCTGCATACACACAATCACACACGCAGCTCTGCTGCATACACATGATCACACATATACATAGAACTAACAGCCATACCTCCTTCTCCCTCCCTGCACATACAGTGGTATTCTTAGCCTCCTGCACTCCTAATCTCCTGCACTCATCAAGAACAGTGGGAGTTAAAATTTTACACAGCAGGACGTTTGAACTGTGCCAGAAAGTATTTCTGGATATTTTAGAGGTGGAGACCCTGCATCGGTCTCCTGTTCACCCGCACTACAACCCAGTGTATTGGGTTATAGTGCAGGTGAACGGGCGACCTTTTTCCTTAGAAAATATTTTTAAAGGAAATATCACAAACGGTCCATAAACATTGCATTGTTTTTAAAAGGTACATGGAAAAGGTTTTAAGTATCCCAGAGATAATCTGACTGGTGGCAGAAGCAGTTAATGCTTTCTGACACTTTGGTACATGTGCTATATTTGCGTTAAAAATATTGGCAATGTGCAAAGTTTGACAGCGTAAACAAACATTGTGCTGGTAATAAATTAGTGTCCACTGCATTTTTCTCTCCTCAGTGCATGGACAATAGACTACATCTGAAAATGTTCCACCAAAAAAGATGCACATAAAAGATGCAATGAGTGAAACTGCGCAAAATTATGCATCAAAAAATAATCAAAAAGGGGTAAAATCATTGATAAATGTCCCCCAATTGAGTTCTCTCTCTCTCTCTCTCTCTCTCTATATCTATCTATCTATATATATATATATATACACATATACATAGACACAAATATAAACTAGCTGAGTACCTGGCGCTGAACGGTTTTTCCTACCATATCCTTGTGGGGGAGGAAAATTAACAAAGGAGGGAGCTTTTGCCCTCATATCCCATATCTAATCCTCATAGCCTGTCCTCAGGTGGGGCTGAGTTGTAATGAAGCTGAAAATAAAAAGGGTGTGGCTTCAAGTGTGGGCATGTCTTTGCAAGATGGGGCATGGAATGCGGGGAGGGAATTCACCTGGAGATGCAGAGGGGAGCTTGTGGAGTAAGGTACCAGAAGTCCTATATACTTGCATGGGACTTGAAACAAAAATCCCATCCTTCACATATGGGGGTAGGTTAGGGGTTAATTATTCCATATTTTTATTTGACATATAAGTAACTTCTGACCAAAGTATTATCAACATATCTCCAGCTGTACGGATGTTATGCTGGAATATACATTTCCCATAAATTTGCACTGGACTTTAAACGAAAACCCCAACCCTTGCAAATGAGAGTAGCTTAGGGTTAAATTAACTATCATATTTTTAGTGGACATATTAAGTAATATGTGACTAAGTATTATCAAAGTATCTCCAGCTGTTTGGAAGTTATGCAGTAACATTTATTTCCCATAGACTCTCGCAAATGGGTGTGGGTAAGGGTTAAATTACTGATCCTATGTTTGTTGTTGACATATAAGTAACATGTGTGCCAAGTTTAATGTTTAATATCTTTAGCCGTTTGGAAGTGATGCTGTAACATACACACATAGGGGGAGATTTATCAAAACCTGCGCAAAGAAAAAATTGCCCATAGCAATCAGATGGCTTCTTTCATTTTGCAGAGAACTTGTCAAAAATGAAAGCAGCAAGCTGATTGGTTGCAATGGACAACTTTTCCTCCGGACAGGTTTTTATAAATCTCCCCCATTGGGTTTTACATATATAGATACCCCATTTACGAACTGTCTCAACTCTGTCATTACTATTCATTTCTTTACTATGCTTAGCATGAGTGAATCAGTACAGTTTTCACCCTGTGTAAGTGTACAAAATGATTCATGCCTTTTCAACATTTACAGCCTTTTGTCAGTGAAGATTGAATTAGAGGTTGCTATATGGAGAGGAAGAGATTACTTGATCAGCTTTTAAAAGGGTTACTCCACTCCCCAGCGTACGGAACATTGAGATCCCAATGCTGTGTGCGAGTTTCGGTGTTCACGCCCACCCCCTCAAGACGTCACGGCCTTCACGTCCCCTCCCATATACTTGCACTGAGTGGGTGGAACGTTATATCACATGACGGGGCGTGACATCACGAGGGGGCGGACGTGAACACTGAAGCCCACACACAGCGTTCGGAACTCACTGTTCCGGAAGCTGGGTAGCGGAGTAACACTTTAAAGGGTACTCTGTCCCTGAACACCTTATCCGGTATCCAAAGTTAAATAAGGACTGAAAATATGCAACCGTGCTGGGTATCAGCACTAACTCAACGCTCTTTATATACTGTATATCGCCTTTATCTTCCCAATTATTCAGTTAAAAATTCAGTATGGGGAGAAGGAATTTCTGCTAATAGTGAAACTACAGTAATAATTTATACAGGGGTGTGGAAATTTAAAAAAATAACTACTTTTCCAAGGGACTAAAGCGGAACACAATCTACTTTATCTACTATCCTGGTAGATAAAATAATTTTCAACCAAAATAGTACGATCCCCCCCACTAGACCACCAGGGATGGATATAAGATCCCTTTAGACACTGCTGTCAACTTAGACAGAGGTGATCTAATGGTTTAATAGCGGCCACAGCGATCACAGCATGCCAGGATATTAGCGGCGGGAGAGCTGTAGCTCCTTTTACACCCGAGGCAAGCCCCCCCTTATAACAATTTTTCTATATACAGGGATGTATGAGGGTAATCTTATGTGCCGTGAGCTGTTTTTATTGGAACATTTATTATCAGAACTTTTATTCGGAAAGGGGCTTATTCACATATATACGCACTTTTTAAAATATTTTAATCACTATTTTTTTGTCTTCTTAGGAACTTGTATATGGAGTCTTTTGATTGGAAATCACTGAACAGCACTGTTACTGGGGGGTTCTGCTTCTCCACTTTGTGTGGTGCATTTTATTTACTCTAATTTATGTGTCATTATGTTGCATTTAGTTACTAGATAACTACAACACCCAGCATGCCCTGATACAGCCTATGGTTGTGTGGGTGTTGCAGAATGTTGCACTGTATAGTAGGACAGTTAAGATTATTGTGTAACATGCTGGGAGTTGTAGTTTTGGTTCGTGTCAGCTGCAGAGCCATAGTCTGTGTCAAGGAATACTGGGAATTGCAGTTAGTAACTACAACACCCAGCATGCCTTGATGCAGCCTATGGCTCTGCAGCTGACCTGAACCAAAACTACAACTCCCAGCATGTTACACTTTATAGTTCTACAGTTTAGGTTATGGTGTAACATCTCAGCATGTCGCCAGCCCAGTAAGACCGGATGCCCTAAGTGTACCAACGTCTGGGGGTGCTAAGTATACCTGCTGCTGGGGTGCCATTACACTCCACTAGCCTTTTTCTACATCTTTGAATATCTTGAATATCTATGCCAGCTATCCAACATTTTGGTCCCAGTTTGTGGTTTATTGGCTATACTCAATATACCTGCCAGGCTAGGCAGTTTATGTATCTATGTTTATTTAGTGGTAGCTCCTATCGCGTTGCTACCATTGTGTGTAGTGCACCCATCTACTAGTGCACTAACACTAAGTCACCCCTGCCGTATTCCTGACCAATCACAACTACTTCATGGTACCTATGCATATTTACTGGTAATGGTTAATGGTGATATTGTCTATTACGTCACCACCTGTATCTACTTTAATAATCCAGAGGACTTAGGTATATTTTTGCATCTATATCTATGCTAGCAAATTATGCATTTTTTTTGTTTGTGTACATGGCTGTAATGAGTAAACATCATGGCTATTGATAGCCTCTACTTTGCATAGGGCACAATTTAATATATGTGGCATACCTCATGCACCTAGTGTACATCCCACACTAGGAGGGCAAACTTGGAGGAATTAGCCACTATCTGGGCTTGGTTCGCTGCGTTCTGAGGGAATACTTGGTCATCATAAGTGCCCTGTTTTTAAAAATTGGTGCCATCACTATCACTAATATTCATGTTTGGTGCCACTGCTCTCCCTGATGACCCTGTTTAAATTTGACAGGTGAAACGCGTTGGAGTTGGGTTATTTTTTGATTGTTTTTGCACTATTGTGGTTATCACACACACTTTGTTTTTGGAGCCTTGGGTTGTGCAGCCCTATCCCCTTCTATCTATTGTCTCATTTTGTTGTTTTTCCCCTCACTTAGTGAGAGCAGGAAACGTCACTGTGGTTGAGGCCACCCTGTTAAGGAGGTGGGTCCCTCAAAAGGCAGGGAAAGAGGGATGGGTATATTTATCATAGTGGGCACATATCCCTCCATCTCTCTAATCCTTGAATTATTTCATTGTTGAATAATCATATATTTACATCCTCTAATCCAGGAACTTAGTCGTTCCTATCTTAGATCATCCATCTGTATCTACTATAGGCGTGGTTCACTTATCTATCCTCAAGATTTGGGTCTGCACACCCCCGGGCTCCCTAGCACTATTTAGTACATGTAGCACATACCTTAGTTCAATTGTTATCTTCTAATTTTAGTCTGTAGTACATTAAAAGTTATATTTTAAACAATATTTTGTATTGATCATGAGGACGACTTCTCGGTGACTTTTCTTGCTTAGATCCTCTTGACATTTATCATTACGATAATATAGGATCACATAACTATGTAAGTGATTCCCTAGTCGGTGATAACCCTATGGTGTAACATGCTGGAAGTTGTAGTTTTGGTTCGGGCGTGTTTGCGTGCATCCGTGGGGCTCTTGGCCGGTGGGCGAGTATGAAGGGGGTGGGATTCTGGGGGTGCAATTTAGTGCGGGTGGCCAGAAACCACTAAAAATAAATATTAGATAGCACAACTGGCAGCAGCACTTGTCAGTCCGCCCCTGTACAAAACATACATGCATACACATATCATACATACACATACACCGGCCTAGGCCCCCTATATCATACATTACATACATACATACATCATACATAGACACATCATACATACATACACACACCCGCCGCCAGGGCTGGCCTTAGGTGTTCAGGCGCCCTTTGCAAGCTAACCTTGTTCTCCCCCTGTCTTCCTTTATTCAGAGCTGCGCTTTCCATCCACCGGGAGGGGGCGTGGTTTAATCATCTCCTGCAGACCGTCCTCTGGCTCTGCCCTCGCTCCTCCCCGCTCTAGCTTCAGCAAACTTCGGAGAGCGGAGGGGAGGAGCGGAGGGGAGGAGCGGTGAGGTGAGATCCCCTCACACCGGCTGGGAGGGGGGGGGGGGGGGGGTCTGAGCAGCGGCCCCCGGCTACTGAAATCAGCTGTGGGCCGCTGTGAGGAGAGATGGGTTCGGAAATCTCACCTCACACCGCCGCCCCCTCCATATACCCGAGCGCCGGTGTGAGGTGCAGACTTACGTCCACTCCTGCGCCTCACACCGGCATTAAAGAAAAATAAGGGAGAAGTCGGTCTGTCCCTGCTTGCCCGATACAGGGCTAAATCTATGAACAATTCACCTGCCCAGCACCAGGAACTACTTGTCCCGGGCATCGGACGATAGGACATCCCTGAATTTATATAATAATCATATTTGGTATTTTAAATAGATGGAATAAAATGTATATTTTATAAGGGGGGGGGGGGCCTAAGCTATAAGGAAGGGGTCCCCTGCCTCTCGGGGTGCTTCTGAGTGGTGCGCGAGAGCCCTGGCCAGAGAGGGAACCTGTCCAGCACAGGCGCTCGTTCGCTACTGGGGAATCCAGGATACTCTTTCCGGATGCCCAGGCGAGCGAGCGCCACCTTCAGATGCATGTGCACACACGCATACAGCTGAAAGTTTCCTCTCCGTGTAAGACGCAGGACCCAGGCTTCACTGAGAGGAGACCGGCGACCTCTGACCTCAGCACGCAGTGTAGGCACTTAAGAAGTCGCTTATTTTACCCAGTGACTTATTAGGTTAAAGGGGTACTCCGGTGGAAATATATATTTTTTAAATGAACTGGTGACAGAAAGTTAAACAGATTTGTAAATTACTTCTATTAAAAAATCTTAATCCTTTTAGTACTTTTTAGCAGCTGTATACTATAGAGGAAATTCTTTACTTTTTTAATTTCTTTTTCGTGTTGTCCGCAGTGCTCTCTGCTAACACCTCTGTACGTGTCAGGAACTGTCCAGAGCAGCTTAGGTTTGAAATGGGGATTTTCTCCTGCTCTGGACAGTTCCTTATACGGGCATGATGTGTCAGCAGAGAGCACTGTGGACAACGCAAAAAAGAAATTTAAAAAATATATATTTTTCCTCTGTAGCAAACAGCTGCTAAAAAGTACTGAAAGGATAAAGATTTTTTAATAGAAGTAATTTACAAATCTGTTTAACTTTCTGGCACCAGTTCATTTAAAAAAAAATAAGTTTCCCACCGGAGTACCTCTTTAATAATGTTCTACAACATGCAGCACCTATTTCTCACATGGCATTGCAGCCACTAGGTGTGAACCAGGTCTTTGCATTCAGCTTGGACCTTTACCACATGGCAGACCTGGATAAGCAGTCCCACTAAATATAGTTGAGTACCCCTGCTCTATGAGTTTTCAAAAGTTTTTATCTATAAAGACCAGTACACAATTAATTAAATAGAATGAGTGACTATTTTATTTAAAAAATGCTCTTTTTTACTAGTATGTATTGTCTTCAGGTGTGACACATTTAATACCTGCTACACAATAAATCCTTCCACACTCCAGCTATTTACCAGAGAAATATTCTGAGCTGTATTTATCACATCTTTATACAAACCTAACACTAACCACTATATTTCTGTTTTTAAATAAACCACAATTTATTATGAAAGAAATTTGTTTTTCTAAAATTAGATAAAAAAAATAAAAAGTTACTACACTGAAGTCAGAATAGTTGTACATGTCAGTTAGGCCTCTTTCACATTGCCATTGTACTCAGCTATTCAGAGATCCATCAGCAGTCCGACGGGAGTTTAGTGGAGAAGAAAATAGTGCAAGATCCATTTTCTTTTCTCCGCTAAATTTCTGAAAAATGACAATCACCGATTGACCCGACGCAAGTCAATGGTGTCCGTCGGGACCCGGTAGTAGCACTTTGCATCCGACCAATTTTAGGGTCCGATCAGCTCAAAAAAAAAAAAAAAGAGCTGAAGGGACCCTTTACAAGTCAGAAGTGAACGGCAATGTGAACCCAGCCTTATGTGTACTGTTAAAAGGTAAATTGTTAATACCACCATTATCTTCAGAAACATCTTCTGGATTACTTTCACTGTCTGCTTCATATCCTTTTTCCTCTCCAAAAATGCCTAACTTGCACATGTGGCTTTCATCTGGATCTTCAGAAACGTCTCCATGTTGTAAAACCATCTCTTCAGTCTTCTGTGTCTATGAAAAAAAATTTGATGAGGATTTGTACTGTGTTAGCCATAGAAATATAGAAGAGAACTGGAGCAGTGGTAGATGATACCTTTATTGGCTAACCGTGTATAGATTGTAAGCTTTCAAGACCTCTTAGGTCCCTTC
The DNA here is from genome assembly GCF_029499605.1 of Hyla sarda. Lineage (NCBI taxonomy): Eukaryota > Metazoa > Chordata > Amphibia > Anura > Hylidae > Hyla > Hyla sarda. The sequence goes on from NC_079191.1 coordinate 299,969,477, forward strand.
ATAAGGCATGCTACAAAAGGTGAAGAGCACTCTCAAATACAATTCTAACTGGCATGGTTACAAATGGGAGAACAGATATGATCAACCCATATAGGACAGTTATTTGATCAGGGAGAGATGGTATACACAGAAAATTGCATCTCTTTTGAAGACATTTACAACATGCACATCCATAATAATGTATTGTTGGTCACTTCATACACCTAAAAAGTAATTAATAAACGTAATCAAAACAAACGGTACCAATAAAAAAAAAAACTAAAAGATCACGGCATTACAGCAAGGAGCTTCTAATGGGCAGAACTTTAGATATACATAATGTAAACATATAAGTTACACTTCTTTTTACAGCTATTAATGCCCACTATAGCCAAATATATTGGGTTTAGTGCAGGTGAAATAGCTGTCCGATTCTCTATAAGGGGTTAAACTTGTTTATTGAGTCAGACATCACAGCACTGTGTGGCACAGAGTTCAAATTACAGTAAAGAATCCCATTCTGATGATGGTGAAACCTTTCTTTTTCTAAACGTACACTGCGCCCCCTTATCCTGGTTACCGGCCTAGGTCTAAAAATATCCCTAGAAAGATCTCTCTACTGTCCATTCATATATTTGTACATTGATATTAGATCGCCCCTAAGACATCTCTCCAAGCTAAATAACACCAAACTTAGTTACCTGTCCGTTTTGTAATCCTCCCATACCATAAATTATTTTTGTCATCCTCTTCTGCACCCTCTCGAGTTCCGCCATGTCCTTATTATATGCAGGTGCCCAAAAATGGACACAAAATTCCATTTGTGGTCTGACCAATAATTTATATTGAGGCAAAACGAAGTCACCAGCCTCTATGCTTTGGCAGCAGCTGCCTGGCACTGATCAAACATTCTGTGCAGAACCTCACATTTATCCACATTTAACTTAATTTGCCTTTTCTCTGTCCAAGCTTCCAACTTCCCCAGATCCCTCTAATATATTATCCTCCTTTGTGGCAAATAACTGAAGTTTATGGGACGAAGCCCATTATGACCTTAAGGACCAGAGCATTTTTTGCTAATCTGACCACTGACACTAAACATTAATAACTCTAGAATGCTTTTACTTCTGAATTAGATTCAGAGACAGTTTTTTCATGACATATTCTACTTTAACACAGTGGTAAATTTTCATCGATGCTTGCATAATTTCTTGGTGAATCATTCAAAAAATGTCATGAAAAATTAGAAAATGTTGCATTTTTCTAACTTTGAAGCTCTCTGCTTGTAAGGAACGTGGACATACCAAATAAATTATATATTGATGATTCACATATACAATATGTCTACTTTAAAGTTGACAGGATTTTACTTTTTGAAGACATCAGAGGGCTTCAAAGTATAGCAGCAATTTTCCAATTTTTCATGTAAATTTCAGGGTCTTTATGTTAGAAATACCCCATAATGGACCCCATTAAGAAAACTGCACACCTCAACATATTAAAAATGACATTCAGAAAGTTTGTTAACCCTTTAGGTGTTTCACAGGAATAGCAGCAAAATGGAGGCGAAAATTCAAAATCTTCATTTTTTACACATGTTCTTGTAGACCCATATTTTTTATTTTTACAAGGGGTTAAAGGAGAAAAAGCCCCCCAAATTTTGTAATCCAATTTCTCTCAAGGAAATACCTCAAATGTGGATGTAAAGTACTTTGTGAGTGCACTAGAGGGCTCAGAAGGGAAGGAGCAACAATGGGCTTTTGGAAAGTGAATTTTGCTGAAATGGTTTTGGAGGGGCATGTCTCATTTAGGAAGCTCCCATGGTGCCAGAACAGCTAACACCACCCCACATGGCCCACTATATGGGAAACTAAAACCCTCAAGGAACATAACAAGTGGTACAGTGAGCCTAAACACCCCGCAGGTGTTTAACGGATTATCAATAAAGTTGGACATGAAAATTTAAATTTTACATTTTTTTCACACTGATGTTACCCCAAATTTTTCATTTTCACGGACCACTGTTCCAAAAATCTGTCAGCCACCTGTGGGGTGTAAATGCTCACTGCACTCCTTGTTATGTTCCCTGAGGGGTGTAGTTTCCAAAATGGAGTCACGTGTGTTTTTATTTTTTTGCATTTATGTCATAGCCGCTGTAACCAGCAGCCACCCCTGTGCAAATCACCAGTTTAGGCCTCAAATGTACATGGTGTGCGCTCACTCCTGAGCCCTGTAGTGCACCCGCAGAGCACTTTACGTCCACATATGGAGTATTTCCGTACTCAGGAGAAATTGCTTTAAAAATTTTGGGGGTCTTTTTTTTCTTTTACCTCTTATGAAAATTTAAAGTACGGGGCAACACCAGCATGTTAGTGTAAAAAAAAAAAAAAAAAAAAAAAAAATTATTTAACATGCTGGTGTAGACCACAACTTTACCTTTTCGTACGGGTTAAAAGGAGAAAAAGACATCCAAAATTTGTAGCTTCATTTCGTACGGAAATACCCAATATGTGGCACTAAACTGTTGCCTTGAAATACGACAGGGTTCAGGAGAGCGAGTGTGCCATGCGCATTTGAGGCCTGAAATAAAGATTTGCATAGTGACCTCCACCACCAAAAAATGCCCTATGGCTTTGTTTCCCAAACAAGGGTGCCTGTCGCAAAACTCTCAGCATGCCTGGACAATCAATTGCTGTCTGGCAATGCTGGGAGTTGTTGTTTTGCAAAAGCCCGAGGCTCCATTTAGAAAACAGTGCCGAAAGAGTAATTTTTCACTTTTATTGGGTAGGGGCGTTGGGGGTAACTGTGTAGGGGTATGTGTATATGTAGTGTTTTACTCTTTATTTTCTTGTTAGTGAAGTGTAGTGTAGTGTTTTTTAAGCTACATTCCTCCAACCTACAGCTGTTGCAAAACTACAACTACCAGACCATCCATGCTGGGAGTTGTAGTTTTACAACAGCTGGAGACACACTGATGGGGAAACACTGAGTTGGGGAAACACTGAATTAGGTCACAGATCCTAACTCAGTGTTTCCCCATCAGTGTGTCTCCAGCTGTTGTAAAACTACAACACTCAGCATGGGTGATCTGTCAGTGCATGCTGGGAGTCGAAGTTATGCAACAGCTGGAGGGGCACAGTTTGGAGACCACTGTGTAGTAGTCTCCATACTGTGGCCCTACAGATGTTTCAAAACTACAAATCCCAGCATGCCCAGACTGCCCAGGCATGCTGGGAGTTGTAGTTTTGAAACTTCTAGGGCCCGCCTGCGCCGTCCTGCCAGTCACATGCGCCGCTGCCGCCAGTCCCACCTATCATAAACACCGCCACCGCAGCCAGGTACCCTTGCAGCCAGCCAGCTATCACCACGGCAACCCCACTCTGCCCGGGCTTCCAGGGGCGGGCAGAGCGTGGCATTATGACTTGACACCCCCCCCCCCCCCCCCCCCTCAACCATTGGTTGGTCAGTTTTGACCGACCAATGGCAGGGGATAGGAGGAGGTAGCAACCCTGCCACCTCACTCCTATCCTTCAGGATGATCGCGACGGTCTCTGACAGCGCCAATCACAGTAATTTTTCCTGGGCGATCAGGTAACCAGTGACCCGATCAGACGGAAAGAGCTGTGATTCGCCGGTCAGATGTGCAATCGCCAACAGGGGGGTTGTCTCAGGGCACCCTTGGGCGATGTCCTGGGATGGCTGCTGATAGAGGTCAGTCATCCCGTTCCGATCATGCGCGGCGGGTACTGGAAATCACAAAGGAGTACAGGTACGCCCTTGGTCCATAAGGGTGGGAGCAGAGTGAGAGGGGGAGGAGTCACAGTGAAGGCAAGAGAAGAACACGCCCCTCCCTTTGAGACCATTGAAAAGACATTGAGCAGCTGTAAATGCTATTTTTAAGTGAAATATCAGTGATAGATACATAAAAACGTTATGTACATGATCAGGATAAGGTACTGAGTAACATTTAACAGCTTTATTTTTTTGTGGGATCTGAGAGGTACACTTTAAAGGAGAACTATGGAAAAAATTTACTTATCCCCTATACACAGGGCTCCAGCAGTTGGACCCCCGGCTATCTCCGGCATGGGACCCAAATACAGCACTCGGCATTATAGTAGGTCACATAAAAATAAATGGAGCAGTTGCCGTCTACCAGTGGCTAATCTGCGCTCCTTGTTGAGAGAGCTGGTGTCCGACCGCTGGGCCCCCATGATCAGGTACTTATTAACAACGTAACCAATGGGAACAGGTGGGAGTGTTTCTTTATTGATTTGTAATTGTACACGCTTGTTTATTATGCAATAGAATTGTAAGTGTATGTATATAAAGGTGTTTTGTATTCATTTTATCTATGCTTTAGAAAGGCTGACACTGAGCCAAAATGTTGTATATGGGGAACCAATAAACCACTGCTCATTATATTAACGTACAAAGTCTTCCATCTTTTGGTACTGTGGCCTGTTTGGATATATCACTGATTTCAGAAGCTATTTTAAAAAAAAGAATTAACCCACAATGATGAATATGTGAAAAAAAAGTGATTTTAAATATTTTACACTGACTTATGCGAAGATCATCAACACAAAAAGACCTCAAAGAACACACTACTAACCCAAGTGAATACTTTAGGGGGTGTAGTTTTAAAAAGAGGTCAATTGTGGGGGTGGGGTATGGAGCTACCAGCTTCAATCCTTTGCAGGAATGGAGTGGGACCTAGGATATTTATAATGATGTCCCAAAATCCCAATTGAGTTGTTCCATTCTTAGTCCCACCATGTAGCAAAGCAACCAAATATGGCCCAATCGGTGGTATTGCTTAACATAAGACGCACAGCGTAATAAAACATGGGGTGCTTTTCCTCCTTTTCAGACGCAATGTACAAAACATATGTCCCGCAAATGATGCATTTGTGGGGAAAAAAAAAAGCAAATTTCATTTTTTTTCCCACTGACTTTGTAACCATTATAGCTACACAAAAAGGACTCAAAGCATTCACTTTTGGTCTAGGCGAATACTTTAGGTAGTTTACAAAATGGTCACTTGTTGGGGTTATGTATGGTTCTGGCTAGAGATGAGCGAATCAAATTTGACGAATCCAAATTAGTTACAAATTTCCTTAAAAATTCGTATCGTAATGAATACGAATATCGTTGCGATTCTACAAACGCAAATCACTTCATTAAACTCCATTTAGTGCGGTCCAGGCTCCCGGGCATCTGAAATGGCGGATCCACATTTGAGGACATGGGGCAAGAAATCCTAGGAAGGCGGAAACAAAGGTAGGCGGGATGACCACAAATCACATGCAGGATGCAGCCTATCAGCAGTCAGTCACCCATGTGATGTCACAGCCCTATATAATCAGCAGCCATATTCCGGCTAGTCACTTCATCCTTTCACTGCAGAGAGATAGGACAGACAGCGCTGTGTGTTACACAGAAAAGCTTTTTACAGCAGGTTTTCACCTAGTCACATCAGTGTTCTGTTGGAAAGAGACCAGTGCGTTTTTCACAGAAAATAATTCTTACTGCAGCGATTAACCTCCCAATCACTGTCTACAGCTTGGTAATACAGAGAGGGAGAGAGAGTTGTGTTTTGCCTCGTACATTTAAACAAGCTGGTTCAGCTGGAGAAACCTTAGGAGAGGAGGGAGGAATATGTTTTAAGCGCAACTCTGTACCTGTCACCAAACTAAACTTTTAATACAGGGATGTGGAAATTATATCGCTCGACGCCCGGGACAAGTAGTTTTGGGCGCCGGGCAGGTGAATTTTTTATAGATTTAGCCCTGTATCGGGCTAGCAGGGACAGACCGACGTCCCCCTTATTTTTCTTTACTGCCGGTGTGAGGCGCCGTAGCGGATGCAAGTCTACACCTCACACCGGCGCTCAGAGTGTATGGAGGGGGCAGCGGGGGCCCCCATCTGACCGCAGAGCCCGAGGTCGCACTTCGCATTACATAATTGAGCCCCGCCCCCTTATCTAATCCTCCCGGAGGATGGAGGACGCAGCTACACATAACACAAGAAGACAGGGGGAGAGAAAGGATGTCCACAGCTCGGCACACTGCTCCTCCCCTCCCCATCCTCTTTCTTCACAGGACCTAATCCACCACGGGGAGGTTGCATGTTTGCACGGGGAAAACAGAGCAGGGGGAGGGGAGAGAGGAGAGGATGTCCGGTGTGAGGGGAGATTTTCAAACCCATGTAACCTCACACCGGCCGGGACTACAGCTCTGATGTCCACTCATGGCGGCTCAGGTGAGGAGGCAGAGAATGCAGGAAGGGTGGTTGTATATGTATGGTGTGAGTGTATGTGTGTATAATGTCTGTGTGTGATGTGTATGTAATGTATAATGTCTGTGTGTGATGTGTATGTAATGTATAATGTCTGTGTGATGTGTGTATGTAATGGATAATGTGTGTATGATGTCTGTCGATGTGTGTATGTATGTGATGTATGATGTGGGGGGGGGCAGCGGTGTATGTATGATGTGTGTGTGTATATGTATAGTGTGAGTATATGTGTGATGTGTGTATGTAATGTATGATGTGGGTGGGCAGTGGCGGGTGTATGTACGATTTGTGCATATGTATGGTGTATATGTATGGTTTGAGTGTATATGTGTATGATGTATCTGTGATGTGTGTATGATGTGGGGGGGGGGGGGGGGGGGCACTGCCGCCGCCAGTTGTGCCATCTAATTTTATTTATTTTTAGTGGTTTCTGGCCACCCAAACTAAATTGCATCTCACCCCCTTCATACTCGCCCACCAACCAAGAGTCCCACGGATGCACGCAAACACACCCGAACCAAAACTACAACTCCCAGCATGTTGCACCATAACCTAAACTGTAGAACTATAAAGTGCAACATGCTGGGAGTTGTAGTTTTGGTTCGGGTCAGCTGCAGAGCAATAGGCTGCATCAGGGCATGCTGGGTGTTTTAGTTACTAACTGCAATTCCCAGTATTCCCTGACACAGCCTATGTCTCTGCAGCTGACACGAACCAAAACTACAACTCCCAGCATGTTACACAATAACCCTAACTGTACTACTATACAGTGCAACATGCTGCAACACCCACACTACCATAGGCTGTATCAGGGCATGCTGAGAGTTGTAGTTATCTAGTAACTTAATGCAACTTCCAGCATTTTCTGACACAAAATGCAGCGCACAAACTGGAGAAGCAGAACCCCCCCCCCCCCCCCCCAGTAACACAAGTCCCTATGAAGACTGAAAAATAGTGATTAAAATATTTTAAAAAGTGCGTATATATGTGAATAAGCCCCTTTCCTAATAAAAGTTTCCAATTTTCTTTAAATAAAAATAATGTACAAAAATAAACATAAGTGGTATCGCTGCATGTGGAAATGTCCAGACTATTAAAATATGATGTTAATTAAACCATACGGTGTAAATGTAAAAAATAGTCCAGAATTTCTCATTTTTGGTCACTTCATATTAGAAATTTTTTTATGGTGATCAAAAAGTTACATCTAGACTTTTCTGGACTTGCCTCGGGTGTAAAAGGAGCTACAACTCTCCGGCCGCTAATAGCCTGGCATGCTGGGATCGCCGAGGCCGCTATTAACTTAGACAGCGGTGATCTAATGGTTTGACAGCAGTGTCTAAAGGATCTTATATCCATCCCTGGTGGTCTAGTGGGGGGGGATCAGACTATTTTGTTCGAAATTATTTTGTCTACCAGGACAAGTAGATTTTCTTGAGGGACAAGTAGATTGTGTTCCGCTTTAGTCCCTTGGACAAGTAGGTTTTTTTTTTTTAATTTCCACACCCCTGTAATATATTGTTTCTTATATAATTATAAGACACTTTGCTATTTTACTTGCTGTTAAAATTCTCAACCTTTATGTTTTTCATGTGACTGAAAAAACGGCCACTAGGTGGCTCTGTTCTGTTCCCTATGTAAGTCAAACAGGACCTGCCAGGAGACAAACTCAGAAAGTGCATGCGGGGCATGGCGAGGCACAGCTATCGCAGGCTTTAGTGACGTCGCCCTTGCTGGGGAACACCCACTTTCTCCTGCTGGGAGCTCATACAAGGTGAGCAAGGGGAAAGGTATAATACAGAGCTTTTTAAAGCTTGAAAATAATTCTAAGGGCAGGAGGGAATATAATCTGAGTTTGTTTAGCAAATATGGTTTGATGACAGGTACTCTTTAAAGCACCACTGCCATCTAGTGGCCACTGAGTAAATGTTTTCAACTTTTTACTAATGAAATAAAGGTTAAGTTTTAAATATTATTTAGGAGGATCTTTAGTCATGGTTAACCCTGAGGGGGGTAATTCCCCAAGGAGTTGTATTTTCTATAGTTGTCCCTAAGATCCTCTGGGGACTTTTTTGGTGTTGTTGAGATATTACAGAGAGGGGCAGAAAGCGGTGTGTTGCACAGAACAACAGCAGCGATTCAGCTCAAGCTAAAATCCTGCCTAAAAGCACTGATAGGGAAGGGAGTGAGTTTGAAAGAGAAAGTGCAATTTTGGGTTTAGGGCACAGCGGCTGTGTGCTGCAGCACTGTTGTGTACTGCAGGTGTTGTGCACAAATACTTTAAGTGTACTGTAGCAAGTTTACTTGCCTCATAAGTGCATACCAAATACGTACATTTAAGTAGTGTACTATTTTGAACCTGTTTATCTGTCAAGGGCCTAGTTACTGTGAAAGGCCAGGCAAAAGCACTCACCGGCTGGTGTTGTACTCAAATACTTTAGAGGAGTACTCCAGCGCGCACTTTATTCCTTCTATCCTGTCCGGGCTGCAAAATAAAAGAAAACAAACTTTCTCTTATGTGCATACGCTCCCCCGGTGCTCCGGTACAGGTGTTCGGTCCTCGGCCTGTATTCTTACTTACTGTTAGCATGGCACGTCACATGGAGCTTCAGCCTATCACCGGCCGCAGCGATGTCCCGCCTCGGCCGGTGATAGGCTGGAGCTCCGTGTGACGTGTCGGGCGAACAGGAAGTAAGAAGAATACAGCCCGGGGACCGAACACCTGTACCGGAGCTCCGGGGGCTCGTTGGCAGGTAAGAGAAAGTGTGTTTTCTTTGATTTTGCATCCCGGACGGGATAAAAGGAAAAAAGTGCGCGCCGGAGTACTCCTTTAAGCATACTGTAGCACATTTTTCTCCCCTCATATGTGCATACCACATACATACATCAAAGTAGTGTACTATTGTATACCTGTTAGACTCAAGGGCCTAGATACTGTGAGAGGACAGCCAAAAGTACACATGTGCTGCTGTTCTAGGCAAATAATGTTAAGCGTAGTGGAGCGTATTCTACTGCCCTCATAAGTGCATACCACATACGTACATCTAAGTGTTGTACCATTTTGTTCCTGATAAAGTCTTAAGGGCCTAGTTACTGTAAAAAGACAGCAAAAAGTAGACACGTGCTGCTGTTCTAGACAAATACTGATTTAAGTGTAGTGAAGTATATTGTACTCCCCTCATATACGCCCAAGTATGTCAGGCAGAGAAGTGCCAGGACGTGCACAGAGGAGTGGCAGAGGCCTCAATTAATCAAGTGCAGGCAGAGGTCGCTGCAGACTAGGGGCGAGTGGCAGCAGGAGTCGCAGCGAGAGGCCTGATCACCCGGTATCAGCTAGCGGTCGTGTCTCGACCAGCATCCCATCGGCCGTCATCGAATGGTTAACACGGTCATCTACTTCATCACAAGAGACATCTGATATCCCCAGTCAACAGTCGGTGGGTTCCTCAGACACAACCCTCAGTTGGCATGGCCCGGGAGCAATCCCTGTCCTCCCATTGCCTCGGTCCTATGCTGTTCCCTCCCCTACAGAAGTATCTTATGCTGTGGGTTCAGCTCCACTATTCAGTGAGGATGATCTAATAGAGGACAGTCAGCAGCTACTGACCAGCCAAGAAGTGGAGGTGACATCCGCCGCTTCCTCTGCTAGGCGGGCAAGTAGTGATGAGGAGAGACGTCGGAAGTGGTGTTGCCAGCGTTCAGGGTTCTGAAGCAGACACTGTTGAGGAACCTGAGGAGGACATCAGTGACCTGTAGACATTTGATAATGATGAAGCCGATCGCAATTGGGAGCCAGAAGGGGCTTCTTCATCATTAGGAGAAGAGTGTTGCACGTTGCCCCTGAGGCAGCAGCTGAGCCAGCAAGGTGGTAGCATGGTTGGCAGTCAGCATGGTGGCAGAAGTGAAAATTCTGGACCCAAACGTGCCGGGAGACCACCTGCTTTGTGGCAGCCTTCCTTTTCTGGGAGGTAGTGGAACAGGGGTTCATGGAGACGGCGGCTGTAGTAGTCAATTAGTGCGTATTGTTGGTGGAAAAATCAGCTACTCAGTGGTTTGGCATCAAGCATCTGGAGGAGGTTCACATTGCCACATGCAAGATGTGTTGGCAGAAGGTGAAGCGTGGCCAGGGTCCTAATGTTGGCACCACAGCCCTGCATTAACATATGCTGTGCCACCAATAAAGCGGCCTGGGAGAACTGTGGCTCCGATGTGGTGGTCCAGCCTGCTGCATCACCCAGTGGCACACCGCTTCCTCTTTCAGCTAACCAAGGCGCCACCACCTCAGCCGAAGGGAGCTGTGGGTCATCCCCTCCTTCTGTCGCTCCTGCTTCTACTTTTAGTCAGCCATTCCACCAGCAATCCATCGGCGAATCCATGTGCAAGAGACAGAATCATGTGACCACTCATCCAACGGCGCAGAAGCTGAATGTGCTCCTGTCCAAGTTGCTGGTGCTCAGTTTTCAATTGGCGGACTCTGCACCTTTAAGAGAACTGATGGCTTGTGCAGAGTGGAGGTGGAAAGTCCCAAGCAGTCATTTCATTGCGAATAGGACAGTATCAGACCTGCACAATTTTGAGAAGGTGGGCTAGTCCTTGAGCCTGTCGGTGTGTACCAAAGTGCACTGCAGCACTGACATGTGGAGCTATAACTATGGTCAGGGACAATACAGGACCATTACGGCTCACTGGGTGAATGTGGTTCCAGCACAGCCACAAAGGCAACTTGGACAGGTCACGCCGCTTCCTCCTCCATGCACTCAGGCCATTGGTCCTGTGACAGTGTGCGACTCCACCTCCTCATCCTCCAACGTGTCCTCAGCCTCCATTGCACCGACAAGTCTCAGTGCCCCTTCAGCATACCATCTGTGCAGGGCACAGCGGTGTCACACTGTTCTTCACATGGTTTGCCTTGGCGAACAGAGTCACACAGGGGAGGAACTGCTAAAAGTCATTCGTATAGAAATCGGAGCAAGGCTTAAAAAAACTGGAAATGGGAACCATGGTGACTGACAACGGGAAGAACATCTTGTCTGTACTGCGGAAAGGAAGGCTGAGCCATGAGCCCTGCATGTCACACGTGTTCAATCTGGTTGTGAAGCGGTTCCTGAAGTGCTCCCCCCATTTGCAAGACATCCTAACAATGGGAAGGAAACTGTACATGAACTTCAGCCACTCGTACACAGCAAAGCACACCCTCCTTGAGCTGCAGAGTCAGATCGGTATCCCACAACTTAGTCTAATTTGCAATGTTGTCACACGTTGGCATTCCACCCTCCATATGGACCGACTATACGAAGAGAAAAGCCATCACTGATTTCTTCATGATCCAGGCGGTTAGGGGTACTCCCCTGTGTAACTTCAATGACAACCAGTGGCAGCTCATATGTGACACCTGCAGTTTGCTCAGGTCCATTGAGGAAGCCACATTATAAGTCAGTTGCCAGGATTACGGGATGAACAACGTCATTCCACTGCTTCATTTCCTACAACACGTGTTGGAAACGATGGCTGATCAGGGCACTGGAGACGTGGCGCTTACATCTCACGGCCACATGAACACTGTGGGGGCTGGACTGGAGCAGAGGCACAGTGGAGCAGTTTAGGTTTAGCGAAAAAACTAGAAAAGTTTTTTCTAGTCATCTGACAGGTGGAGGAGGAGGAGCAGCCAGAGGAGCTAAAGCGTTATGAGGAAGGCGAGACAAAGGACCCAGAAACACTATGGCAGTATGCAGTGAAGATGAGGCAGGGAGTCCCTTCATGTCACCTGCACAAATGGCCAATGGTATGAAAAAATGACGGTATGCGGGGAGGCACTGCTCTTTTTAAGAGGACAGTAAATTAACACAGGCCGGCACAGGACAAAGCAAATATTTATTCAGTAAATTCGGACAACGCAATTAGGCATTAAGCCTTCTTCAGGTCTATAACAAGGATACACTCTTCATTGTAGGTATAGTGTGAGTGTACTGGTCTTGGTCCTGTCTCTGCGCGGTGTCGGCGTGACACACGATGTCACCCAGAGTAGCTTCACTATGCGGCTGAAGGAAGCTACTCATCAGCGACTGTAGACTCAGGCTGCTGCTGATTGAGCCGATACTGCTCATGCCACCCCTCCCCTCCCCAGCAGCCGTGGCAGTGGATAGGCATCGGCCAACCGACTACGTAGAAGCTCCCTGAAGTAGGTCAGTTTGTCCTCCCTCTCAGTGGGTGTAAAAAAGACCCCCATTCTGGTCCGGTAGCGAGGGTCTAATAAGGTGGAGATCCAGAAGTCATCGCGCTGACTAATTTTGACAATTTGGGGGTCACTACGCAAGCAACTCAGCATGCATCGTGCCATTTGTGACAGTGACTCGCTGGGACTACCTGTCTCCATCACCACTGCATACTGCCACGGTGTGTCTGGGTCCTCTGTCTCGCCTCCCTCGTAATAACCCCCCAGCTCCTCTGGCTGCTCCTGCTCCTCCTCTCCTGTCCAATGACCAGAAAAACCAGCCATCTCATCCACCGTAAACTGTGCTCCGCTCTGCCCCTCATCATCCTCCTCCAGTTCATCCCCCACAGGACTCATGTAGCCTTCTGATGTAGGCGCAACATCTCCATTGCCGTGACCAGCCAGGTTTTCAATCATTTTTTGGAGTAAATGTAGGAGTGAAATTACGTCGTTCATGGCGTAATTCGAACGACTAACATAAAATGTGGCTTCCTCAAAGGACCTCAGCAAACGGTAGGTGTCATGTATGAGCTGCCACTCGTTCACATTGAAGTTACACAGGGGAGTACTCCTATATGCTTGTATCATCAAAAAATCCGTGATGGCTTTTCTTTGTTCGTATAGTCTGTCCAACATATGGAGGGTGGAATTCCAACGCGTGGCAACGTCACAAAGGAGACTATGTTGTGGGATACCGTTCTGACGCTGCAGCTCAAGCAAAGTGTGCTTGCCGGTGTACGAGTGGCTTAGGTGCATGCACAGTTTCCTTGCCATTGTCAGGACGTCTTGCAAATGGGATGAAGACTTGATTAACTTCTTGACAATCAGATTAGACACGTGTGCCATGCAGGGCGAATGGTTCACACTTCCTTGTCGCAGCATGGCCACAATGTTCTTCCCATTGTCGGTCACCATGGTTCCCATTTCCAGATTTCGTGGAGTAAGCCATACTCTGATTTCTTCCCTAATGAACTTTAGCAGCTCCTCCCGTGTTACTCCGTTCGCCAAGGCAAACCATGTGAAGGACGTCTTGACACCGCTGTGCCCTACACGCGTGGTACGATGAAGGGCCACCGAGATTTGGACGTGCAGTGAGGCCGAGAACACGGGGGGAGGAGGAGGAGGTGCACACTGTAAAAGGACCAACTGCCTGGGAGCCAGAGCGTGGAGGAGGAAGCAGTGTGACCTGTCCAAATTGCTGTTGTGGCTGTGCAGGAACAACATTTACCCAGTGGGCCGTAAAAAACATGTATTGTCCCAGGCCGTAGTTACAGCTCCACACGTCGGTGCTGCTGTGCACTTTTGAACACACCGATAGGCTCAAGGACTGGCCCACCTTCTCTTGTACAAACTTATGCAGGGCTGGTACTGCCTTCGCAAAGAAATGACGGCTTGGGACTCTCCACCTCGGCTCAGCACAAGCCATCAATTCCTTGAAAGCTGCTGAGTCCACCAGTTGGAAAGGGAGGGACTGCAACACCAGCAACTTGGACAGGAGCACATTCAACTTCTGTGCCGTTGGATGAGTGGGCGCATACTGTTGTCTCTTGGACATGGCTTCGCCGATCGATTGTTGGCGGAATGGCTGACTACGAGCGGAAGAAGCAGGAGCGCAAGAAGGAGGGTTTGACACAATGCTCCCTTCGGCTGAGGTGGTGGAGCCTTGGCTGGATGACGGAGGGAGCGGATGGCCACTGGGTGATGCTGGACCACTACATCGGAGCAACAGTTATCCCAGGCCGCTTTATGGTGGCGAATCATGTGTTGACGCAGGGCCGTGGTGCAGAGATTGGGACCCTGGCCACGCTTCACTTTCTGCCGACAGATTTTGCATGTGACTACGCTAAGGTCCTCCGGATACTTTATGAATAACAACCACACCGCAGAGTAGCTGATTTTCCCACCCGCAGTCCGCACTATTTCACTGCTATTGGTGCCGTCTCCAGGAATCCCTGTTCCACTACCTCCCTGAATGGTAGCTTGCCGCGAAGCAGGTGGTCTCCCCCTGGCACGTTTGGCTCCTGAATTTCCACTACTGCCACCACCACGCTGATTGCCAACCGTGCTACCGCCTTGCTGCCTCATAGACAAAGAGCAAATCTCTTCTCCTGATGATGATGATGTTGATGAAGCCCTGGCTTCTGCACCCGGCTCCCAATTGCGATCGGCTTCATCATCAAAAGATGTGTGCACGTCACTGATGTCCTCCTCGTGTTCCACAACAGTGTCTGCCTCAGGACCCTGAACAATTGAAACACCGCCTCCCACGTCACTCTCCGCATCACTACTTGCCCGCCTTGCGGAGCAAGCGACGCATGTCTCCTCACATTCTTGGCTGCCCATTAGCTGCTGACTGTCCTCTATTACATCGTCCTCACTAAATAGTGGAGCTGAACCCAAAGCAGAAGATACTACTTTGGGAGAGGGAACAGCATAGGACAAAGGCAATGGTATTAAGGGGACTGCTCCCGGGCCATGCCAACTGAGGGTTGTGTCTGAGGAACCCACCGACTCTTGACAGGGGTTGGCAGATGTTGCTTGTGATGATGGGGATGAGTGTGCAAACCAATTGACGAGGAGAGATGGGTCGACAGCACGACCGCTGGGTGTTAACGGGAGCTCCGGCCTATTGCTGCGACTCCTGCTGCCACTCGCCCCAAGTCTGCAGCCAACTCTGCCTGACGTATGTAGGCCTCTGCCCCTTCTCTGTGCACGTCCTGGCACTTCCCTGCCTGACATACTACCACAAAAAAAAGAAATCCAGGGATTAAACCCTAAATTGTCACACAATTGTGAGCAGCAGAAGATTTGTGGAGCAAAAAAAAAATCTATTGGGCTGAAAAATTAGGCGATAAGATGCTTCAGAAAGTTCAGGCAGCTCGGAGATCTGTATGAGGCAGCTGACAGCTATCTGCCCCTCTCTGCTGCAATGCTCAATAACGTGAATAGGAGGTTTAGCTATCAATGATCCTTCTCAGTGTTACAGCAAAGTACTCTGCACTCCTGTCTTTCCCTAATGCTGATGTGACTAGCAGTTGCAGCGTAACGCTGTGGTATGAGCTAGTCACACACACGCAGTCCCGTCCTATCCATCTGAGTGCATAGATGAAATGGAGAAGCAAGATGGCCGCCGATTATATAGGGGCTGTGACATCACAGGGGTCAGTGAACACTGATAGGCTGCATCTCACATGTGGTTCAGGGTCAGCCTGCCTACCTTAATTCCCGCCGCTGTTTCCCGCCCTCCCATAATCCCCTGCCCCATGTACTCACATGTGGATCCGCCATCTTAGGTCTCCAATAGCCTGGAACGCTGTAAAATGGAGTTTAATGAAGCGATTTGTGCGATAGAATCGTGGCGATATTCGTATTCGTTGCGAATCGAATTTTTCAAGAAATTCTTAAATTCGGGTTCGTCAACTTCAATTCGCTCATCTCTAGTCACCACCCATCTTGAAAAGTTTCCCCCCTCACATATACTAATGTGCCACAAACAGGAAGTTAATATCACCAACCATTTCCATTTTATTAAGGTGTATCCATATATATTGCCCACCCTGTAGTTCTATAGAACTACATTGATCTGTATGAGGAATCTAAGATTCCTCCTAAAAGTCCCCTAAGGGACTAATAAAGTGTAAAAAAAAAAAATAAATAAATAAATAAAATAAAAGGTTGAATAAAAAAACGTAAAAAAAAAAACAATCCCTTCCCTATGTAAAGTTTGATCACCCCCCTTTTCCCAAATTCCATATTAAAAATATGTACACATAATAAAAATAAACATATGTGGTACTGCCAAGCGCGCAAATGTATGAACTATAAAAATTTTAAGTTAATAAAACCGCACGGTCAATGGGGTTCATGTAAAAATATACCAAAGTACAAAATTGCATATTTGTCATCACTTTGTTTACATAAAAAAAATTGATAAAAAAAAGCGATAAAAAAGTCCCATTACAAAAATGGGACCAATAAAAACTTCAGATCACTGTTACGCCGAGCGCTCCGGGTCCCTGCTCCTCCCCGGAGCGCTCACGGCGTCTCTCTCCCTGCAGCGCCCCGGTCGGTCCCGCTGACCGGGAGCGCTGCACTGACATGGCCGTCGGGGATGCGATTCGCACAGCGGGACGCGCCCGCTCGCGAATCGCATCCCAAGTCACTTACCCGTCCCGGTCCCCTGCTGTCATGTGCTGGCGCGCGCGGCTCCGCTCTCTAGGGCGCGCGCGCGCCAGCTCTCTGAGACTTAAAGGGCCAGTGCACCAATGATTGGTGCCTGGCCCAATTAGCTTAATTGGCTTCCACCTGCTCCCTGGCTATATCTGCTCACTGCCCCTGCACTCCCTTACCGGATCTTGTTGCCTTGTGCCAGTGAAAGCGTTTAGTGTTGTCCAAGCCTGTGTTACCTGAACTCTTGCTATCCATCTCGACTACGAACCTTGCCGCCTGCCCCGACCTTCTGCTACGTCTGACCTTGCCTCTGCCTAGTCCTTCTGTCCCACGCCTTCTCAGCAGTCAGCGAAGTTGAGCCGTTGCTAGTGGATACGACCTGGTTGCTACTGCCGCAGCAAGACCATCCCGCTTTGCGGCGGGCTCTGGTGAACACCAGTTGCCTCTTAGAACCGGTCCACCAGCACGGTCCACGCCAATCCCTCGCTGACACAGTGCATCCACAACCTGTAAGCCGAATCGTGACAGTAGATCCGGCCATGGATCCCGCTGAGGTGCCGCTGCCAAGTCTCGCTGACCTTCCCACGGTGGTCGCTCAGCAATCGCAGCAGATTGCCCAACAAGGACAGCAGCTGTCGCAGTTGACCGCCATGTTACAGCAACTTCTGCCTCTGCTACAGCAGCAACCATCTCCTCCGCCAGCTCCTGCACCTCCTCCGCAGCGAGTGGCCGCTCCTAGCCTCCGCTTGTCCCTGCCGGACAAATTTGATGGGGACTCTAGACTCTGCCGTGGATTTCTGTCTCAGTGTTCCCTGCATATGGAGATGTTGTCGGACTTGTTTCCTACAGAACGGTCTAAGGTGGCGTTCGTAGTGAGCCTTCTTTCAGGAAAGGCCTTGTCTTGGGCCACACCGCTCTGGGACCGCAATGATCCTGACACAGCCACAGTCCAGTCCTTCTTCGCTGAGGTCCGTAGTGTCTTCGAGGAGCCAGCCCGAGCTTCTTCTGCCGAGACTGCCCTGCTGAACCTGGTCCAGGGTAATTCTTCAGTGGGCGAGTACGCCATCCAATTTCGTACTCTTGCTTCCGAATTATCATGGAATAACGAGGCTCTCTGCGCGACCTTTAAAAAAGGCCTATCCAGTAGCATCAAGGATGTGCTGGCCGCACGAGAGATTCCTGCCAACCTGCAAGAACTTATCCATTTGGCCACCTGCATTGACATGCGTTTTTCTGAGAGACATCAAGAGCTCCGCCAGGAAAAAGACTTAGATCTCTGGGCACCTCTCCCACAGTATCCGTTGCAATCTACGCCTGGGCCTCCCGCCAAGGAGGCCATGCAAGTGGATCGGTCTCGCCTGACCCAGGAAGAGAGGAATCGCCGTAGGGAAGAAAATCTTTGTCTGTACTGTGCCAGTACCGAGCATTTCTTGGTGGATTGCCCTATTCGTCCTCCACGTCTGGGAAACACACGCACCCAGCTCACGTGGGTGTGGCGTCTCTTGGTTCACAGTCTGCTTCTCCACGTCTCACGGTGCCCGTGCGGATTTCTCCTTCAGCCAACTCCTCCCTCTCAGCCGTGGCCTGCTTGGACTCTGGTGCCTCTGGGAATTTTATTCTGGATTCTTTTGTGAATAAATTCCGCATCCCGGTGACCCGTCTCGTCAAGCCGCTCTACATTTCCGCGGTCAACGGAGTCAGATTGGATTGCACCGTGCGTTACCGCACAGAACCCCTCTTGATGTGTATTGGACCCCATCACGAAGTGATTGAGTTCTTCGTCCTTCCCAACTGTACCTCTGAGGTCCTCCTCGGTCTGCCATGGCTCCGGCTTCATTCTCCCACCCTTGACTGGACCACCGGGGAGATCAAGAACTGGGACTCTGCTTGCCATAGGAAGTGCCTCTCCCCCCCTCCCAGTCCCGTCAGGCAAGCCTCAGTGCCTCCTCATGGCCCCCGTCCTGGTGACACACTGCCCCGTGCCAAGCTTCGCCCTCTGCCCTCCCTCCCCATTCCCACTCCTGCTGTACTGCCTGCCGTTGAGGAAACCCTCCATTCTTTCCCGGTGTCCTCGTCCCAGGTAAAGCAGTTGTCGGACAAAAAAAGGGGGAGACCTAAGGGGGGGGGGGGGGTACTGTTACGCCGAGTGCTCCGGGTCCCTGCTCCTCCCCGGAGCGCTCACGGCGTCTCTCTCCCTGCAGCGCCCCGGTCGGTCCCGCTGACCGGGAGCGCTGCACTGACATGGCCGTCGGGGATGCGATTCGCACAGCGGGACGCGCCCGCTCGCGAATCGCATCCCAAGTCACTTACCCGTCCCGGTCCCCTGCTGTCATGTGCTGGCGCGCGCGGCTCCGCTCTCTAGGGCGCGCGCGCGCCAGCTCTCTGAGACTTAAAGGGCCAGTGCACCAATGATTGGTGCCTGGCCCAATTAGCTTAATTGGCTTCCACCTGCTCCCTGGCTATATCTGCTCACTGCCCCTGCACTCCCTTGCCGGATCTTGTTGCCTTGTGCCAGTGAAAGCGTTTAGTGTTGACCAAGCCTGTGTTACCTGAACTCTTGCTATCCATCTCGACTACGAACCTTGCCGCCTGCCCCGACCTTCTGCTACGTCTGACCTTGCCTCTGCCTAGTCCTTCTGTCCCACGCCTTCTCAGCAGTCAGCGAGGTTGAGCCGTTGCTAGTGGATACGACCTGGTTGCTACTGCCGCAGCAAGACCATCCCGCTTTGCGGCGGGCTCTGGTGAACACCAGTTGCCTCTTAGAACCGGTCCACCAGCACGGTCCACGCCAATCCCTCGCTGACACAGTCGATCCACAACCTGTAAGCCGAATCGTGACAATCACGGCACAAGAAATGAGCCCTCATACATCCATGTATATGGAAAAATAACAGATAGGCTGAGCGCATTGTCATGTAAGGAGCCAGGCCATCTGATGCAGATTTAATCCATTTATTATGGATATACCCAATAGTTAGAGAATTCCGGGCTAAGGTATTTCAGACTACCGGGAATAAATTAAATCTGAAGAGAGAATGGTTGGGCACGAGGTTATCTTAGAAAATTGGTGTAGTTTTAGGCAAGATCGAGCTTTAATAAATCGTATCCTTATGTTGGCTAAGGTAGTGATCTTGAGAGGGTTGCTTGGGAGTATGGGTCCAAATATAATAGAGTGGAAAAGGTTGGTACTTAAAAGTTAGAAAATATGAGAAATGGTGAGCTGGTAACTCCAGCAGAGGTTTAATTAGATATAGAGCAATTTGGGATGAATGGGAAAAGAGGATAAAAGCGGCATTTATAAATCATTTGTTTATTAATTTATTTAGATGCAAATCAAATAATGTTGCAGCATCTTGTAATACCTTTTTATTGGACTAACATTTTTTCGATTTGCATCTGCATCACTGGACTAATACAGCTACTCAAATTTACTACTTAATTTATCTATTTATTTTCATTTATTTTTTTTCCTCTCCTTCTGACAGGGGGTGTCATAATAGTATTTTTGTCTACGGTATTTTGTATGTGAAATTTGTAATAAAAAAACAAAAAAAAGGGCGTGGCCTGAGGCGCTGGAGGGAGGACGTGCACCATGAGAGCTCCCACAGGGCCTAAGCAAAAATGGGCATAGACTTGGGCTATGGGAGGCAGATCTCGCTCCAAAGGGCACAAGAAGAAGTCCAAACCCGTGGAGAACCCCTCCGGCAACATTTCATGCTTCCTGCGGCCGCTGCAGACTATTCGCAGCTCCTCACCTGAATCGCGGCCCACCGCTGTGCGATCCAGAAGCCTGCGCCACGTGACGCCTCAAGCCAGGAGCCCCGGACCCTCCGAAATGGCCGTGGCGGCAGCGTACACATCGAGATCGCGCAGCCTGGCCCTATCTGAAGTGGCTCCCAGCAATCCCCCACCGGCTCCTTTACTGCCTGACACCATGGCTCAAGTAAGTGGCACGGCCGCAACCCCTCAGGAAGCCTCTCCTGACCTGGAGCCCCAGACCCCTCTGGATGTGAGGCAGCATTCATTCCCAGCCCCTGCCTGTCGCTCCACCAGGAAAGAAATAGTGCAGATGCACACTCACATTGCCCCATCCTATGCTGAGACTGTAGCTACTACTACTGCGACTTGTGTACCTGCAGGGAGCTCCCGAACCTCTTCTCCTGCTGCTACTCTATCTGTGGCTGGCCCCCTGGCTTCCTGTACACCACAAGTACCTGCAATATGTGATGCTGGCAACACTGCTTCTGGGATTATAGAACTACAACCCAGCTCCCCAGCTCCTAATGCTTTTCCTCCTGAACTGTTTCTCCACTCTGATGCTTGGCAGACTGTGACCAGAAAACGCACTTCTCCTCTGCAGTCCCCCCAGCTCTCACATCAAGGCTCCTCTACCCTATCGCCTGTAGCCCCTGTCCTCACCCAAGTTCCGGGTCCTCCTGCCCGTGATGTCACTGACGGGGCTGTAGAGATGGACTCTGATGCTTCCCATTCCGACATGAGCTCTCATGACTCTTCTGCTTAAAGTGACACCCCAGATTACTGGGGGGCAAGCCCCCCAGCTAAAAAGAAGTTATTCAAAACTCCTTTGAAAATAAGACAGTCCAGGAGACGTGGACAGGACCACTACTCCTCTGAGGATTCGCAGACCCCCACTGAGGAGAAACCTCCCTGCACCCCCCCATTCCACAACTAGTGGTCTGGCTGCCCCGCCTGGGCACTGTGCGGCCTCTGCCTCTGATCAACATTTACCTACAAAGGAGATGGCTCTCAACGCCATGAAGGGGCATCCGGAGCTGCAAGCATTACTGACTTTGTTACCCACCAAATCAGATCTCATGTCACTGGCCTCTGACCTGAAATCCGCTTGGCAACATGACCTTAAACCGGTGAAATCTGTTGTTACCCACCTGCAGTCCAAAGTACGGTCTCTAGAAGAATTCCAAACGTCGACAGTTGATCAAATTAAAACACTTCAGGAAACCACTGCAAAACTGACCATGCAACAAGCACTGACTATTGCTCACCTAGACGATATCGACAACAGAAATCGCCGGAACAATATCCGACTCAAAGGACTTCCTGAATCAGTTCTGCCCCATCAATTGACCCCTACTCTGCAGAAAATATTCAATGAACTCCTAAAGAAACCTGCTGATAGCCCGCTGGAACTGGACCGTGCCCACAGAGCTCTTAAAGCAAAGAGCCCTGACCCGAGAAAACCAAGGGACGTCATATGCAGAGTGCATCACTTCACTCAAAAAGAAGAATTAATGCGTAAAGCTCGAGATGTTAAGAACCTTACTTTCAATGGTGCACAACTTCAAATATTTTCAGATCTCTCTCTCCGCACCCATCGCTTGCGGGCCACACTTAAACCACTCCTTCAGCTATTGCAGAATGCCCAAATAGTGTACAAATGGGGCTTCCCATTCGCTCTCATAGCTAAACATGGAACTACAAGCGCCACCTTACACAGACCAGAAGATTTGCGGGTCTGGAGACCTTTAAATTACCTCCAGTAACTTTGACGGACTGGGTGAACATGTTCTTAATTCCATCCCCTGCCTTTGTGGGAACCCGTGTCCAAGAATCTTCAGGGACCCGCCGGCAAGATGCACCTCTGTCAGACCCCCTGCCTCAGAGGCCGAGGCGGAAAACTTGAGCGGCTGCTGAGCAACGATGGAACTACGCTCCCTGGTCTGACTGATTGGAGTCAGCTCTAACTGTTGATCCGCCCGAGCACTGTTGCACTGGAAAATGTTGTTGACACTGTTGATCTATCTGAGATTGCTATTAAGTTGTGGATTGCTTTGTTGAGGTTATCTGCCCCCCTGATTGTATAGTGACCCTTGCGGTTAGTCTGGTCACGTATGCCCCTGCATCTCCAACGTGTCACCTGCATATGACTTACTCTTTTCCATGCCCTAGTGGCTAGTTTACCCCACCCTGAGATACTTGATCTGCCCCCTATGTTTCTAAGCTACCTTAAGACTTCGAGTCTGCTAGCTACTTGTTTGCCCGTAGTATAAGTGCATTTCTCCTTGCATTAGGTTTAATGCCCCTTGTGTTGCTCAATGGCCCTACCTATGTGTTTGGTTGTTTAATTGAAGGATGTCACCTGAGCTACTCCTGGTGATTCTCCTTTGGCGCGCCTTTCATGTTACCCCACTTAGTTCAGACGCTGGACTGGTTCCGGCACTGTCTGTGGCCCTTAAGGCCTCTCTACATAGTCCCTTTGCGCTCGTGTCTGTGCGACTGCTGCTATATTTTCCTGTCTCCCTTACCTCCTGTCCTGTTTTTCTTGTTCCCCTTAGCTTGTCTACTGACCTCGTGACTACACCTTGTGAGCTGGGCGACCTCCTGGATCCTCGTCTGACTGGTGAGTTAAGTGCCAAATTACACACACCTCATGGCAGCTGAAATACGTATGAATGTGAAGGGCTTTAATACCTCCAGAGAAAAGGGCACAGATCCTGTACTCTCACCATAAACTGAGAGTGCAGATCCTAGCTCTGCAGGAAACGCACTTTAAAAAGGACCACATATCTACCTTGAACAACAGGTACTATACTACCTGGATCCACAGCGTGAATCCGTAAGCTAGGACCAAAGGGGTGTCTCTGGCTTTTCATAGATCTATCCCACTCACTGTCCTTTCCACTAAAGTTGACCCGGCAGCCAGATACATTTTCGCCAATTGTGAATTGGCTGACCAACGAATCACAATAGCTACTATATATGCCCCCAATCAGCACCAAGTGCCTTTTTTGATTAAAACATTAGATGCCTTAACCGCTTTTGCTTTGGGACCTATTCTCCTTTGTAGAGATCTTAACTTGGCCCTTTTCCCCACCGTTGACACTACATCTGGCCGTTCCTCTATCCCCCATAGCAAGCTCCGTGCGCTGAGGCAAAAACTACATACATTGCAATTAACTGACGTGTGGAGAGCCTTACACCCCCAGGGCAGAGACTATACTTTCTACTCCCACCCCTGTCAATCCTACAGCCGGATTGATTATATTTCCTGCTTCCATCATTCCGTTCTGCAGAAATAGGAGTAGTCACTCTTTCAGACCATGCCCCTGTCCTAGGTAACTTTGTGCTTCCTTCTTTAGTCAAACCCCAGGCTTCATGGAGATTAAATGAATCGCTCTTGCTTGACGCCCTGTGTCTACAGGATCTTCAAGAGACGTCCAATAATTTTAAGATCGATCACATAAATGACAGCTCTCCTCCTCTGGTGCAATGGGAGACCCTTAAGTGTGTCTTGAGAGGTGTGCTCATCAAGCATGGGGAAAGACTGAAAAAGGCTGCATCGACTAAAGCTACGAAGCTTTTTCAACGTCTCCACATCCTCAAAACGCAACACAAGAAATCACAGCAAGATGTGATTTACCGGGACCTTATAAAAGTCCGTCATGACCTTCTAGAACTCATCAACAATAAGCATCGATATTATAAACAGGTCACGGGTAAACATTTTTATGAGTGGGGAAATAAATCAGGTAGGCTCCTAGCGAATGCCTTGAGAAATAAGAGATCCACATTGTTTGTCGGTGCCATTCAGCCCCGGACGGGTCCGGTCACACATCTCACCCCAAACATACTAGATGCATTTAGACGCTACTACATTGACCTTTATAATTTGCCTAAACCTCCCTCATTGTCCCCTGGAGCTCACTCCCCACCCTTATTATCCCTGTCGCAATACATGGCTGATACCGCTCTCCCGATCCTTTCCTCGGACACCATTGAAGCACTTGAGAGACCATTCTCCCTGGAGGAACTGGGCCTAGCCATTTCCTCTATACCGATGGGCAAGAGTCCTGGCCCGGATGGCTATACGGCGAAATTTTTCAAGGACCTCAAAGATGTCCTATCGCCACCTATACTTTCTGCTTTCAATGATGTCTCAGGTAACACCCAACTGCCCAGCTCTTTCTTACGGGCATTTATTACAGTTATACCTAAAGAGGGAAAGGACCCCTCCTATGCCCCAGCTATAGGCCCATATCATTGATTAATACTGATGTTAAGCTACATGCCAAACTCATTGCAAATAGGTTGGCACCCCATATGCCCTCCCTTGTCCATCCGGATCAAGTGGGCTTCATCCGCGGGAGAGAGGCAAGAGATAACACTTTACGAGCATTCTCCATGGTGCATTGTCCCCGGCAGCTGCAAATCCCTCTGTTCTTGCTCTCTCTTGACGCGGAGAAGGCCTTTGACCGGGTGGACTGGGAGTTTCTAGCGGCCACCCAAACCCAGATTGGCCTGGGCCCGGTGATGCGCCATAGGATAATGGCTCTCTACACTAACCCCCAAGCCCAGATCAGGCTAAATTGCTGTCTATCAGACACGTTTGACATTTGTAATGGGACGAGACAGGGTTGCCCTTTATCCCCCCTCTTATATGTTCTATGCATGGAACATCTATTGGTAGATATCCGTCAGAACCCTGACATCAAGGGCCTTGCCCTGCCTCCTTCCCATTTTAAGTGTTCGGCGTTCGCTGACTACATTCTCCTCTACCTATCCTCCCCCGTTACTACTCTGCCGTCCCTCATGGCAAGGCTTCGTCGCTTCTCCAATTATAGTAACTACAAGCTAAACCCCACGATAAGTGAAGCTCTGAATATTACTCTCCAGCCCTGAACACTGGCCCTACTTAAGACCCTTTATCCATTTAAATGGCAGACAACATCCCTAAAATACTTGGGTGTCCAGGTCCCGTCAGATCTGTCCCACACTTTCCGGCTCAATTTTCCCCCTCTCCTGCACTCATTGAGATCACACTTGGCAAGATGGGAACGTAGGGACTTCTCCTGGTTGGGAAGAATCAGTATCTTTAAAATGAACGCTTTACCGCGACTTCTATATCTGTTTTCTGGCATCCCCACCCATGTTCCCCAGTCCTTTTTCCAGGAGGTCTCAGCATTGCAGTCGAAGTTTGTTTGGTCTCATCGACGTCCCAGGATAGCTAGAAGTGTCTTGTATAGACGGAAGGCGGGGGGCGGCCTGGCCATGCTCGACTGTCTCTCTTATTACCTCTCTGCAGTCCTCACACGACTGCTTGATTGTTGCCATAGCCGCAATGAAAAGCAGTGGGTGGCTCTTGAGAGTAGGGTCAGTGGAGTTGACCCCTTGTCAATACTGTGGCTGGTCGATACACCCCCCCGCCTTTCGCAAACCAGGGAGTGTCACTCCGATATTAAATTCCATATTTTGGGATCATTCCTCGTATCTGAAGAAACTGAACCTATACTCCCCAGGTGGCCCGCTCACACCACTCTTTGGGAACCCAGCATTCCTCCCGGCACTGAACTTGCGTACATTCCTTACATACTCCAGAGACATGGGAACGTCTTTTCACTCCCTCATGACTGATGTGGGATTGAAATCTCTTTCTGACATCACAGAGGGGACTCCCTGCTCTACACTCCATATATTCCAATACAATCAGCTAAAACATTTTTACACCTCCCATAATCGTGCACTTGCCCTGCATCGTCCGCTCACAAAATTTGAGTCTCTATGTGTGTCCTCCTCTTCAATATCGCACGCTGTTAGTACTGTCTACGGCCTTATTTTAGACACATACGCACTGCAGCCACTGCCCTTCCGATCTGCCTGGGAAGCTGAGATTCAGGAAAGTTTCCCAGATGAACACTGGAATCGAGCTCTGACCCTCTGCCACAAATCCTCCATCTCCAGCAAAACCCAGGAAACTAACTATAAGATTCTTACCAGGTGGTATAGAGTGCCCACCCTGTTGTCCCAGACATCTGTTGGAGATGTGGACAACAGGGAGGGACAATGTCGCACATATGGCTCACATGCCCTGTCTTAGACTCCTTTTGGTCCCAGGTATTGGAAGCTATCACCCGCCTGACCTCACTCCCTATCACTAAATCCCTGAACGCCACATTGCTGTCTGTGCTCCCCTATCCCGCACCCCGCTACCCCACTAAATTGGCGCACTTCCTATTGATCGCAGCCAGAACGGTTATACCTCGCCTCTGGAAGTCCACTTCCCCTCCTACGTTCTCGTCCTGGCTGACCGAGGTATCCCACATATGTCGCATGTAGGAACTTCTGGCGGATTCCAGAAGACACCTAAATCAGTTTCACGCCACCTGGTCCCCATAGCTGACATATATGGCCTCACCTGACTTTAGAACCCAACATCTGGAAGGCACTGACTCTACAGCCCCTACACCCACATGCCCTTGACATTCTCTCCATTTCGTTCAATCACACTCACTTATCTACACATGACTTCCTTCTCCGGTGGTGTCGCCCCAGCTCACGAGGTAAGATCTATTTTGCCTGTACATTTTCCTTCCTTCTTTCTCCGCCTTTCCTCCCCCCCTTTTTTTTTTTCTTTCCTCCCTTTCTGTTTACCTATTTCTCTACTTTACATATGTGTCGAATTGTTTATATAGCATATGATTGTGCGGTTGCTTAATGTTACCTTACATTTAACACCAGATCTGTGTGACATAACCTTGGTTGCGTTAAGTGAGTATTGACTGTATTCTTGTCAGCATTCTATCGTTTGTGTTGACTGTCATTTGAGCGTTCTCATTACTTTTAGTACTACTGACTTATCGACATGATCATCATGCTATAGTTCCCTGCAGACTTTCTGTATGTATTGTATGGAAAAAATATTTCAATAAACACTTACTGTTAAAAAAAAAAAAAAAATTAAAAAAAAAAAAGGAGCCGGGACCCACTTTCTCCCCCCCCTGCCCAGGCTCCTTACATGACAGTGCGCTGAGCCTATCACCAGCAGAGGTGGTATATCATTACGGCCGGCGATACGCTGCCTGCACGGTGACGTTTCGAGCCTAAGAGGCCAGAAGCCAGCAGCACCGGAGGAACGGGACACCAATATCTCCGCAACGGGGGAACGTAGGAAGTGGAGTTAAAGTTTTTTTTTTATGTTTTTGCAGCCCAGGCAAAGAAGGACTAAAAAAATGTACACCGCAGTTCTCCTTTAAGGGGTTTATCATGATGGATATGAGCACTTATTACCACATTTGTATTCTATGATTTCACAATACACTGCATTATATTTATTGATGTATACACGTTGCTCTCATAGGTCACATATACTCTGAATATATTATACACTATCTTTTTGCAAGTGTGTTTATGCATTTGTTTTATTGTGAATTTATTGTAAATTGATCTGATTATTCTGATCACATAAATATGATGCACTTTAGTCACAATGTATGCTTGACAAAGACTGTGGCGACAGTCAAAACGTTGCATTTGGTATGGGGAAATAAATGCACACTTTCTTTACCCTGGTATTGGAGTGCTGTGGTATTTCTGCATGGTCATAATAAAATAAACATACATGAAGGTATTTTATTTATTTATTTTTACACTTTTACACCGTTTTACTTTTTTAATGCTTTAAAATACAGTATTCCAAAGCATTGCAGTAATTTTCTGCCTGTCAGTTTTACACTGTCCTAATACCAGCAGTAACAGAGGCAGCCATGTGGGCCCTTGTCAGTTAACCGACTGCCAAGGTAACAAGCAGCATTCCGATATCAAATTGCAGGGTGCTGCCAGAGACAAAATCAAACACAAATTCCTTACAGTTACACGGTCAATCAGCCGGCAGCCATGAGCAGACACTCAGAGATACCTTGCAGCAGGCACACTTTTGTGACTGCTGTCTATGCATCTGTGGCTGCGCTCCCGTACATACTGTGTTTCTGCATTATGTTAAAAGATATCCATCAATATCACCTCAAAAAAGTGATGCCGACATATACTGTTGCAGCCCCATTTTCGTGGCCCTAAGTCACCTTGAGACTATTAGGGTCGCTTCCCACTAGTTTAGGCTAATTTAAGGATACATACACAATAGAATAGTTTTCTGTGCTATTTTGTTCTGCTAAATGATCGCATACTAGTGGAAAGCAGCCTAACGTAGTCACTAGATGACTCCGTTGGGTCCACCAAAATGAATGAGACTGGTTGAGTGTTTTTTGCCATCCCTTTTTTTTTTTTACATGATACCGATGGATATATTTAACATACTGCAGAAATGCGGTATGAATGGGGACGGCCCAGACGAAATAAACAAATTTGTTTTCTATTCATGAATGTGTTTAACTTTTTTACGCCCAATAATGTATATATTTGCAGGGATGTGGAATTCCTATCGCCCGACGCCCGGGACAAGCAGTTCCGGGCGCCGGGCAGGTGAATTTGTCCTGCCCTCAGCCCAGCTTCGGGCAAGCAGGGCCGGACCTAACAAGTCGCCCAGACCTCTGCAGTCTGTATGGAGCGGGTTGCCGACTCCTGCCCGCTCCATACTCTGCAGCCCCCGGCTGTAAAAACCTGTGTCCTCCAAGCAGAGCAGGGGAGATGAGAAGCTGTGTATTTGTCTTCTCTCCCCTGCTCTGCAGACGTGCGGGGGGGGAGAT
Source organism: Hyla sarda (assembly GCF_029499605.1). NCBI lineage: Eukaryota > Metazoa > Chordata > Amphibia > Anura > Hylidae > Hyla > Hyla sarda. The sequence goes on from NC_079191.1 coordinate 299,998,595, forward strand.
GAGGGGCGTGGCTTCTTGCTCCCGTGCAGACCTGCGTCCTCTGCCTTCACACCCCCCAGCTGTAGCTTCGGAGAGCTGAGGGGAGGAGCGGTCGCACATCTGCACGGAGAGATGCATGCGGCGCTCTGCAGTATGTATGGAGGGGCTCACCAATCAGGGAGCCTGCTGCGGGTGTCACTCCTGCAACCCGCTCCGCCCCTCTTCCGGAGGACGTGAGCGGGTGCTGGACGTGCACCCCGGGTGCTGGGGACCCCGATCCCCGGCGTTAATGTTAGGATCGGGGCCCCAGGAGCGGTGGCGACGACGACGAGGGACTGACCTGCAGCGTGGATCGTTGGTGGTGAGTGACAGCCTCCTGCTGTTGCTTAGCAACAGCTCCCAGCATGCAAAAAGGGCATGCTGGGAGCTGTAGTTATGCAACAGCAGGAGGCAGACCACCACAACTCCAAGCATGCCCTTATGGGCATGCTGGGACTTATAGTTTTGCAACAGCTGAAGGCACATTTTTTCTATGGAAATGTGTACCTTCAGCTGTTGTATAACTACAACTCCCAGCTTGCACAATCAGCTAAAGTGCATGCTGGGAGTTGTAGTGGTGCATCTGGTGGTTGCATAACTACAACTCCCAGAATGCCCGTTGGCTGTCTGTGACTGCTGAGAGTTGTAGTTTTGCAACAGCTGAAGGCACACTGAGTTAAGTAGCAAACCAGTGTGTCTCCAGCTGTTGCATAACTATAATCCCCAGCATCCCCAGCCAAAGTAGTATGCCTCCAGCTGTTGCATAACTACAAGACCCAGCATGCCCTTCAGCTGTCCGTACATGCTGGGGGTTGTAGCTTTTGCAACAGCTGAAGGCACACTGGTTGCAAAACACTGAGTTTGTTACCAAACTCTGTGTTTCACAACCAGTGTGCCTCCAGCTGTTGCAAAACTACAACTCCCAGCATGCACTGATAGACCGTACATGCTGGGAGTTGTAGTTTTGCAACAGCTGGATGTTCCCCCCCCCCAATGTGAATGTACAGGATACACTCACATGGGCGGAGGTTTCCAATAAGTATCCAGCTGCAAGTTTGAGCTGCGGCAAGTTTTCTGCCGCAGCTCAAACTGCCAGCGAGAAACTACTGTGAACCCCCGCCCGTGTGACTGTACCCTATAAACACTACACTACCAAAAAATAAAATAAAAAGTAAAAAACACTACATATACACATACCCCTCCCCAATAAAAATGAAAAACGTCTGGTACGCCACTGTTTCCAAGACAGAGCCTCCAGCTGTTGCAAAACAATTACTCCCAGTATTGCCGGACAGCCGTTGACTGTCCAGGCATGCTGGGAGTTTTGCAACAGCTGGAGGCACCCTGTTTGGGAATCACTGGCGTAGAATACCCCTATGTCCACCCCTATGCAAGTCCCTAATTTAGGCCTCAAATGCGCATGGTGCTCTCACTTTGGAGCCCTGTTGTCTATCAAGGCAACAGTTCAGGGTCACATATGGGGTATCGCAATACTCGGGAGAAATAGTTTTACAAATTTGGGGGGGTACTTTCTGCTATTACCCTTTTTAAAAATTTTGGGGAAACCAAGCATTTTAGGTAAAATTATTTTTTTTTTTTTACATAAGCAAAAGTCTTCAATCACCTGTGGGGTATTAAGGTTCACATTACTCCTTGTTACGTTCCCTGAGGGGTCTAGTTTCCAAAATGGTATGCCATGTGGTTTTTTTTTTTGCTGTCCTGGCACCATAGGGGCTTCCTAAATGCGGCATGCCCCCAGAGCAAAATTTGCTTTCAAAAAGCCAAATGTGACTCCTCCTCTTCTGAGACCTGTAGTGTGCCAGCAGAGCACTTTTCACCCCCATATGGGGTGTTTTCTGAATCGGGAGAAATTGGGTTTCAAATTTTGGGGGGTATTTTCTGCTAGTATTCTTTTTAAAAATGTAAAAATTTTGGTAAACCAAGTATTTTAGGTAAAAAATTTTTTATTTTTTTTTACATATGCAAAAGTTGTGAATCACCTGTGGGGTATTAAGGTTCACTTTACCCCTTGTTACGTTCCCCGAGGGGTCTAGTTTCCAAAATGGTATGCCATGTGTTTTTTTTTTTTTTGCTGTCCTGGCACCATAGGGGCTTCCTAAAGGTGACATGCCCCCCAAAAACCATTTGTCGCTCCTTCCCTTCTGAGCCCTCTACTGCGCCCACCGAACAATTAACATAGACATATGAGGTATGTGCTTACTCGAGAAAAAATGGGTTTCAAATACAAGTAAAAATTTTCTCCTTTTTACCCCTTGCAAAAATTCAAAAATTGGGTCTACAAGAACATGCGAGTGTAAAAAATGAAGATTTTGAATTTTCTACTTCACTTTGCTGCTATTCCTGTAAAACACCTAAAGGGTTAATACACTTACTGAATATCATTTTGAATACTTTGGGGGGTGTATTTTTTATAATGGGGTCTTTTATGGGGTATTTCTAATATGAAGACCCTTCAAATCCACTTCAATCCTGAACTGGTCCATGAAAAATAGAGAGTTTGAAAATTTTGTGAAAAATTTGAAAATTGCTGCTGAACTTTGAAGCGCTCTGGTGTCTTCCAAAAGTAAAAACTCATAAATTTTATGATGCAAACATAAAGTAGACATATTGTATATGTGAACCAAAAAAAAATGTATTTTTAATATCCATTTTCCTTACAAGCAGAGAGCTTCAAAGTTAGAAAAATGCAAAATTTTCATTTTTTTCATCAAATTTTGGGATTTTTCACCAAGAAAGGATGCAAGTTACCATAACATTTTACCACTAAGTTAAAGTAGAATATGTCACGAAAAAACAATCTCGGAATCAGAATAATAACTAAAAGCATTCCAGAGTTATTAATGTTTGAAGGGACAGTGGTCAGAATTGCAAAAAACGCTCTGGTCCTTAAGGTGTAAAATGGCCTGGTCCTTAAGGGGTTAAAATATAACATTATGTATCCCGTACGGTAAATGTAAAAAAAAAAAAAAACACCAAACCACAGATTTGCAATTTTTATAATATCCCAGAAAAAAAAAGTTAAAAAGCGATTAAAAAGTCAGATCAATACCAAAATGGTACCGATACAAAAAACAGATTATGGCGCAAAAAATTAGCCCTAATACAGCCTGGTATGTGGAACAAAAATAAAAGCTACAGGGGTTAAAAAATGGCAATTCAAAAAATTTGAAAAAGTCCAGAATTAGTAAAACATTACGTAAACTATACAAATCTGGTATTGCTGTAATCAGGCGGCCTAAAGTATAAAACTAACATGTTACCTCAACCACAAAGGTAAATGGCATAGAAAAGAAAACCACCAAATCTGTAAAATTATCTTTTACTATTTCAATTTCACTTCCCTAAATATATATATATTTTTTTTGGTTCAGAGAATATGTTATTGAAAAATTAAAAGGTATCATTATAGTAGGTAGTTATGGCTATTATAGGGCAAGGAGGAAAAAAAGAGCGTAAAAGCGAAAATTGGCCCGGACAAGTGGATCATCATGAGGGACAAGTAGATTTTGCTCCATTTTAGTCCCGTGGGCAAGTAGTTTTTTATAAAATTTCCACACCCCTGTATTTGTCATAAGTGGATGCCTATTCCCACAAAACAATTGCTATATTCACCGAGTACGGCAACAGTTATAGACAGCTGAATGTCATTGCTGGCCGACCAAGGACCGATCAGAGCAATCCCCAGTCCTGCTAATACGTATTTCTTTCTAAAACAAAAATCATGTGGTCCACTTGGGAGCAAATTGTTTTTGTGTTTTTTATTATTGGATTAAAAGTTATATTTTAGCTTTTTTCTAGTGATAGCTGTGTATGTATGGTATTGCAGCTTAGCTCTGATCACTTAAATAGTACTTTGTAAATGATGCTGTTGGAAGAAAGCAGCTATGTTTTATCTAATTCTAGATAACCCATTTAGGCCCCTACTTCTCTATAATACATTACTTTCACTTACCTTTTCACTTTGCTCCTCATAAGAATCACAGATTAAAGGGAAATTAGACACAGCCACTTGCATAAGACTGTCAAAAATTTGTGATAAATGTTTAGTCTCAAATCTTGAATGCGAAAGGGACTCCTGTATTTCAAGCATGATGTGTTGAATAGGGATATGCTGCAAAAAAAAAAAAAATGCTCAAAAATGTTATCCACTCATTAAAAGCAATTACTTAAATTTTTCGTTGTAGCCATGTTTCTTTATGGTTATATTGTGGTATACCTGCTCATTTTATAAAAAAAAAAATTACATTGGGCGTGACTTGGCTGCCGTGGTGCATGGTCGCACCCTAGCAGAGCTCGGTGCACAGATCTGCTAAAGCGACTAAATTCACAGCATAACACCTTTCTCATCAGCCCGAAACCATCCCCAGCTGTCCCAGGACACTTTTAGAGATGCCTGCCAGCAGGAAAAAGCCGCTCCGCCATCACTCACTAGCCAAGTTTGCCCTTACCCTGAGCGACCACGCTGCTCACGATGGCGCAGAGGAGGTGCACACTGTTCTCTCGGACAGAGCCTCCAACTTTCCAGGTCCCCGCAGCTCCGTCCAGCTCTCCCCACTGAGCCAGCGCTCTACCTCGGACACAGCACTGCATGAGCTCGCAGGTTCCTCAGACCAGCAGAGACAAGATGAACTGCTCACCTCCACGGCCTCCCCAGAGCATAATGGCCACCTGGACAGACGCAGCTGCAGCTACTCACCGGGACTGCGCACCTCCTTGTCACTTGGCACATCTCCGGCTGCAGAGGCCAGCCGCACCCGGATTCTGCCAACATCTAAACAGACTGTGGAAAAGGACATTGCTCCCTTTGCTGGGACTGTGAGTACCTCTGACCCCCTAGCAGACATCCCTGTCTTGAATGCTTCCCTCACAGACACCGCCAAGCGCAACATGCTGGTGCTGCTCCGCACTACCTTCTTGCAGGATATAAATAAGCTGATACATCCTATGTAAGCAGACTTTCACTCACTGGGGGGCAGATTGGACCATTTAGAGACTAAACTTTGAGAGTTTGCAGAATCCCATAACTCTCTTATTGATATGCATTAGGAAGCTGAGGATGACATGGCGGCTCTAAAAGCTAAGGTGGCGGACCTGGAGGACCGCAGCCGCCGAAATAATATAAAGCTGCGATGGGTTCCAGAGAAAGTAGCTCCTACTGACATACCTGCATATGTGTGCACTCTACTGAAAACTGCCTTGCCTGACTGTTTGCCCCAGGAGTTAATCATTGATAGGGCTCAGAGGTTCCCCGCCCACGTCATCTGGACGACACAGTAGCCAGAGACATTTTGGCCCGCATACATTTCTTCCATATCAAGGAAAAGTTAATACAAAAAGCTCGGAGACACAATGGCCTACCGGCCCCCTACCACAATGTCTATCTATACGGATCTGTCTGCTGCCACGTTGCAGGCCAGACATGCCCTACTACCAATAACTTCCACCCTACTATCTGCGAATATACCCCATCGCTGGGGTTTTCAAACCCGCCTACTTATCAAAAAGGATGGAACAGTTCACTGTCAAAAACCTGGCTGATGGTGAATCTCTACTAGCAACATAGAATCTTTCCTCACAATCGCCTCGCTCTGACAACAGAGCACCTACTGTCTCAAGAGACTGGGACGTTGCTTGAAAATCTTTGGTGTTTATTCAATGCTCTTTCTAAGCCGGCAGACTCTGGTGTGTCACCCATTAATCACGGTTTCAGTGTGGACTTTGACCCCCCACCCAAGGTGGAACAGTGTATGGCGAACACTGTTCCTGCATCTAGTTGTTCTATGTTTATATTGTTTTGTTTTTTGTTGTTTGTCTCCGCTCTAGGCAGGCAGGCACATGCTGGCTGGGAGGTTTGCACTGCCGCTATGATTTTCAAATCCTATCCACTTTACAAGCTCTTACATCTGTTTGTTTAACATAGTTATTACCATAGCTAGCTTAAATGCGAATGGGCTTAACGCCCCACATAAGAGGTCCTATTTATGGAAAGAAGCTAGGTCTCTTAACTGTGATGTATTATGCCTACAGGAAACACATTTGCTTTCTAGAGATGTACCACGTCTTACCCATTGTTTCCTTTTATTTTTTTTTTTCACTCCCACTACAGCACGAAATCCAGAGGGGTCGCGATTGCTATGAAGAACACCGTAGCATTCACCTTGAAAGAGGCTGTTTCGGACCCGCAGGGACAGTATGTTATCCTTCGCTGTACTATAAATGTTGCCCCCCCCCCCCTAAATATAGTAGCCATGTATGCCCCAAAAGCAGGCCAATTGCGGTTTCTTAAAAAGGTGCTGAGAATAGTGCGCAGGTCTCCTGGGGTATCACTCTTATTTTGTGGAGATTTTAATGCTATCCCCGACACTGACTTAGACACTACCTCACTTTCTCACTCCGTCTCTACCACTCTTTCCCCACTTCTAAATGAGGAGGAGCTGTATAACATCTGGAGAGTGTACCCTTATACCAAGAGAGGTTATACCTTGCACTCTACAGTCCATAACTCATTCTTGTATAGATCTGTTCCTGGTAGATAGGTCCCTCCTCACGACCCCTCTCACATCTACGATACAATCCATATCTTGGACGAATCATGTGGGCATAACATGGACATTATCCGACACGACATCCTCTCCACAGACTTACATGTGGAGAAGTAACCCTTTTATTTGGTCCCACCCCAAATATGCAGAATGCCTACAAAATGACATTGCCGAATACGGTATGGAACTATTACATTTGGAACTGCCATAAAGCGGTCATCCGCGGTTCTTGTATCAAGTATAGGTCCCTAATTTTAAAAAAGCAACGAGATCAACAATTGCGTGATACCATGCAAAGCTTACAAAAAGTGGACCGGGCAAATAAAATTGCCCCTTCTGATGTATTGGCGAAGGAGATTGCCTCTCTACGCCGAGACCTTTGTTGCCCTTTTTTTTTTTCTTTCAAGAATAGGTTTTTATTGTATTTTTTAACAGTACAAAACAAACCGGGCAGTCCCGGAGTAAACATTTGGAGAATGAAATATAAACATTCAGAACAAACATTTCGAACGAAGGACATATCAGCGTAGTCCGTCTTAGAGATTTACATATATTGTTAGCGGTAAAGTCCATAACCTGTGTAAAGTAATAAGGGTTAAATGGCATATACGCATCAAATTAACAAGGCTAGGCACCAATGGAGTGCAAAACAGTAGAATATATTTTATCTTCCACAATATGGTAGCTGACAATTCAAACAACGGGCTCAGAGGGGGGAGAAGGAAGGGTGAGAGGCTGTACTCAGTTGAGGATAAAGGGCAAGAGGATAAGGTATGAGCAGTAAGGAGGATAGCACCTTGAAGGTAGTGGGTGAGTGTGAAGATCATGGAATCTGGGCATAAGTAGAGGACAGCCAATAGAACCAAGTTTTCTCAAACTTAGGGTAAGTAGAGTTACCAAGGGAAATAATCTTTTCATAAGAACAAGTAAGATTTAGGGTTGCTATCACATCTTGTATAGACGGAACTTTAGTAGACTTCCATTCTCTGGTTAAGACTATCTTAGCGGTGGCGCACATAATACATAAGAGACCCCTATCATCATGGTGGAATTGATCAATGCCTATCAGGAGGAGTACTTGTTGCGGAGACCAGTCATGATATTCAGGTAAAATTTCTTGGAACAAGGTTCTACATGCCTCCCAATATTCATGTAACCGTGGGCAAGTCCACAGTGTGTGGAACAATGTACCTCTACATCCACATTTCCTCCAGCACTCCCCAGAGATCGTAGGATAGATATGGGACAATCTATCAGGTGTATAATACCATCTAAGAGATGTTTTTACCATTGTTTCAATGTGTGAGGTGCATTTTAAATATTTCCAGGACGTCCTGAATGCTGACATCCACTCTTCCTCGGTAAATGTAATATTTAAGTCTAATTCCCAGCTTCTCAGGGAGTGGAACTTGTGAAAGTCAGCAGCATGCATTAACACGTTATATAAGATCCTAGTGCCCTTTCTACCTCTGGAGACATGTATAAAAGCAATCGGGTCTCTACATAGGGTCGAGTGTTTCAGAGAGTGCACTAAATGTCTAAGTTGGAGGTATTTAAAAAAATCTGAGCTAGGGAGGGCATATAAATCACTTAGTTGAGAGAATGACATGAGAGCGTTGCCATCCATGAGGTCCCCCACATTGGATATCCCTTTATCAGCCCATTGTTTAAAATCTGTATCTGGGAGTAAGGCTCGTAAGAGGGTAAAGGGTAGGGCTTGCTTCAAGTGAGAAACCGTGGATTGTGCGATTTTGTGGAATTCAACCCAGGCGGCTAGTGAAGCCGACACAATAGGACCCATGTCTGCGGGTGGCTGGATCTGCCAAAAAGGTGTAAGGAGTAAATCTGGCAGGCAGAATGGCTGTGCCATATGGTGTTCTAGTTGTATCCAAGGGACGGATTCCTCGAGGGTGAACCACCCCGTCAGAGTAGATACCAGTGTGGACAGGTAATAGTGCTTCAGGTCCGGCAGAGCCAGCCCTCCTAGTCGTGTGCTCCTAGACAAGATAGTACGGGCTATGCGGGGTCTTCCCTGAGCCCAAGTAAATGATGTGAGGAGTGAGTGTGCCTGTCTAAAAAATTCCGATGGAAGTTGGATTGGTAGTGAGCGAAACAGGTATAAAAATCTCGGTAGGTGTAGCATCTTAAAAGTCGCTATATGACCGGTCCAGGAAATGTCATATTTAGTAAGCCTAGTCATGTCTGCTTGGATGTGGGAAAGGAGAGGAAGGTAGTTTAATCTATATAGATCTGAGAAGGACTTGGTGAGAGTGATACCTAAATATTTGATTCCCGAGGACTGCCAGTCAAAGGCATATGTTTTAAAGCCGTGTTGCTCTTGGGCGGGGATATTTATAGGAAGGGCTTGGGTCTTAGAAGCATTCAGGTGATAGTATGACAAGGTGCCAAATGTATCAATTAGGGACATAACGGCCGGTAGGGAGTTTTCGGGGTAGGTAAGGGTGAGAAGCACATCATCTGCATATAGGGATATTTTATGTGATTTACCTCCAATCTCCACTCCTGTTATTCGGGAGTCTTCTCTAATTGCTTGGGCCAAAGGTTCCATGGCTAGAATGAATATCAGGGGGGATAGGGGGCATCCCTGACGAGTGCCGTTTGTAAGGGTGAATTCGGGAGAGAGTGCGCCATTTACATAGGCTTTAGCTGTGGTGTTATTGTACAGAGCAGTCATGCCGGTAAGAAAAGGACCGCTGAACCCCAGTTTCCTTAGCACCGAGAAGGCGAACGTCTACCTAAAGCGGTCGAACGCCTTTTCGGCATCGAGAGCCAAAGCTAGGATCGGGAGTCCATGGGCCACCGCATAGTGTATAACGCCCAGCGCTCGTCTGGTATTATAATATGCTTGTCGGCGCGGGACAAAACCCGCTTGGTCTGTGGCCACCAGAGAGGGCAAGAGAGGGGCTAACCGGTTAGCTATGATTTTGGCAAATATTTTTACATCCAAATTTAGAAGGGAAATAGTGCAAAAGTTTTGGGGGCGGTCAGGGGGTTTACCGGGTTTAGGTATGGTCACTATGAGGGCCTGCATGTTTTCATTGGGGAAGGTGCCAGACTCGAGGACTTGTTGGAAAAACTTACATAGATGAGGTACCAGGGTGACGCTAAAACTTTTATAATAGTGGTTTGCAAAGCCATCTGGGCCAGGGGCCTTGTCTTTAGGTAATTGTTTAATTACCTGTGCAACTTCTTGTTGCGTGATAGGAGTGTTAAGAATGGAGATTTGTGAGGGGTTCAGGGAGGGGAGATGTACGGAGGATAGGAAGCTGTCAATCATTTCTAGGATGTTGGGGGGAGTTGGCTCTGAGTCCCTCAAATTATAGAGGCTTGCATAGTACTCACTGAAACCTTGTGCGATGGTGTGTAGACCTTGGAGTTAGTAAGAGGGTTTATAAGGTGTGGAATTTTAGATTTAGTGTGATGAGCTCTAAGGCGAGCCGCTAGCAGCTTACCAGCCTTGTTACTAAGCGAATAGTAAGTTGCTCTAGATTTACGGTGTGATTTTTCATAGGAAATCAGAAGGAGGGATCTTAACTGCAGTCTAAGATCTTTTAATTTGGCAGCCAATAAGGGGGAAGGGCTATCCATGTTATCTCTCTCCACTGTTCTTATGTTATTCAGTGTCGCTTCCATTTGGCTATTTCTCTGTCGTTTAAGCATAGCTCCCTGTTTGATGAATGAGCCCCGAACACATGCTTTATGAGCATTCCAAATAGTGCTAGCCTGTACCGGGGCGGATTCATTCAACGCAAAATATTCTGAAACATCTTTCTCAATCTAGGATCGGAAGGAAGGGTGAGAGAGAAGGAAAGGGTTACTTCGCCAGAGATATGTAGGGGGGGAATTAAGGTGTTCATTCAGCGTGAGAGTGATAGCTGCATGGTCGGACCACTGGATTAACTCAATAGTGGAGGAGATTAACATAGGAAGTATCGTTCTGTCAGTTAGAAACAAGTCAATCCTGGAATACACATTATGCACCCCGGAGTGAAATGTATATTCACGGTCGAGTGCGTGTTGAGAACGCCACGCATCATATAGGTCCTCTCTCCAAATGAGCTCCGCCAGAGGTGCGATATGTCGGGATCTAGGGGATGTGGAGTCCACCTGTGGGTCTATTGTTGTATTAAAGTCCCCGCACATAATTAATTTACCTTCTCATATAGGGTGGAGTTTGCGCATGAGGGATTTTAAAAAGCATATTTGAAGAGTGTTGGGTGCATACAGCGCTACTAACGTGTAGGTTACATTATTCATAGTACAGACCACGATCACATATCTACCTTTGGGGTCCGAAATCTGTTTCATGACATTGAGAGCGACCGTGGTTTTGAAGGCTATCGCTACACCTCTCGTTTTGCTATGAAAGTGGGAATGGAAGATATGAGGGAACATTCTATGTGATAGCCGAAATGCATCAGATGACACCAGATGGGTTTCTTGTATACAAATGACATCCCCTCGTAGAGCTATCGCTTGGCGCCACATGTGGGAACGTTTCATAGGACTGTTAAGACCATTGGCGTTAACACTAATAAATTTCAATACCATTATACACTAATAAGAACAATATGCGGGTACTGAACAGGTAGTGTAAAATAGAGGAGAAAACACCTCCCAGCGAGGGCGTTCCTCCAGGCAAGGCACAGGTCAGGTGGCATAGTGCTCTATACGGACAGGTAGCATGAGTCGGTAAAAAAAAGAGAACAAAAAACAAAAAAACAAGTAAACTATAAGCGATGTAAAGGATACTCAGTAAGGAAGTGAGAGATGGCGAACCATCAAAGTGGGGTCAGAGTCCCATCTGCAGCCTTTTGCTGCAGCCATCCGAGTGAGTCTGCGAAAAGTGGACTCCCGGTATAGGTAAGTCCATGTAGTTCATCCAGCCGTCTTCAGGTAGTGGACCATTCCTCTTGTAGCTTAGGTGGAGTCGGGTTCTTGGGAGCCTGGACAGAGATCTTCCAGCTTTCCAGTAGATGAATGCCATCTTCAATGGATTTGATCACATGCAGTTCATCTTTATAGCGCACCAGTAAGCGGACTGGGAACCCCGATCTATAGGGTAGATTAGCGTTCCGAAGTGCAGAGGTAATGGGGTTCAGAGCCCTTCGCAGTTGGAGGGTGGCCGCGGATAAGTCTGCATACACCAAGACTTTGTGGAATGGAGCTGGCAGGCCACCATTCTTCCTCAAGACTGACATGAGTGCTTCTTTTACTCTGAAAAAGTGTATACGTGCCAGTACATCTCGGCACGGTATCCGCGAGGTGTTTGGGCCTCGGGACCCTATGCGCCCTATCTATTTCTAGATCAGTATCTGGTAGATCAGGAAGAACAGCTTTAAGAAGAGCACGGACATATTGGGGAATGTCTCTGGGGGGGATTGATTCTGATATCCCACGCAGCTTCACATTATTCCTCCTGCCCCTGTCTTCTAAGTCAGCCATTTTAGCTTTTAATCCAGATATCTCATCTTCCAAGGAAGTATGGGCGTCTATCAGAGTGTTGTGTGATCCTGCAAAGTCCTCAAACTTACGTTCCAGGTGGTCAACCCTGTTGCCCAGTTCCCCAATTTCTGAGCGGAGGGGGTGCTGGAGGGATTGTATGTCAGACATTAGGGATTTGTGCTGAATCAGCATAATTTCTTTCATGGCGGTGTCTGTCAGGGTTACGTTAGCTACTTGCAGGGCCATAAGAGCATCCCCCCCTGATTCAAGTGTCCCGGCGGCCTGAGGCAGGGTAGTGTAGCTTGTCCCCTCATTTTTATCATCTAACCTCGGGCGCTTCTTGAGAGGGCTGCAGGAGGGAGAAATGGCGGCGGAGCCTTCCAGTGCAGGGGCCGAATCACTAGGCTGTTCACTCACCGCTGAAGAAGAGACCCAGAGGCTGTGCGAGGAGTGAGGGCTGCGGGTAGTCGGGGAACCAGACTCCGCTGCGTCCCGTATGTTTAGTGCAGGGTCCGACGTGGAGTGTCTTAGGTGAGCACGGGAGGACCTGGGTTGAGGAGAGGCCCGTAGTGTGCTCGCGGAGTGCCGTCCTCCCCTTTCTTCCCCGCCGTCGCCATCTTGCGGGAGGCCCGCTTCTCGGGTGAAGTAGAATTTTGCAAGTGCGGAGTGTCCATTCGGCTTTCTTCTTCTCCCAGGCATGCTAGGACAGTTTGGCCACTGAATGAGTGGAAGCTTAGGCGGCTGGTCTCTGTGTAAAGTCGCTTCTAATAACTCGGGAGTCGGAGCTCACAGCTCAAGCGTGCATGCAGCTAGGCAGCCAGACCACGCCCTCTGTTGCAATTTATTAACGACTTATGAGAAATCGTATCTCAAGTTGTGTGCAACTTATTACTTGCAAAATGAAAAGGCCAACAAGCTACTTACCAGTAGACTCAAAAAAACAACAGGTCAAATCCCCCACCTCATACATCCTGATACAGGCGCCCTTTTATCCACCCCATCGCAAATTGCTAATGACTTTCTCTCTTAGGCTGGGTTCACACCACGTTTTTCAAATACGGTTACCGTATACGGTTTTCCGGTAAAAAAACGTATGGCAAAAACCGTATGCAACCTTATACAACCGTATGACTCCAAATTAAAACGTATACGGTTTTTCCCCGTACGGTTCTATCCGTTTGCATCAGTTTTTGCCAACGGTTTTGCCATTTTGTTGGAATTAGTTTTCCAGCAATTTAATAAAGTTACTATTGTTCTATTGAAATTCCAATCTGCGCATGTGTCAACTCCAAGAACGGATTAGAAAAACCGTGTGCAACCGTATTCTAAAATTCTGTATACGGTTCTCATAGACAACAACGTTAAAAGAACCGCATACGGTTCGCCCACGGTTTTCCAACCGGAGGCAAAAACGTGGTCGACAGCTTTTTTTTGCCTACGGTTGAAAAATCGGCAAAACCGTATTCGAGGGAAAACGGATGCAACCGTACACAACATTTGGAAAACGGTTTACAATGCATTCTCTATGCATACAATTTCAAATACGGTCGTATGTTTTTTTTGTGGAAAACCTTATACGGTTACCGTATTTGAAAAACGTGGTGCGAACCCAGCCTTACTACGCTAAGCTATACAACCTACAAGATTCTGTTTCTTCCTCTCCCGACATAGCCAATATAACTGCCAGATTCCTAGTCTCATTAAATCTTCCATCGTTAACGCCTTCCCAATTAGCTGCACTGAACTCCGAGATTACCGCAGATGAACTCCTTAAAACCATTAAGTCCCTCACGTCCGAAAAAGCTCCCGGCCCAGATGGCTTTATCAGTGCCTATTCTAAAAAGTTCCAGACCCTGTTATCCCTTCACCTAACTAGGTTCTGCAATGCTGCAATGTCATCTGGCTGTCTGCCCGAGGAAAACTTACAGGCCACTATTACAACACTGCCTAAGCCAGGCAAGACTCCTGACGGCCCCCAAAACTTCCGATCCATATCACTTTTAAATCAAGATGTCAAAATTTACATCAAAGTCTTAGCTACGCGCATTTTAGCCATACTGCCACACCTCATTTCCACAGACCAAGCTTGTTTTGTTGCGGGACGACAGGCCTCAGACAACACCAGATGTCTAGTAAATATCTTTGCCCATCTGGGATACTAACGCTTTGGCAATCGTATTGGCGTCGGACACCGAGAAGGCGTTTGACCGCCTTCGGTGGTCTAATGCCTTTTTGGTCCTCTCCCGGATGGGATTTGCTGGTTCAATGGTTTCCGCAATAGTATCTCTCTACTCCTGCTATAGTGTTGGCAAGTGGTTCCTTGTCGGACACATTTCGCATCACGACCGGGTCCCGGCAAGGCTGTCCCCTATCGCCACTCTTGTATATTCTATCCATGGAATCGCTGACTCAGGCCATTCAGCAACATTTAATGATCTCAGGGATCAAAATTGGAGGGGGTGCACACGTCATATCTTTATATGCGGATGACGTGATCCTGACTCTTATGGACCCACTTGTCTTTGTACCTGCAGTGATTGATGTGATATCTAAGTTTGGCGATAATTCCTGCTACCTACTGAATGCTTCTAAGACGCAAGCCCTTTCCATTAACTTACCTCCTGATCACCTCGCATTCTTGCAAGCAAATTACACGTTTGATTGGCATTCTACATCTATTCAATACTTAGGCATTAAACTTTCATATCCCCATAGTACACTTTATGCTAAGAATTACATCCCCCACTACAGAAGGTCAAAGCTTCGGCCGAACAACTTTCTTAATCTGAAGTTTCTTGGGTTGGTCGAATCGAGGCTTTTAAAATGTTCCTCCTCCCATTATGTTGTATTTCATTTTGTACCCTTCCTTTCACATTGCCCACCACTTTTTTTCCCACAAGCTCAAAAAATTCTTACCCTCTACATCTGGGCGGGTAGGCATCCAAAGCTTTCTGCGCACATTCTCCAGAAACAAAAACTGTCAGGTGGTCTGGGATCTCCCAACCTAAAACACTACTACACGGCTACTCTGGTATCGATGATGCGGTACTGGCAGCAAGGATGTACAGCCCTCCCGTGGGTGGCTATTGAAAACCATTCCATAAGACCCCATAGCATCAGTGTCTTGATATTTTTCCCTTTTTGGAACATACCTGCACCTTTTTCCAACCCGTTAGTGAAAGCATCTTATACAACATGGGTTTCCTACATATCACAAACATTCAATACGAGCAGACCTAACGTCCATGATCTGCCTCTGACATTTTTGCAGGGTTGCATCTCCAACATAGGCTTGAGTATGTGGATCTCTAGGGGCATCACTCGCGTCCGCCACCTCTATGAGGGGTTCTCAATGACCCCCTTTTCTAGCCTCATATCTATGCATAAAATACCTAAACATGATTTTTTTTTTAAGTATCTACAAGTGCGCCACCTGTTAAACAATATACAGCCCTCAGCGACCCCTCTGGATTACTCAGCTCTCAGGTCCTTATCCTCTCTGGCTCAAGGTCTTAGACCATTCTATCGGAGTTTATTGCACACGGAGGATTTTTCTAAAACTTATCCCTTGCGATTATGTGAGAGGGACTTGGGAGTCACGACCTCACTAGAGGAATGGCAAAGAGTTTTCAAGACTGTACATAAGGCTTTCCAGTGCACCACTCATATAGAGTCAGCTTTCAAAACAATACTTAGGTGGTACTACACACCAGATCGCTTGAACTACATTTACGGTGATGTCTCAGACCGTTGCTGGAGATGTTGCGGATCTAAAGGTACCCTAGTACACATACTGTGGGTTTTGTCCCATATTGTTGCCCTTCTGGTCAGTGTGTTCGCAGTTAGTGCGGGAACTCTTTTCTAGACATGTCCCCTGGTCTCCCCAGTCAGTATTGCTTTTCTGGAGCTACATAACCTATCGAAGGAGAACCGGGACCTATATTGTATTATGTGTATATTAACTGAGATAGCAATATTAAGCCATTTGAAATCCACTGCCATTCCTACAATAGCAGCATTAATCCACAAAATACAACTAACCTATGCCTACCAAAAAATCATAGCGCAAGGAGGAGGCAGATTGCCTTTTTTTTACTTCACGCTGGCATCAATGGTCCCCATCCCAACACTATCACGCAGCGTGATGCCTTACATACCTGATATTTAACGGGGCTAAGGCCTCTTTCACACTATGAAATAGTTCCGTTTAGGAACTTCCGTCACAAGTTCCGTCACTATATCGACGAAACCCGGTCGTTACAGTGACGGGACACTGCATGCAGTAATTTTTCCGCCACGATGTCCCGTCTCTGTATAACATATACGGGCATATACGGGTGCAAACAGTTACAAAACCCCTTAGGCTGCAATGCGATTTAGTCACGGCCGTCAGGGGTTTTGTAAGGGCCGAGTTTCGCCGATATAGTGACGGAACTTGTGACGGAAGTTCCTAAACGGAACTATTTCATAGTGTGAAAGAGGCAGAACTCCTGAAGGTATATGTGCTTGGACCATCCACTATCCACTGCAAGTTGATCACTATGTATATGGACCTGTGCTCTATATGAGCTTAACTTTACTTTAGTGGTGTATACGCTCAATGTCTTGGTTTTTCCTTTTATTTTCTGACTATGCTGACTATATGATAATTTCTATTGCAAAGGAATTACGGTGTCTTGTTTAGTTTTTGTTCCCAATGTTGGACTTCATTGTCCTTGTTTCAGGATTGCGCTAACTGCAGTATGTATCTCAATGTCAGCACCTGAACATTTGTCTCGCATATGTGAGATGTGTATGTTTTTGTATGACAATGAGCACTCTTTTCTGGTGTACACCATCCTGTGTTTATTTGTTGTTAGACTGAAAAAAACTTCTCAATAAAAACAATTTACGAAAAAAATATATGAATATATATATATATATATATATATATATATATATATATATATATTCACAATTCTCCAGGCTATGCAAACGTTGTTGGTCAATACTTCATTTGCAGAACTAATGTAGGAGCTACAAAAAAATTATTAACACTTTTACATTTAATTGTGGAATGACGGTACAAATTGGAATGGGAATGCTTTCCTTATTTTTTACTTTTTTTATATTATGGGTACATATTTTAGTAAAATATCAGAATTGCCTTTGCTTTTCACAAAATAATATTTAGACTGTGTAGAAAATCTTCCAGAAAGACAAACATGGTGGACAAGTAGGTGACCTGTTTACTTTCATAATTTATTTCTAGGTGTAGTGTTCCTTTAACTGCACGGAAAGAACTCCAGAATATATGCAAACAATTTTACTGTCAATTGCATGAACTTGACATCTTAAAAGGTTTAACAGCTGATAGAGTTATCTGATCAGGGCCATTGTGAGTGGGTGTCAACTCTAAAAACACAGCACATATAAACACATATTAACAGAGTACAGCTTTTGAGCCAGCTCCATATTGCCCCAGGGCATATTGAATACATGGTAAAGCGCATGCAGTTTTGTTGTGTGGTAGCTGGTGGTGTGACACACTGCCAATTTGTCTGAACCCATCCTAAGCACTAGCTTACCTGAGATGATTCTAATTCAGATTTCAACTGGCTGTTTCTTGCACTATGTAAACAAATAGACAATAAAGCTTCAAACAGTTTCCCAGCTCCAGATGACCAGTCCTGAGCATAATTTTTCCAAGTCGACAACAAATGATCTTTAGAATCAGCAAGACGTGACTGATGATACATAGTCACAGAATCTGGGCTGGTGATTAAAGTTTCCTCTCTTACACGGGATGCCATACCAGAGTTTTCTTCCATACCAAGAGTTTCTGAATGTGGCGACTTAAGTGTGACAGCACTAAAATCTTCAAAACTGTGAAAGTTTTTGATCATCATATGAACAAGCTTATAACACAAATCAAATCCGCCAATTTTGTGAAATTGCTTCTGGAACATCGAACATTTCAAGTAAAGCCAGGAACACATAGCCCAAATGTCTGCTGTCTGCTGTATTTGTTGTGGTGAAGGCAAGAATAAGCTTTCAGCATTCAGCTTTGGTAAAATGTTTAGTGGTTCACTCGCAGTGCTGTCATACCCAGATGTGTCTTCTGATTCATTGACCAATTCTAGGTCTGACTCAGCATCTTTGCTCACACTCAAAAAGGCCAAACAGAGAAAGAGATTTATCGTGCTTATCTTCTGATCGATATCCTTTCTTTTCTTTGGACAGGTATCTCTCAGTACACCATAGAATTTACTCAAACTCTGTGAAACATTTATGTATTCATCAGGCTTTAACGGTTGAACAAAAAATTCAGAAGCAAGTGTATTAGGATCATTTTCACTAATGTCTGTAGTAGGTGCTAAAAGGTCTGTTTGCTGGTCTCCAAAGCAAATAAGGGTCTGAAATACTTTTAAACAAAAATCCCTCAAAGGATCTAAATAGATAAGTTCAGTAACTTGATTTAATCCATTTGAGTTTAAGAAAGATTCTCGAACTGCCCTGAGGAGAAAAAAAATGTATATTCTGTTATTTCCTTAATTTCAAGTAATACGCTAACATATTGTCTATGCCAACTTCATCACTGAGATGCATTGACTAGTGCCTTGAAGATTAGCCCCTAGACTTTTTATTTCCCCTATCATTCCCCCCCCCCCCCTTAATAAAAGTTTTTCCCCTCCCTGTGTATTAGAACACTCACTGTGCCAGGTTCTCCCCTACTCACATCATGTGATCCACTGGAAGGGGTGTTCCCTGGCAGGCGAAACATCATTTGAAGCCTTGCCACCCTCACTGTTCTACACTGTGCTCGGTCTTGGGAGCATGCATAGAACAGGGATCCAATCCCAGCATGCTTCCTTTGCATCTCCACTCTTTTTTGCTCTGCACAAGCAACACAGAGAGGAGGGAGATTCATTAAAGGCAAAAGTTAATACTGCTCAATGTTTCTGTTGTCAGGCACAAGTCAGGCTTTAACCCCTTAAGGACCAGAGCATTGTTTGCAAATCTGACCACTGTCACTTGAAGCATTAACAACTCTGGGATGCTTTTACTTTCCATTCTGATTCGGAGACCGTTTTTCCGTGACACATTCTACTTTATGTTAGTGATAAATTTGTGTCAATACCTGCATCATTTCTTTATATTTGCATCATGAAGTTGACCTGTTTTTACTTTTGGAAGACATCAGAGGGCTTCAAAGTTCAGCAACAATTTTCCAATTTTTAAAAATCTGAATTTTTTATGGACCAGTTCAGTTTTGAAGTAGATTTGAAGGGTCTTCATATTAGAAATCGTCCACAAATTACCCCATTATAAAGACTGCACCCCTCAAAGTATTCAAAATGACATTCAGTAAGTGTGTTAACCCTTTAGGTGTTTCAAAGGAATAGCAGCAAAATGAAGGAGAAATTCAAAATCAGTTTTTGAATTTTTACAAGGGGTAATAGGAGAAAAAGCCCCCCAAAATTTGTAACCCAATTCTCTCGAGTAAGGAAATACCTTATATGTGTATGTCAAGTGTTCGGCGGGCGCAGTAGAGGACTCAGAAGGGAAGGAGCAACAATGGGATTTTGAAGAGGGGATTTTGAAGAGTGAATTTTGCTAAAATGGTTTTTCAAGGGGCATGTCGCATTTAGGAAGACCCTATGGTGCCTGAACAGCAAAAAAATTCCCAACATGGCATACCATTTTGGAAACTACACCCCTCAAGGAACTTAACAAGGGGTACAGGGAGCCTTAACACCTCACAGGTGTTTGATGACTTTTTGTTAAAGTTGGATGTGTAAATGAAATTTTTTTCACAAAAATGCTGTTTTTTCCACAAATTTTACATTTTTAAAAGGGATAATAGGAGAAAATAACCCCCAAAATGTGTAACCCCATTTCTTCTGAGAATGAAAATACCCCATATTTGGATGTAAAGTGCTCTGCTTGCGCACTACAATGCTCAGAAGGGGCGGCGCGCCATTGAGCTTTTGGAAAGAGAATTTGTTTGGAATGATCGTCAGGGGCCATGTGCGTTTACAAAGTCCCCCGTGGTGCCAGAACAGTGGACCCCCCCCCCCCCCCCAAAGAATTTAATAAGGGGTGCAGTGAGTGTTTACACCCCACTGGCGTTTGTCAGACCTTTGAACAGTGGGCTGTGCAAATGAAAATTTTTATTTATTTTCACGGACCACTGTTCCAAAAATCTGTCTGACACCTGTGGGGAGTAAATGCTCACTGTACCCCTTATTACATTAAATGAGGGGTGTAGTTTGCAAAATGGGGTCACATGTGGGGGGAGTCCACTGTAAACACACGTGGTCATTAATTCCGGACAAATTCTCTCTAAAAGACCAATGGCGCTCCCTCTCTTCTGAGCATTGTAGTTCGCCCACAGAGCACTTTACATCCACATATGGGGATAAAAATTTTGGGGTGCTTTTTTTTTTCCTTTTTTCCCTTGTGAAAATGATTTCTTTTTTCTCATTTTTCCCATCCAACTTTCATGAAAATTCTTCTTACACCTGTGGGTTGTTAGGGCTCACTATACCCCCCTTATTACATTCCGTGAGGGGTGTAGCTTCCAAAATGGGGTCACGTGTATTTTTTTTTGCTTTTATGTCAGAACCGCTGTAAAATCAGGCACCCCTGTGCAAATCACCAATTTGCAGAGCATTTTACGTCCACATATAGGGTATTTCCGCACGCCAGAGAAATTGCATTTACCAGCATGTTAGTGTAAAAAACTTTAAAAAAAATTATACTAACATGCTGGTGTAGCCCCCAACTTTTCCTACTCATAAGGTGTAAAAGGAGAAGAAGCCACCCAAAATTTGTAGTACAATTTATCCCGAGTACGGAAATACCCCAAATGTAGCCCTAAATAGTTTCCTTGAAATAAAACAGGGCCCAACCGAGCCTGTCTGTGATACGGAGTCCAGCACATCAGGGGCTTCCATCCTTGGTTTCCCGACTTCAGCGGAGCGGTGAGTGGTGCAGAAGCACAAAAAAAAAACGCATCTAACATTATCTAATAACATCTGTGCCTCTCTCTGTGGATTACAATATCGGTGCAGAGGCACCAGAATTAAATATAACAGTATCTCATTCCTATCTCTGTAAATATAACATCTTTGTATATACGTTACAATAAACTGTCCACAAACCCGCAATGGACTATATACAAATGAAGATTGGGTGACTGTTATATGGATTTTATACTTTTATATTTCTGCATTTATTACATAGTTTTAACTTCTAGTAGATCCATAGCAAGGCCCTGCTTGGACTACTTATATTAAATTGGAAATAAATGTAATATATATTCTTATCAATATACTACTAGTCTTTCATACAAATATACACTAATATACAAATAAATACCTTGAGGTCTGCATCCATTTATTTTTAATGATGACAGATGGGTTGCTGGTCGAGACACGACCGCTAGCAGATACTGAGAACTCCGGCCTCTCACTGCGACTGCTGCTGCCATGAGCAACTAGTTTGCTGCTACCTCTGCCTGCGCATGATGAATTTAGGCCTCTGCCGCTCCTCTGCACGTCCTGGAACTTCTCTGCCTGACATACTTATACACCAGCTGAGCGTGTATACAGTCATGGCAGTAAATGTTGGCACCCCAGAAATTTTTCAAGAAAATGAAGTATTTCTCACAGAAAAGGATTGCAGTAACAATGTTTTGCTATACACGTTTATTCCCTTTGAGTGCATGGGATATAAACCAAAAAAGGGAGGAAAAAAAGCAAATTGGACATAATGTCACGTCAAACTCCAACATTGGGCTGGACAAAATTAGCACCCTTAACTTCATATTTGGATGCACACCCTTTGGAGAAAATAACTGAAATCATTTGATTCCTATAACCATTAATAAGCTTCTTACACCTCTCAGCCGGTATGTTGGACCACTCTTCCTTTGCAAACTGCTCCAGGTCCCTCTTATTGGAAGGGCGCCTTTTCTCAACAGCAATTTTAAGATCTCTCCACAGGGGTTCAATGGGATTTAGATCTGGACTCATTGCTGGCCACTTCAGAACTCTCCATTGCTTTGTTGCCATCCATTTCTGGGTGCTTTTTCGACGTATGTTTGGGGTCACTGTCCTGCTGGAAGACCCAAGATCTCGGACGCAAACCCAGCTTTCTGACACTGGGCTGTACAGTGCGACCCAAAATCCATTGGTAATCCTCAGATTTCATGATGCCTTGCACACATTCAAGGCACCCAGTGCCAGAGGTAGCAAAACAACCCCAAAACATCATTGAACCTAAACCATATTTCACTGTAGGTACTGTGTTCTTTTCTTTGTAGGCCTCATTCCAATTTCGGTAAACATTGGAATGATGTGCTTTACCAAAAAGCTCTATCTTGGTCTAATCTGTCCACAAGACGTTTCGCCAGACGGATTTTGGCTTACTCAAGTTCATTTTATCAAAATGTAGTCTTGCTTTTTTATGTCTGTCAACAGTGGGGTCCTCCTGGGAATGCCACCATAGTGTTTCATTTTATTTAAATGTCGACAGATAATTTGCGCTGACACTGATGCTTCCTGAGCCTGCAGGACGGCTTGAATATCTTTAGCATTTGTTTGGGGCTGCTTGTCCACCATCCAAATAATCATGCATTAACACCTTTCATAAATGTTTCTCTTCCATCCAAGCCCAGGGAGATTAGCTACAGTGCCATGGGTTGCAAACTTTTTGATGATGTTGCACACTGTAGACAAAGGCAAATCTAGATCTCTGGAGATGGACTTGTAACCTTGATATTTTTCCACAATTTTGGTTCTCAAGTCCTCAGACAGTTCTCTTCTCTTTTTTCTGTTGTCCATGTTTAGTGTGGCGCACACAGACACACAATGTAAGGACTAAGTGAACTTCTCTCCTTTTTATCTGCTTTCAGGTGTGCTTTTTATATTGCCCATATCTGTTACTTTCCCCAGGTGTGTTTAACCCCTTAACGACGAAGGACGTATATTTACATCCTCCGCCGGCTCCCGCGATATGCCGCGGTGAAATCACGGCATCCCGAACAGCTTACAGGACACCGGGAGGCCCCTTACCTGCCTCCTCGTGTCCGATCAGCGAATGAATGCTCCGTGCCTGAGATTCAGGCAGGAGCAGTAAAGCGGCGATAACACTGATCACAGGCGTGTTAATACACGCCAGTGATCTGTGTAAAAGATCAGTGTGTGCAGTGTTACAGATCCATATGAGAGCTATAACATTGCAAAAAAAAAAAAAAGTTAAAAAAAAAGCGTTAAAGATAATTTAACCCCTTCCCTAATAAAAGTTTGAATAACCCCCCTTTTCCATTAAAAAAATTAAACAGTGTAAATAAAAATAAACATATGTGGTATCGCCGCGTGTGTAAATGTCCGAACTATAAAAATATATTGTTAATTAGGACATTTTTAAACATATACATTTTCCTGCATGTAGTTATGATTTTTTCTAGAAGTACGACAAAATGAAACCTATATAAGTAGGGTACAATTTTAACCGTATGGACCTACAGAATAATGATAAGGTGTCATTTTTACCGAAATATGCACTGGGTAGAAATGGAAGCCCCCGAAAGTTACAAAATGGTGTTTTTTCTTCGATTTTGTTGCACAATTAATTTTTTTCCCATTTCGCCGTGGATTTTTGGGTAAAATGACTAATATCACTGCAAAGTAGAATTGGTGACGCAAAAAATAAGCCATAATATGGATATTTTGGTGAAAAATTTTAAGGGTTATGAGGAAAAAACAAAAATGCAAAAACTGAAAAACCCTGCATCCTTAAGGGGTTAAAGGAGCATCACATGCTTTAAACAATCTTATTTATCCACAATTTTGAAAGTGTGCCAAAAATTTGGCCCAGACCATTTTTTAGTTTGGTGTGACATTATGTCCAAATAGCTTTTTTTCCCTCCTTTTTTAGTTTAGTTCCAATACACACGAAAGTATGTATTGCCAAACATTTGTTACTACAATCCTTTTCTGTGAGAAATACTTCATTTTCTTGAATAATGTTAGTGGTTACATATAGTTACATAGTTCATAAGGTTGAAAAAAGACCATCAAGTTCAACCTATATCCCTAATGAGTCCCTACTGAGTTGATCCAAAAAAAATTCCTTCTCGACTCAAAATATGGCAGTCAGAATAAATCCCTGGATCAACGTTCTGTCCCTATAAATCTAGTATACATAATCAGCAATGTCATTACTCTACAAAAATGCGTCCAGACTCGTTTTTAACTCTTTTACAGAGTTCCCCATGACCACCTCCTCCGGGAGAGAATTCCACAGGCTCACTGCTCTTACAGTAAATAACCCCCGTCTGTGCTGGTGTAGGAACCTTCTTTCCTCTAAACGTAGAGTATGCCCCCTTGTATGGGTGTGAATAGATCATGGGAGAGATCTCTGTATGGTCCCCTGATATATCTATACATAGTTATTAGGTCGCCCCTAAGCCTTCTTTTTTCTAAACTAAATAACCCTAATTCTGATACTCCTTTTGTGTACTGTAGTCCTCCCATTCACCGTATTACTCTGGTTGCCCGTCTTTGAACCCTCTCCAGCTCCCCTATATCTTTCTTGTACACTGGTGCCCAGTACTGTACACAGTATTCCATGTGTTGTCTGACTAGTGATTTGTACAGCGGTAGAATTATTTCCTTGTCGTGTGCATTTATGCCCCTATTGATGCACCCCATGATTTTATTTGCCTTAGCATCAGCTGCCCGACACTGGTCACTACAGCTAAATTTACTGTTAACTAAAAATCCCAAGTCCTTTTCCATGTCAGTCATCCCTAGTGTGCTCCCATTTAATACATAATCCCAGCCTGGATTAACTAAGACTATTAACTAAGACTCCTAAGTCATTTTCCACATCAGACGTCCCAAGAGTGCTCCGATTTAATATATAATCCGAGCCCGGATTTTTCTTCCCCATGTGCATTACCTTACATTTATCAGTGTTGGACCTCATCTGCCACTTCCCAGCCCAAACCTCCAACCTATCCAGATCCATTTGTAAGTGCACAGTCCTCTATAGCATTTACCGCTTTACAAAGTTTAGTAGCATCTGCAAAGCTTTCTACTTTACTAGTCAACTCCTCTACAAGGTCATTAATGAATATATTAACTAGAACAGGACCCAATACTGACCCCAGTGGTACCCCACTAGCAACAGTCACCCAATCAGAATAAGTACCACTAATAACCAACCTCTGTTTCCTATCACTGTGCCAGTTACTTACCCACTTACATTCTCCCCCAGCCCCATCCTTCTCATTTTATGCACCAATCTTTTATGTGGCACCGTGTGAAATGCTTTGTGAATAATCCAGATAAACAACATTCAGCGATTGCCCCTGGTCCAGTCTGGAGTTCATCTCCTCATAAAAGCTGATCAGGTTAGTTTGACAGGACCGATCCCTCATAAATCTATGCTGATATGGAGTCATACTCCAAAATCGCATCTCTTCGAAAACCATCAAAACAATTTACATACAACAGAGGTTAAAATTAACAGGTCTATAATTCCCGAGGTCACCTTTTGACCAGTTTTTAAATATTGGCACCACATTTGCCATGCACCAGTCTTGGGGAACAGTCCCTGTCACTATAGAGTCCCTGAATATTAAAAATAGGGGTCTGTCTATTACATTACTTAATGCCTATAAAAACACAGGGGTGAATGCCATCTGGACCTGGCAATTTGTCTATTTCGATTTTTTGTAGGCAGCACTGTACTTCTTCCTAGGTTAGACAGGTGACCTGTACTGTGGAGTTTACCTTATCTCGCTTTATTTCACCTGGTATTTCATTTTCCTCTGTGAATACAGTGGAGAAGAATTTGTTTACATAGATTTGCTTTTTCCTGGTCCCAGTCTATAATTTCTTAATCATCATTTTGTAAAGGGCCTACCCTTGCATTTCTGACATTTTTGCCATTTATATAGTTAAGTAACATTTTAGAGTTCGTTTTACTCTCTTTGGCAATGAGTCTGTCTATTTTTGCGGTTTTAATCAGTTTTTTTTTTTACATATTTTAAATTTTTCTCAATAGCTTTTTAATGCTTCTTCACTGCCGTCCTGTTTTAGTAGTTTAAATGCTTTATTTTTGTTATTTATTGCCCCCTTACCATTTTTATTCATTCATATTGGATTTCTTTTATTCCTGACCCTTTTATTCCCATAAGGTATATACATCTGCCAAGGGGTGCCAACATTTACGGCCATGACTAGGTTACACTTAAGAGAGGAGGACAATATGCTCCACAACGCTTACAACTGTATTAGGCTACAAAAGCAAGTGTGTAGCTTTGGCTGGCCTTTCAGAGTAACTGGCCCAAATTAGTTTAAAAGGAAAAAAAGTCTTACACCACCTGTTGTCGGGCATATTGATAATGTAATGATAATTATAGAATTCATAGATCATGGCTCTGAAGCCCGAATTTTCCTGTTTTCTGTCAGGTCTGGTTTGAATGCTGATTTCACCTTTTGCCCTTTGTTCCAAGGTAGATAGATAATAAAACTTATTTACCAGCAGAATAGTAACAATGGAAATCCTAATCTAGATGTACAAAACCCAATATGAGATAGGACAAGATTAGTTTAACCTCTTAAGGACCCATGACGTACGCGTATGTCTTAAGTCCGCTCCGCGTGGTCCCGCGTCATAGTGGGTCGGGCCCGGCCTCTAACAACGGCCAGGACCCATGGCTAATAGCGCGGCAGCTTTGGATGTGGCGTTCAAAGTTGCATGCCACTTCTAAAGTGAAACCATGCCGGTTAGCTCAGGTAGCTGTTCGGGATCGCCGCAGCGAAATCGCGGCATCCCAAAAAGCTTACATGACAGCCGGTGGATCCCTACCTGCCTCCTCGCTGTCTGATCGCCGAATGACTGCTCAGTGCCTGAGATCCAGGCATGAGCAGTCAAGCGGCAGAATCATCGATCAGTGGTTTCTTATGAGAAATCACTGATCAATGTAAAAGATCAGTGTGTACAGTGTTATAGCCCCCTATGGGAGCTATAACATTGCAAAAAAAAAAAAGTGAAAAAAAAAAAGTGAATAAAATGAGATTTTTTAACATTTACCGTAAAATCTCTTTCTCAAAGGATCCATTGGGGGACACCGACCGTGGTGTATCTTGCTGTCTCTAGAAGGTGTGACACTATGGTAATAAAAAAGTCAGCTCCTCCCAGCAGGATATACCCGCCTTCAGGCTCTGAGCTAGTCAGTTTAAGTTTCAGAGCAAAAGGAGGAGACCAATAGGTCAAGGAAAACCCAAAAACTGTCCGAGAACCAGAAGGAAAAACACAACTGAACACACCCTCGGACAGAGAACCAAAGAGAAACCCAAAAGGGCAGGAGCTGTGTCCCCCAATGGATCCTTCGAGAAAGATTTTCCGGTAAGTGTTAAAAAATCTCTTTTTCTCTATCTGCTCCATTGGGGGAACACAGACCGTGGGACGTACCAAAGCCGTCCCTTGGGTGGGCAGATAAGTAATCAGGCAGACGGCCGATCCACTGCCGCCTGCAACACTTTACGCCCCAGTCTAGCATCGGCCGATGCGAAAGTATGGACTCTGTAAAACCTCAAGAAAGCATGCAAAGACGACCAGGTAGCCGCCTTGCAAATCTGCGAGGCCGAAGCTCTATTCTGGAGAGCCCAGGATGCCACAACAGATTGAGTGGAATGAGCCACAACCCTGAAAGGAGGAATCTTCCCCAACCCTGAAAGGAGGAATCTTCCCCTTGCAGCTATAGGCTTCCGAAATGTCGGACCGAATCCACCTAGAAATGGTGGCCTTGGAAGCAGGTTGTCCCATGCGACGACCTTCCGTAAGGACAAAAAAGTTATCACACTGACGAAACGAGGACATGATGGAGAGATAAGCCCGAACAGCCCGGACTACATCCAGCTTGTGTAGCGAGTGCTCCTTAGGATGAGAGGGAGCAGAACAAAAGGACGGGAGGACAATGTCCTCATTGAGATAAAAGGCCGAGACCACCTTGGGCAAAAAGGAAGGACCTGGCCGGAAAACGACCTTGTCCTGATGGATCACCAGAAACGGAGAACTGCAGGAAAGAGCTGCCAATTCAGACACCCTCCGGATGGAGGTGATAGCCACAAGAAACGCCACTTTCGAAGAAAGGAGGCGGAGAGACACCTCTCTAAGGGGCTCAAAGGGTGCTCCCTGGAGGGCACTCTGAACCAAATTTAAGTCCCAAGGGGGGAGAAGGAGACCGATAAGGAGGATCAGCGTGCGCCACTCCTTGCAGGAAAGTCCGGACATGAGAATTAGAAGCCAGGGGCCGCTGGAAAAGAAAAGCAAGGCCGAAACCTGACCTTTAAGGGAACTGAGAGACAATCCCAGTTCCAGCCCCGACTGTAAAAAGGAGAGAAGACAGGGAACTGAGAAGGTCACCGGGGAGAAGTCCTGAGCTTCACACCAACGAAAATCAGACCGCCAAGTACGGTGGTAAATTCTTAGGCTTACGAGCCTTGAGCATGGTGTGAATGAGAACACGCGGGCCCTCAAAACCGCGGTCTCAACCGCCACGCCTGTAAATTGGGGTGGCAAAGATGACCCTGAGAGAGTAGATCCGGGTGAATCGGAAGGCGCAGAGGAGCGTCGTCCAAGGGGCCTGACTACGTCGGCGTACCACGACCTTCGGGGCCAATCTGGAGCTACCAGAATGGCGGGAACGACCTCTGCCTTGAGCTTCCTCAGTACCCTGGAAAGGAGCAGAAGAGGAGGGAACAGATAAGGCAGGGTGAACTCCGTCCAAGGAATCACAAGGGCGTCCACGGCCAAGGCCTGAGGGTCCCGGGACTTGGACAGAAACGGAAGAATTTTTTCGATTGTGCCGAGACGCGAAGAGGTCCACGTCCTGAACGCCCCAGAGGTCGTGAAGACCTCCGGATGAAGAGACCACTCGCCGGGGTCGGGAGAGGAGCGACTGAGGAAGTCCGCTTCCCAGTTGAGCACTCCTGGAATCACCGAAATGGCCGGAACCTGGCTCTCCGCCCAGGAAAGAATTTTGGTCACCTCGGCCATGGCTGCCGAACTGCGGGTGCCGCCCTGTCGATTTATTTACGCCACGGCCGTGGAGTTGTCTGACAGAACGCGGACTGGACAGGACTGAAGACGGGGCTCCCAATGAAGAAGACAAAGAAGAATCGCCCGTAATTCCAATATGTTTACCGGAAGAAGGGTCTCCTGGGGAGACCAGAGACTCTGAACCGTCCAATCCCTGAACACGCCGCCCCAGCCTGACAGGCTGGCATCCGTTGTAACCACCTGCCAATGAAGAGGAAGGAAGGACCGCCCCTGGATAAGAAGGGGCGAGCAGAGCCACCAGAGCAGAGACTGATGGACCCTGGGAGGGAGAATAATCTGACGATCGAGGGACAGAGGCGACCTGTTCCATCGAGAGAGAATCGCCAGTTGGAGAGGGCGGTAATGGAACTGAGCAAAGGGCACGGCCTGCATAGCTGCCACCATCCGACCCAGGACTTCCATACAAGTGCGGATGGAGACTGATACCTGAGTCGGCAAGGAGCGGACCCCCTCCCGGAGCGCCAGACATTTGGGGAGGGAGGCAAATTCGAATCTGTAACCATTGGACACCACGTCCCTGACCCAAGAGTCCTGAATGTGTGAGGTCCAGATGTCTCGGAAAAACAAATGACGACCTCCCACCCGCAAAGAAACCGCGGGTGGAGGCCTTCATGCAGAAGTGGGTTTGCGGTTGCCCGATTTGGGCGCAAAACGGCCAGAGCGGTTGGAGTCCGACTTCCAAGACGGGCGTGCCCGAAACGAGGGAGCCTTCTTGTACCATGAGGGTGCCTGCCCGGACCGTTTGTTGGAGCCAGAGGTCCGAACAGACAAAAGAAAAAGACTTCCTTTGGGGAGTAGGGCGAGCCTTATTTTGAGGTAACAATTACCTCCCGTTTCCTCGGAGATAATCTCATCAAGGCATTTGCCAAAAAGACGGCCACCCGTAAAGGGAAGCTCAGTGAGAGACCTTTTGGAAGTGGCATCCGCATTCCAGGCTTTAAGCCACAGAGCGGCGGAGGGCTGCTAGGTGACCCACAGCAAAGGCAGAACAACAGGCTGCCTGCATGGAAGCTGCGCACAGAAAGTCCCCAGCCTTAGCGCAACAAAGAGCCAGAGCAGATAGATCCTCTGAGGGGGGATCCCGCTAAAATATCCTGATGGAGCTGTTGACACCACTCCGACAAGGCCTTGGACACCCATGTTGAGACGAAGATCGGAAGAGGAGAAGAGCCAGCTGCTGCAGTAGTGAACTTCGCTAAAGATTCTACCTTTTTGTCCGTGGGATCCTTGAAGGCAGCGGCATCTGCCAGAGGCAGCTTATTCGCCTTTGAGATCCGGGAGATTGGTGGGTCCACAGAGGGAGGGGAAGCCACCTTAGCGACAAAGTCCTTGTCAAATGGATAACGTTCTTGAATTGTCTTGTTTCCATGCGGATTCCAGAATGTCGTCAAGTCGGCTTAGTACGATGAAAGGATACTCCCGGATTAACTTCTAAGTTCCTGGGTCCTCCAAGTGAAAGGTGTCTCTTATGGCTGTCACCAATTAGTCTACCATAGCAATTGAGTCCGAGCGGTCCTCTGGGTCAGATGCCGGTTCGGAAGCCTCGTCCACTAGTTCACAAGGGAAATGTGAATAAGTAGAGGCAGTCCTGGAAGGGAGCGATCCAGACCGGATACGCGGCTCTGACGTGGCAGAGCGGCGACTCCAAGTACGTCCTCTGGAGGAGCGACGTTTGTACCCAGAGGATAGGGGGGCGAGACCCGCGACAGGAACGCCCACGGCTATCCTTAGACTCAATGGAAGAGTCAGACAAGGCACCGCTAGCACGCTTGTGAGAGCTTGAAGTATGAGGAGACGACGAGCGGGCCCTCTCAGAGGTCCTGCACAGGGATGACCCCTTCAAAGCGGACACCATTTCGCGGGAGGCCTCAGCCACCGAACGGGCGACCTGGGTCAAGTCAGCCATATACTGGGTCAGGGAAGAAACCCAGGCTGGAGGAGCGGCTGAACCCACCGGGACCGAAGAGGCATCAGGGAGCACCAGGGGGTCTGGGGGAGCAGAGGAGCAGGCAGAGCAAGCGGGCTCAGTGGAGCCAGGCATCTTGGTATTACAGAGCTTAAAGGTATAGTAAGTCACTAAATTCCCAGGTTTCTGTTTAGAGAGATGAATAGCCCTGGGTACGGACATAATGGGGTAAAAAAAAGAGAAGACAGGCACTTTCTCACCCAGATCTGTGTCCCCTGTCAGCTGCAGTGAGGAGAACTTGCTCCGTGCAGCCAGCTACACTGAAAAGGCCCGCCAATAGGGAGGGAGGAGCGTGCTTGAAGCAAGGCATTTAGTAACTGACCCCTAAACACAGAAAATCACGCCCACGGCGCTGATTGGGCGCTGCTTCACGCCTCGGAGAGCTCTCCTGCCCGATGGGCGGAGCTACAGCCGCCGAGGAAGAACTGTTATGGCGCCCGCTCCTTGTCCCGAGCGCACCTGCCTATGTATATGCGCTCGGGGGAACGGAGCAGGTGTCCAGAGCGCCGGCAGAGGCTGCCAGCGAAATGAAAGTAAAAGGAAGCGGGCACTGAAGCGCCCGGCTCATAAAAGCGCCGCGGCTACAGCCGCGTATAAGGCGCTGTAAGATATGACATAAGCCAGCGCTGATAGCGCTCGAGCCGAAGAAGCGCCTCGGTGGACACACACACACACACTTAAGGATTTTCATAACACATGCCTGAAAAACAAATGTGCCTTATAAAAACATGCCCCCTTAGGTGTAATTGCTCCCCCAGCATAGTGCAGCCCCTGTTAAACAAGTACCAAAAATTGGGTGGGCCAAAACAGGGGGGCTCCGGAGGTTGCGAGGCTGTACCTGTGGAAAAAAGTACTTACTTCAGTCAGAAGAACTTACCTAAGACAGTCTTCAGTGAAGTCTTCAGTCAGCTTATGGTCCCTGCATCACGCCTGGCTGCTGTGCGCAAGCGAGGAGAGCAGAGACATAGGGGGACCCGGACCCATGAGGTACCACCCAAGCGCTGACCGTTGGCGAGAGGGGGGGGGTAAACAGCGCATATACGCAATGTCTGTGCCCCCTTACTCGCAATGGGGAAACAGTGAACCGCAGTTCCTGAGTCCCCACCTGAAAACAGAAAGAAAAAGGAATAAAAAATTAACACGTCCCTATACTAGGAAAACAAAAAACAGAGCAACCCAGACCAGTCCACCTCCTTCAGACACTAAGCTTAAACTGACTAGCTCAGAGCCTGAAGACGGGTATATCCTGCTGGGAGGAGCTGACTTTTTTATTACCACAGTGTCACACCTCCTAGAGACAGCAAGATACACCACGGTCTGTGTCCCCCCAATGGAGCCGATAGAGAAAGATCATTTAACACCACCCCTAATGAAAGTTTGAATCACCCTCCTTTTCCCATAAAAAAACAAACAAACGTGTAAATAAAAATAAAAATATATGTGGTAGTCCAAAAAGTGATCAATAAGTCCGATCAATACAAAAATGGTACCACTAAAAAGTTCAGATCAGGGCGCAAAAAAACGAGCCCTCATACCGCCCCATAATAATAAAGTTAAAGGGGTGAGAATATGACAATTTTAAACGTTTAAATTTTTCTGCATGTAGTTACGATTTTTTCCCAGAAGTACGACAAAATCAAACCTATATAAGTAGGTTGTAATTTTAATCGTATGGACCTACAGAATAAAGATAAGGTGTCATTTTTACCGAAAAATGTACTGTGTAGAAACAGAAGCCCCCAAAAGTCACAAAATGGCATTTTCTTAAAATTTTGTCTCGCAATTAGGGAAGTCCCGATACCATTTTTTTAAGACCGAGTAAGAGTACAATATTTTAATTCTTGTACTCGCCGATACGAAGTACAAGTACTTATATTTTAAAGGGAATCTGACACCAGGGTGACCCGGTTTCTGTCGCTGTTTACCGTATGATATGTGGGTCCTTGTTGAGTACAACGGAGGTGCCTGCTGTAGTATGAGCCAAGATTTTTCTCTTCTCCATTGGACAGAACAGGTCATTTGCATTGGCGGTGAGACCGATGTAAACATGGTGAGCAGCCGTAGAAACCGGGTCATCTGCATCTATCTACCTATAAATTCAAGTTAGTGCAGGCGACTCTGCTGTAAGATTGTCTTTAATAGTAGGCAGTATCCCCTTGCAGACATTAGCAGCAGCCCCCCGGCAGTCATTAGTAGCAGCCCCCCTGTAGACAGCTGCCGCCCTTGTAGACAGCAGTCCCCCCTGTAGAAATAAGTAGCAGCCTACTGAAGACCACAGCCCCCATTTAACCCCTTAAGGATCGGGGTTTTTTCCATTTTTGCATTTTCGTTTCTTGCTCCTTGCCTTTAAAAAATCATAACTCTTTCAATTTTGCACCTAAAAATCCATATGATGGCTTATTTTTTGCGCCACCAATTCTACTTTGTAATGACGTCAGTCATTTTGCCCAAAAATCTACGGTGAAACGGAAAAAAAAATCATTGTGCGACAAAATTGAAAAAAAAACGCAGTTTTGTAACTTTTGGGGGCTTCCGTTTCTACGTAGTACATTTTAACTAAATGCAGGAAAATTAATAAGTTTAAAATTGTCATCTTCTGACCCCTATAACTTTTTAATTTTTTCGTGTATGGGGCGGTATGAGGGCTCATTTTTTGCGCCGTGATCTGAAGTTTTTAACGGTACCATTTCTGCATTGATAGGACTTATTGATCGCTTTTTATTCATTTTTAAACTATATAAAAAGTGACCAAAAATGCACTGTTTTGGATTTTGGAATTTTTTTGCGCGCACGCCATTGACCGAGCGGTTTAATTAAGGATATATTTTTATAATTCGGACATTTCCGCACGCGGTGATACCATATATGTTTATTTACACTGGTTTTTTTTTATTGGAAAAGGGGGGTGATTCAAACTTTTAATAGGGGAGGAGTTAAATGATCTTTATTCACTTTTTTTTTTTCACTTTTTTTCTTGCAGTGTTATAGGTCCCATAGGGACCTTTAACACTGCACACACTGATCATCATTGATCACTGGTTTCTCATAGGAAACCAGTGATCGACAATTCTGCTGCATGACTGCTCATGCATGGATCTCAGGCACTGAGCAGTCATTCGGCGATCGGACAGCGAGGAGGCAGGTAGGGGCCCTCCCGCTGTCCTGTAAGCTGTTCGGGATGCCGTGAGTAGCCGTGGCTATCCCGAACAGCCCGACTGAGCTAGCCGGCAATTTTCACTTTCGCTTTTAGCCGCGCGGCTCAGCTCTGAGCGCGCGGCTAAAGGGTTAATAGCGTGCGGCGCCCAATCGGCGCTGCGCGCTATTAGAGGCGGGTCCCGGCTTCACTAGGACGCCAGGCACGTCGTGATATGACGGGGGGTTACTGTGTAACCCTGCTTTATATCAGGAGAGCAGGGGTTAAACAGCAGCAGGGCCCCCCCTTTAGACAGCAGCAGGGCCCCCCCCTTTAGACTGCAGCAGGGCCCCCCCCTTTAGACAGCGGCAGGGCCCCCCCTTTAGACAGCAGCAGGGCCTCTCTGTAGACATTAGTAGCAGCCCCCCCCCCCCCCCCCCCTCCTTGCAGGCAGCTCACCTCCTCAGGTCGGGTGCTGGTGCTCTGCTGCCCCGTTCTCCCGTCCGCATCGTGTTGTCCTATGGAGGAGCATGTGACATACACGTCACTCTGCTTCCTGGGTAGCGTTACGCTGGGCGCAGGGGAGGAGGCGGAGTGACTTGTGCGTCACATGCTCCTCCATGGAACACTATGATGCTGACCGGAGGATGGAAGAACGGGGCCGCAGAGCGGCAGCAGGTATCGGGCATGGTATCGGGGACATTAAACGAGTCCCTAATACCATGCAAATGGCTATTATCGGGCCCGATACCAGTATCGGTATCGGGACATCCCTACTCGCAAGGATTTTTTCCCGTTTCGCCGTAGATTTTTGGGTAAAATGACTGAAGTCATTACAAAGTAGAACTGGTGGTGCAAAAAATAAGTCATCATGTGGATTTTTAGGTGAAAAATTGAAAGAATTACAGAATGTCCAGCGCTAGGAATGCAATTAAAAGCCTGTTTATTTCTTGACTGTTGTCACAAATACAGGTAAAGGAACGTCTGACGCGTTTCGCACTCGCAGGTGCTTAAAGGGGTATTCCGCCCCTAGACATTTTATCCCCTATCCAAAGGATAGGGGATAAAATGTCAGATCACCGCGGTACCGCTGCTGGGGACACCCGGGATCCCCGCTGCGGCACCGCACTCTCATTACAGCACAGAACGAGTTCGCTCTGTGCGTAATGACGAGCGATACGGGGGACAGAGCAGCGTGACGTCATGGCTCCGCCCCTCGTGACATCACGGCCCGTCCCCTTAATGTAAATCTATGGGAGGGGGCGTGATGACCGCCACGCCCCCTCCCATAGACTTGTATTGAAAGGGGCGGGCCGTGACATCACGAGGGGCGGAGCCGTGATGTAACGATGCTCCTGCCCCTGTACCGTCCATCATTACCTGCAGAGCGAACTCGCTCTGTGCTGTAACGATAGCGCGGTGCCGCAGCGGGGATCCCAGGGGTCCCCAGCAGCGGCACCGCGGCGATCTGACATCTTATCCCCTATCCTTTGGATAGTGGTTAAAATGTCTAGGGGCGGAATACCCCTTTAATAGTAGACCTGCGAGTGCAAAACACATCAGATGTTCCTTTACCTGTACTTGTGACTCCAGTCAAGAAATAAACAAGCTTTTAAGTGCATTCCTAGCGCTGGACATTCTGTTCTTCTGGATTATTGCTGTGAAGCCGGCGCGCGACCGGCGGGTCCGATTGCGTAGGTGGATTGCACTGGTCGTTGGTCAGAAGCGTGCAGCTTCCATTGTTCACAAAATTGAAAGAGTTATGATTTTTTTAAAGGTAAGGAGGAAAAAACTAAAATGCAATAACGGAAAAACCCCAGGTCCTTAAGGGGTTAAGAACAAGACACTATGGTTTCAAAGGTCTCATGTTTATACTTCCACAGGCCATTGAATAAGACATGTGTGAGGAAGACAAGGAAGTGTAAATACCAGAATATGCATTATACTATGGTCTGTCTATAGAGGTCAAGAGATAAATACAGGGGGATCTCTTGATCTCAATAAAATAGCTCTGGATTTAACAACCCTGAGATAGAAGTGTTATTTGATCCCATTATCCCTAGAGGTGTTAACAAATCTAAGATGTAGTAGCCAGCCATGAGTGGGAAATATTGGTTCATTCTGATATGATCTATGTAGCATTAATATGCTGCATTGCCCTATTGTAACGATGTTGAGATATATATATATATATATATATATATATATATATATATATATATAACTGATAGATAGTTATGGCATTATAAGGGTCATTGTTATGTATAGCTATGTAGTTAACTACTGTGTTAAATTGTCTAAATAATGGTTAGAGTGTCCAATCTTATAATTTAACCCCTTAAGGACCGGGGGTTTTTCCTTTTTTGCATTTTCGTTTTTTGCTCCTTGCCTTTAAAAAATCATAACTCTCAATTTTGCACCTAAAAATCCAAATGATGGCTTATTTTTTCCGCCACCAATTCTACTTTGTAATGGAGTCAGTCATTTTGCCCAAAAATCTACGGTGAAACGGAAAAAAAAAATAATTGAGAGACAAAATTGAAAAAAAAACGCCGTTTTGTAACTTTTGGGGGCTTCCGTTTCTACTTAGTACATTTTTCGTTAAAAATGACACCTGATATTTATTCTGTAGGTCCATACTGTTAAAATGATACCCTACTTATATAGGTTTGATTTTGACGTACTTCTGGAACAAATCATAACTTCATGCAGGAAAATTAATACATTTAAAATTGTCATTTCTGACCCCTATAACTCTTGTATTTTTCCGTGTATGGGGTGGTATGAGGGCTCATTTTTTGCGCCGTGATCTGAAGTTTTTAACGGTACCATTTTTGCATTGATAGGACTTATTGATGCACTATTTTGGACTTTGGAATTTTTTTGCGCGCACACCATTGACCGTGCGGTTTAATTAACAATATATTTTTATAATTCGGACATTTCCGCGATACCATATATGTTTATTTTTATTTACACAGTTTTTTTTATGGGAAAAGGGGGGTGATTCAAACTTTTAATAGGGAAGGGGTTAAATGATCTTTATTCACTTTTTTTTGCAGTGTTATAGGTCCCATAGGGACCTATAACACTGCACACACTGATCTTTCACATTGATCACTTGTTTCTCTTAAGAAACCAGTGATCGATGATTCTGCCGCTTGACTGCTCACGCCTGGATCTCAGGCACTGAGCAGTCATTCGGCAATCGGACAGCGAGGAGGCAGGTAGGGACCCTCCTGCTGTCCTGTAAGCTGTTCGGGATGCCGCGATTTCGCTGCGGCTATCCCGAACAGCCCACTGAATTAACCGGCAGCTTTTACTTTCACAATCGGCGCTGCACGCTATTAGCGGCGGGTCCCAGCTTCACTATGACGCCGGGCCAGCCGTGATATGATGCGAGGTTACCTGCCGCGGCTATCCCGAACATCCCACTGAGCTAACCGGCACACTTTCACTTTAGACGCGGCGTTCAACTTTGAACGCCACATCTAAAGGGTTAATAGCGCGCGGCACTGTGATCAATGCTGCGCGCTATTAGCCACGGGTCCCGCCCATTGTTAGAGGCCGGGCCCGACCCGCTATGACGCGGGGCCACGCCGTGGCCCCGCGTTATAGATTGGGAGCGGACACAACGTTCCAGTAAGTCATGTGTCCTTAAGGGGTTAAGTTGCCAGATCAGGAATAATATTGTCATAAGTTAGATGGGTAAGGATATCATAGGATATAGTGGTAGATATAGGCAGATATATCTAAATAATACATTTTATATATTTTTTAATGGTAATATCCACCAGAAGTGTTATGATATACCACATTTTTACATTTATTCATGATGACCATACAAATGTTATACATAATTTAGGCATATTAAAATACTGGCCATGCAGATTGAAAACACAAGTGGATACCACTTTAATACATAATATCCATCTATTTACAGTCATGTATTCGAGATTTGAATATGTGGATATTATTCTGATCTAATTGAACAGGATCATCAAATAGTTATAATACATTGCATAAATATTAGACACATGACAATTATAGAAAATATGGCTGTTCTTAAAATCAATACCCTGACAAAGTTTGCCCCCCTATAGTTAATGCTAGAAAAAGCACAAGTGAAATTGTAAAGTTAATTGCATAGTCACACCCACCAGATGACATCATATTTGAAAAGGGTGGGCTATAGATAAAGAAAGATTTAAAAACCTGAGGGGGCTGACAAGAAGAGGACACCTGGAAACACCTGAGAGGACAGAAAGAACCTAGAGAGACCAGAAGGAGAAATCTATCAATCAGATACCATATCAGAGAGACCAGACTTGACCCAAAGAGCTGACCTTCCTAAAGGCCCTGGATATTGCCTGCATTCCTGAACCTACTAGGCTCAGATATCCGGTAAAGTATAAGTTTGATTACCTGTAGTAAGAATTATAATTACCTGGCTTGATATTTTGTCATCCCTGCCTTATTGCGGTGGTATAGTGCTAAGGTGCCAAGTCATTATTTTAGCGCTATTTTTTAAAGATACATATTACCAAATAATTGTATCTAATTTTAACTCAGAGGAGAATCTTTGCCCTGGAATCCATATTCTGGGGAGTTGATATCAAGCCAAGTTATTTGGGATACTAGATTACCGGATATCTAAAATATGGTCATAGTTTGAGCAGAGCTCAGAATTGTGTGTATAATATTATTATATCCTTGGGTATAGTGGATTGCCAATTATATTCTTCCTGCCATATTCAGGGTGGCTCTGCTGCCCCCTTGTGTTTTAAGGTGGTAGACACAGTTTTGTTGTGGTAAAGCCATCTTGTGGCTGAATTTGTGTGTTGCATGCTCCTGTGTATTATTGGGTTTTGTATTGATTAGTTTGATTGTACTTTAATCTATTGTATATTAAATCATTAT
Source organism: Hyla sarda (assembly GCF_029499605.1). Taxonomy (NCBI): domain Eukaryota; kingdom Metazoa; phylum Chordata; class Amphibia; order Anura; family Hylidae; genus Hyla; species Hyla sarda. Next base: position 300,037,785 of record NC_079191.1, read on the forward strand.
ATATATATATATATATATATATATACATATATATATATATATATATATATATATATATATATATATAGAGCATAGACGTTTGTACCGTTTTACTTATTGCACAACATTATTACCTATCCTAGAACTCTTTTTGAGGTGCTTTATGTCCACCTCGTAGGATCAATCATATTTATAATTTTTCTTTGATCCTTATTTTTGTGTATAAAGCACTTTGCTTTATACCCCGACACTATGCACGCACAGGTTAAACTTATGAGAGGACAATACGCTCCACTATGCAACCTGTATTAGGCACTAAAAGCAGGTGACTTTGGCTTTAAGTGCTCACCCTAACTGGCCCCCATTAGCTTTAGAGTTGTTGTTCACCCCACTGCAGCAGTACAGAGTCGCTGTGTAGTGCACCCATAAGTGTACGCTCTCCCTCTATCCCCTCCCTGTTACTGCTTTTCTGCAGTGATTTCGGCTTGTGGTGAATGGCTGCTGTAAAGCTGTTTTTCTGTGGAACACACACACTGCTCTCTCTCTGCAATAAAACACAAATGCCTGGCTGCAGCAATGGCTGCCGATTAAATAGTGCTGTGACATCACAGGGCTGGCTGGCTGCTGATAGGCTGCATGCTGCATGTGATCCCGCCTTCCCAGTGTTCCTTGCCATGTCCTCACACGTATAGCCACCATTTGAGATGCCCTGGAGCCTGGACCGCACTAAATGGAGTTTAATGAAGCAAAGGGATATTCGGATTCGCTACTAATCCAATTTTTCTGTAAATTCGTAACGTATTAGGATTCATCAGATTCGATTTGCTCATCTCTAATTTCCACCTATTACCCCTTGTTAAAATGAAAAATTTGGGGTAACACCATTTTAGTGGGAAAAATTTTTTTTTCATTTTCACATCCTACTTTTACAAAAGTATGTCAATCACCTCTAGGATGTTAAGGCACACTATACCTCTTGTTACATTCCTTAAGGGGTGTAGGTTCCCAAATAGTGGGCCATTTTTTTTTATTTTTTTGCTGTTCTGGCATCATAGGGGCTTCCTAAATGTGACATTCCCCCCAAAAACCATTTCAGCTAAATTTGCTCTTCAAAATCCCATTGTCGCTCCTTCCCTTCTGAGTCCTAGAGTGCGCTTGAAGACCACTTTACATCCACATGAGTCATTTCCTTACTCAAGAGAAATTAGGTTACACATTTTGGGTGCTTTTCTACTTTTACCCCTTGTAAAAAAAAAAAAAAAAAAAAAAAAAAAAATATAAGACCCTCAAATTCACTTCAAAACTGAACTGGTCCCTGAAAAATTCTGATTTCAATTTTTTTATTTATTCGAAAATTGTTGATAAACTTTGAAGCCCTCTAATGTCTTCAAAAAGTAAAAACATGTCAACTTTATGATGTATACATAAAGTAGACATATTGTTTATGGGAATCAATATTTAATTTATTTGACGTGTCCATTTTCCTTACAAGCAGAGAGCTTCAAAGTTAGAACTGTGCAATGTTTTTAAATTTTTCATGACATTTTTTAATTTCTCACCAAGAAATTATGCAAATATCAACGAAAATTTACCACTAACATAAAGAAGAATATAGGAGTAAAAGAACAAGCGTTCCATAGGGTAAAACCAGCAATACCCGGTGTGAGAGATCAAATAGTTAAATGCTCACCATGGGTGGTTGTGTAATTCATACACAACAATTTTTCAGGCACAATATGTAAATGGTCGTCTGCTGCCCTCCGGTAGATTATATCAGGTGGAAGTACAGAAGTTGGCTTCAATGGAGATAACCGGCGCCGACTGACCAGGACACAGCGAGAAGGATAAAAAAGTACTTTAAACCCTTAAGGACTGAGAACTTTTTCCCGTTAAGGACTCAGCCCTTTTGTGCAATTCTGACCACTGTCACTTTATGCATTAATAACTCTGGGATGCTTTTACCGATTATTCTGCTTTCGAGATTGTTGTTTCGTGACATATTCTACTTTATGATCGTGGTAAATTTTCATAGTTACTTGCATCCTTTCTTGGTGAAAAATCCCCAAATTTCATGAAAATTTAGAAAATTTAGCATTTTTCTAACTTTGAAACTCTCTGCTTGTAAGGAAAATGGATATTTCAAATAAATTATATATTAATTCATATATACAATGGGGGACATGTATCATTATTTGTGGATGGTAGAAGCAGTTTACTCCTTTTCCCAAATTCTAAATTATGTGCAGAAGAGCTAAATTTATCAATCAAGCGCAATGAGCTTCATAAATTGCGGGTAAATATAGTAATCTCCTCAATCCAGTGTTTGGAAAATAGAATCGATGATTTAGAGCATCTTGCTACGTTAAGTCCAAGATGGCTTATATTTGCGCAGAAAAAACAGCTCTTGCGGGAAAATTTTTGGTGTAAAGGAAAAGTACGCAGTTAATAAATCCATGCGTGCTATAGATATCACTCCAAGGTACCGCGATTCGGCCACATCTGGAGGACATGCTCTACCAAAACGTGCACAATAAAAAATGCGCGAAAAAAAGTTCTTGAGCTAAATTTTGTGCAAAAAAAAGTTCTTGAGCTAAGTTTTGCGCAAAACCCCCCCCCCACAAAAACAGGGGTAAAATCTTTGATACATGTTCCCCAATATGTCTACTTTATATTTGCATCATGAAGTTGACATGTTTTTACTTATGGAGGAAATATGAGGGCTTCAAAGTTCAGCAGCAATTTTTTCAATTTTCCACAAAAATTTCAAAATCGGAATTTTTCAGGGACGAGTTAAGTTTTGAAGTGGATTTGAGGGGTCTTCGTAGATATACCCCATAAATGATCCCATTTTAAAAACTGCACTACCCCCCCCCCCCCCTCCCCCCAAAGTATTCAAAATGACATTCAGGAAGTGTAGGTGTTTCGCAGGAATAGCAGCAAGGTAAATGAGAAAATTAAAAATTTTCATTTTTTACACTCATGTTCTTGTACACCCAGTTTTTGAATTTTTACAAGGGGTAATAAGAGAAAAAGCCCCCCAAAATTTGTAACCCAATTTCTCTCAAGTAAGGAAATACCTCATATGTGGATGTCAAGTGCTCTGTGGGTGCACTACAAGGCTCAGAAGAGAAGGAGCGACAATGGGATTTTGGAGAGAGTTTTTCTGAAATGGTTTTTGGGGGGTATGTCACATTTAGGAAGCCCCTATGGTGCCAGAACAGCAGAAACCCCCCCCCCCACATGGTATACTATTTTGGAAACTAATCCCCCCAAGGAACGTAACAAGGGGTCCGCTGAGCCTTAACACCCCACAGGTGTTTGACGACTTTTCGTTAAAGTCGGATGTGTAAATGAAATTTTTTTTTCCACTAAAATGCTGGTTTTCCCCCCAAATTTCACATTTTTACAAGGGGTTATAGGAGAAAAAGCCCTACAAAATTTGTAACCCTATCTCTTATGAGTATGGAAATACCCCATGTGTGGACGTCAAGTACTCTGCTGGCGCACTACAATGCTCAGAAGAGAAGAAGTCACATTTGGCTTTTGGAAAGCAAATTTTGCTGAAATTGTTTTTGGGGGGGCATGTCTGATTTAGGAAGCCCCTATGATGCCAGAACAGCAAAAAAAAAAAAAACATGGCATACTATTTTGGAAACCACACCCCTCAAGGAACGTAACAAGGTGTACAGTGAGCCTTAACACCCCACAGGTGCTTGACAAATTTCTGCTTAAGTTGGACGTGAAAATGAAAAGTTTTTTTTTCACTAAAATGCTGGTGTTACCCCAAATTTTTCATTTTCACAAGGGGTAATTGGAGAAAAAGCCTCCCAAATTTGTGACCCCATTTCTTCTGAGTATGGAAATACCCCATATGTGGATGTAAAGTGCTCTGCGGGCAAACTACAATGCTCAGAAGAGGAGGAGCGCCACTGAGCATTTGAGAGAATTTGGTTGGAATAGAAGTGGGAAGCCAGGTGTGTTTACTAAGCCCCCCGTGGTGCAAGAACAGTGGAGCCCCCACATGTGACCCCATTTTGGAAACTACATCCCTCACAGAATTTAAGAGGTGCAGTGAACATTTACACCCCACTGGCATTTCACAGATCTTTGGAACAGTGGGCTGTGCAAATGAAAAATTCAATTTTTCATTTTCACGGACCACTGTTCCAAAAAGCTGTCAGACACCTGTGGGGTGTAAATGCTCACTGCACTCCTTATAACATTACGTGAGGGGTGTAGTTTCCAAAATGGGGTCACATGTGGGGGGTCCACTGTTCTGGCAATATGGGGGCTTTATAAACACATGGCCTTCAATTTCAGACACCTTCTCTTGCCAAAATCCCAATGGCGCTCCTTCTCTTCTGAGCATTGTAGGGCGCCAGCAGAGCACTTTATATCCACATATGGGGTATTTCCATACTCCGAAGAAATGGGGTTACAAATTTTGGGGGGCTTTTCCCCTATTCCCCCTGGTGAAAATGAAAAATGTAGGGCAACACCATCATTTTAGTGAATTTTTTTTTTTAGTTTTTTTATTTTCAAATCCAACTTTAAGGAAAATTTGTCAAACACCTGTGGGGTGTTAAGGCTCACTATAACCTTTGCTACATTCCGTGAGGGGTGTAGTTTCCAAAATGGGGTCACATGTGGGTCTGAGCCTTGTTGTGCGTCCGCAGAGCATTTTACGCCCATATATGGGGTATTTCCGTATTCAGGAGAAATTGCGTTACAAATGTTTTTTTATTTTTTTTTGTACCGATTGTGAAAATTTAAAGTATGGGGCAACACCAACATGTTAGTGTAAAAAAACATTACATTTTTTTTTTTTTTTTACACTAATGCTGGTGTAGACCCCAACTTTACCTTTTCATAAGGGGTAAAAGGAGAAAAAGCCCCCCCAAATTTTTTTACGAAATTTCTCCCAAGAACGGAGATACCCCATATGTGGCCCTCAACCGTTTCCTGGAAATTCGACAGGGCTCCGAAGCGAGATAGCAGCATGTGCATTTGAGGACTAAATTGGGGATTTGAATCCGCCACAAAAATACCCTACGGCAGTGTTTCCTAAACAGGGTATCTCCAGCTGTTGCTAAACTTCCATCTTGCCTTGATGTCAGTGGCTGTCCAGCAATACTGTTAGTTGTTTTTCAACAGCTGGAGGCTCCATTTTGGATACAGTGCCGTACAAGACATTTTTTATGTATTTTTTTATTGGGGGTGGGGAGGGATTGTATAGGGGTATGTGCATAGGGGTATGTGCATATGTAGTGTTTTACTTTTTATTTTGTGTAGTGTTTTTAGGATACATTCACACGGGCGGAGATTTACAGTGGGTTTCTCGCTGGGAGTTTGAGCTGCGGCGGAAAATTTGCCGCATCTCAAACTTTCAGCAGAACTCGATGTAAACCCACCCGTGTGAATGTACCCTGTACATTCACATGAAGGGGGGGGGGGGGGGGCAAACCTCCAGCTGCTGCCAAACTACAACTCCAAGCATGCACTGACAGACCATACATACTGGGAGTTGTAGTTTTGCAACAGCTGGAGGTACACTGATTGCAAAACAGTGAGTTTGGTAACAATCTGTTTCACAACCAATGTGTCTCCAGCTGTTGCAAAACTGCAACAATCAGCATGCATTGACAGCCGAAGGGCATGCTGAGAGTTGTAGTCTTTCAACAGCTGGATGCACTTTTTCATAGAAAAAATGTGCCTCCAGCTGTTGCAAAACTACAACTCCCAGCATGCCTTTAGGTTTTGCATGCAGAGAGTTGTTGCTAAGCAACAGCAGGAAGTAAAGAGGCCTTACCTCCTGCTGTATCCTGCCCCGGGACAACGACGCCGCTGCTGCAGCCGATCCTGCTGCTCCCATCGCCGCCACCGATCCTGAGGGGACCTCTGCCGGACCAGGGCAAGGTAGGAGATTCCCGCCGGTACCTATCTCCGCTCCGATCGCCGTCCCCAGCAGGTCCGTGATTGATCGGTGGTTCCGACCGATCAATCACGTGATCACAAGGCAGCACCCGTGCCACCTCACTCCTGCTGAGTAAGGGTGAATGGGGCTGTCTCGGACAGCCCCATTCACCTTTTTTTTCCCGGGTCACCAGAGACCTGATTGACCCGGAATAAGCACAAATTGCACGTCTGAATTGACGCGCGATTTGCGGCGATCACCGATATGGGGTGACCTCAGGACCCCCCCTGGGCAATATGCCGGGATGCCTTCTGAACGATATCAGCAGGCATCTCGGTCCTGTCCCTGCCCGGCAAGAGGCAGGGGCCGGAAGAACACAGGGCGTATCCATACACCCTGAGTCCTTAAGTACTCGGAAAATGGGGCATATGCATACGTCCTGCATCCTTAAGGGGTTAATACCAGGATGCATCACATTTTGCTGTGCATGCGCAGCTTCTTCAGGCATATCAAGGTGTAGACAGCAGCAAATTTATGAAGGTTAAAATTTACCCCTTAAATAACAGAATAAAATGAAGGGATTAACCCTTTACATGATTACTAGGATGCATGCAATGAATTCCCAGAAGAGGGAGCTGATACACTGCATGCATGTAGCAAAACAATTAAAGACGGATACCAATATATCCTTAGTACCAAATACTTCAAATACAATACATATGTAGTATAAAATCAATACAAAATATAACAAATATGTCAAGGAAAGAAAAAAAATACAGCAATAAAATCTTGGATCGACATGCCTGCATCATCACAAAATCATACAGTACACAATTCAGCAAACATTCTCTATTGTCTCGTTGAGTCCCTGCGGCACCAACTTGGCTAATCTAAAGATCCATTAAGATTCACCATTAAAGGTTGATCTATTTCTGGTAACGGTTATAAGTATTTTCCGGTATGGTCTCAAGGATAATTAACCGCAGGTCATGAATATTACTACCATGTACCGTAAAAAATGGCAAGAAATACCGTGTAACAATAAATTATTTTTTATATTCGATCTGTGCTTGCACATACGTGACTGCACCATTTGAATGGTGCAGCAAATGTACTGCAAGCAACAACTACAATTCAACAGGTAGATTACAAACTGGGTGTCGCAACTGACCATATGAGCAATAGAGAAGGTTTTATTTGTTTGAAAAGAGGTAAATGTCGTGGTTATTCCTTATTCAATCAGAGTAACACAGGCAATGCGCCTTGTTGCGAGGAACGCAACCTGTTACTGTCAAAGCAGAGGATGTTTGGGTATTCTCAAATGCACATTTTTATCTATTCGGAGACACCAAACTTAGCTAATTTCTGGACCGGGGTGTCTGGTATAATGGCCCTAAGAATGGGGTTGCTACAAATGATGAGCCAATTTCGCTTCAGAATTTTCTCTATTTCGTTTTCCCAACAGTAAAGAAAATTCTGAAGCAAAATTTGCTCTTCATTTGTAGCGACCCCATTTTTAGGGCCATTATATCTGACAACCCGTGTGTGATGTTCAGGCGGTTCAGAAATTAGCAAAGTTTGGTGGCTCTGAATAGATTAAAATGTGCCATTGAGAATACCCAAACATCCTCTGCTTTGACAGTAACAGGTTGCGATCCTTGCAACAAGGCACATTGCCTGTGTTGCTCTATGATTGAACTACCTACCATGACATTTACCTCTTTTCAAACAAATGAAACATTCCCTATTGCTCATATGGTCAGTTGCGACACCCAGTTTGCAATCTACCTGTTGTATTATAGTTGTCACTTGCAGTACGTTGGCCTCACCATGCAAGCACAGATCCAATATTAAAAATTATTTTTTGTTACACAGCATTTCTTGCCATTTTTCTACGGAACATGGTAGTAATATTAACCCCTTAACGACAATGGACGTAAATGTATGTCATGGTGCCGTGGTACTTAACACACCATGACATACAGCGGTGCTCGCGTCATGTCCCGGCTGCTATAAGCAGCCAGGGACCCGCCGGTAATGGCAAACATCCGCTATCGTGCGGATGTTCGCCATTAACCCCTCAGATGCCGTGATCAATACAGATCACAGCATCTGCGGCAGGGCGGTACTTTGAATGGATGATCGGATCTCCCGCAGCACTGCCGCAGGGATCAGATCCGGCTGTCTCCTGGGGTCTTCTGCTCTGGTCTGAGATTGAGCAGATCAGAACAGAAGATCACCAATAATACTGATCAGTGCTATGTCCTATACATAGCACTAAACAGCAATCAATCATTGCTATAAATAGTCCCCTATGGGGACTATTAAAGTGTAAAAAAAAAAAAAAAAAAAAAGTAAAAAAAATTGAAAAATCCCCTCCCCCGATAAAGTACAACGTCCATTTTTCCCATTTTACCCACAATAAAGCGGAAAAAAAAACAAAACACACCTATTTGTTATCACCGTGTGCGTAAAAGTCTGAACTATTAAAATATATTGTTAATTATCCCGTATGGTGAACAGCTTAACCCCTAAAGGACCGGGGGTTTTTCCGTTTTTGCATTTTCGTTTTTTGCTCCTTGCCTTTAAAAAATCATAACTCTTTCAATTTTGCACCTAAAAATCCATATGATGGCTTATTTTTTGCACCACCAATTCTACTTTGTAATGACGTCAGTCATTGTGCCCAAAAATCTACGGTGAAACGGGAAAAAAAATCATTGTGAGACAAAATTGAAAAAAAAAACGCCATTTTGTAACTTTTGGGGGCTTCCGTTTCTACGTAGTACATTTTTCGGTAAAAATGACACCTTACCTTTATTCTGTAGGTCCATATGATTAAAATGATACCCTACTTATACAGGTTTGAATTTGTCGCACTTCTGGAAAAAATCATAACTTCATGCAGAAAAATTTATACGTTTAAAATTGTCATCTTCTGACCCCTATAACTTTTTTATTTTTCCGTGTATGGGGCGGTATGAGGGCTCATTTTTTGCGCCGTGATCTGAAGTTTTTAACGGTATCATTTTTGCATTGATAGGACTTATTGATCGCTTTTTATTCATTTTTTCATGATATAGAAAGTGACCAAAAATGCACTATTTTGGACTTTGGAATTTTTTTGCGCGCACGCCATTGACCGTGCGGTTTAATTAACGATATATTTTTATAATTCGGACATTTCCGCACGCGGCGATACCATTTATGTTTATTTTTATTTTTATTTACACTGTGTTTTTTCTTTTATGGGAAAAGGGGGGTGATTCAAACTTTTAATAGGGAAGGGGTTAAATGATGTTTATTCACTTTTTTTTTTGCACTTTTTTTTTGCAGTGTTATAGGTCCCATAGGGACCTATAACACTGCACACACTGATCTTTTACATTGATCACTGGTTTTTCATAAGAAACCAGTGATCGATGATTCTGCCGCATGACTGCTCATGCCTGGATCTCAGGCACTGAGCAGTCATTCGGCGATCGGACAGCGAGGAGGCAGGTAGGGGCCCTCCCGCTGTCCTGTCAGCTGTTCGGGATGCCGCGATTTCACCGCGGCTATCCCGAACAGCCCACTGAGCTAGCCGGCATGGTTTCGGTTTCACTTTAGACGCGGCGTTCAACTTTGAACGCCGCGTCTAAAGGGTTAATAGCGCGCGGCACAGCGATCAATGCCGCGCGCTATTAGCCACGGGTCCCGGCCGTTGTTAGAGGCCGGGCCCGAACCGCTATGACGCGGGGCCACGCCGTGGCCCCGCGTTATAGATCGGGAGTGGACACATGACGTTCCAGTACGTCATGTGTCCTTAAGGGGTTAAACGTAAAAAAACAAGTCAAAAATTGCTGCTTTGTCACATTTTATTCCCAAAAATATATAAAATTTATAAAAAAGTAAAACTTAAGCAAAAGTGGTACTCAAAAACTACATCATGGTGCAAAAATTAGCCCTTATACCACCCCATATAAAGGAGAAATTAGAAAGTTGTAGGTGCTCAAAATAGAGAAATTTCAAACATACTTATTTTGTTAAAAACATGGGTGTCATTTCAATCGTATTGACCCACAGAATAAAGAAAACATGTAATTTTTACCGGAAAGTGTACAGCGTGATAACCTTCAAAAATTTGCTTAATTGCAGGGTTTTCTCAAATTTTCCCACATAAATAATATTTGTAAAGTTGCGCTGTACATTTTATGATAAAATAAGTGATGTAATTACAAAGTACAATTGGTGATGCAAAAAACAAGCCCTCATATGGGTCTGTGGAAATAAAAAAGTGTTATGATTTTTAGAAGGCGAGGAAGAAAAAAACAAAAATGCAAAAATAAAATTGGTCTGATCATTAAGGCCAATATGGGCCTGGTCCTTAAGGGGTTAATGACCTGCGGTTGATTATCCTTGAGACCATACTGGAAAATACTTCTAACAGTTACCAGAAATTGATGAACCGTGGATCTTATTGGATCTTTAAATTAGCCACGTTGGTGCCGCAGGGATTTAACGAGACAATAGAGAATGTTCATTAAATTGTGTACTGTATGATTTTTCAGTTTTTTTGGCTTCTTTTTCTATGTGATGTAGCAGGTATGTCGATCCATTTTATTGCTGTATTTTTTGTTTCCTCTATCCTTGGTGGTCGCCGCCCGGTGCAGGGCCATTTTATGCTAGGGACGTTAGAGACCCACTCTAAATAGGTGGCCTTGACGTGGCGAGTGGGCTTGTACTTTTTGATCAAAAATGTATACTAACAACCTGTTAGTTTTTGATATTATGCTGAGAAGCAATCAGATCATTATACAAGATTGTAGATGTGCACCATGTCTGTTTTTCTACCCGAATTCACCTTGACATATTTAAGTTATATTTTGTATTAAATGTTATACTATATATGTATTATATTTGAAGTATTTGGTACTAAGGATTTATTGATATCAGTCTTTAATTCTTTTGCTACATGCATGCAGTGGATCAGCTCCCTCTTCTGGGGATTCACTGCATGCATCCTAGTAATCATGTAAAAGGTTAATCCCTTCCTTTTACTCTTACTATAAGTGTACCGCTGTCTTCACCTTGTTATGCCTGAAGTTGCATCCTGGTATTAAAATCTGTTTTTATCCTCCTCGCTATGTCCTGGTCAGTCAGCACAGTTTGAGCCGGTTACCTCCATTGAAGCCAACTTCTGTACTTTCATAAAGTAGAATATGTCACACAAAAAAAAAATCTCTGAATTAAAATTCATAAGTAAGAGCATCCCAGAGTTATTAATGCTTATAATTACAGAGGTCATATTTGTAAAAAAATGGCCTGGTCCTTAAGGTCAAAATGGGCTTGGTCCAAGGGGTTAATAGTTGGGACATTTACGCAAGCGGCAGTACCACATGATTATTATTTTTGATTTCATTATTTTATTTTAAAAAAAATTGGAAAAAAGGGATTCAAACTTATCAGGAAGGTGTTAATTCACTTTTATAAACTTTTTTTTTTTTTTTTACATTATTTTGTTTTCTTTTTAAGCCCCCATAGGGGCTATAAGATGTTATCTTTTGATTGCTATAGCTAAGCATTGATTAGTGTTATTGGTGCTCTGCTGCTCCAGCCTGCTATGCAGGCTTTGAGCAGATGACCACCGATCAGATGGCCGTCCTCTCAGCTGATCGGGAAATATCAGTTTCACTTCATGGTGATTTCTTTTTCCACAGAATCTACCAGAAACATTTTAGGCTCTGCACTTTTCCGGCACATATAGCATTCCCAACAGTAATAATAATGCCCTTGATGTCCCACATAGTAGAGTGGGTATATATGTGGGTATTCCCCCCCATTAAGTAGACAGATCACTCCAATGGTTAGACAAGTCAATTTATGTGGTTTCCCTCATTAACTGGTTGCGACGGCAACTGTTGTATGGCATGGGCTCCCGACTCGATCCCCCATCATACCTGCCGCACCCCAGCTGATTCCTGTAGGTGAGGGCCGGCTATTAACTCTTTAGACCCTATAAAGTGACATTTAATTAGTGTTATTGGTGCTCTGCTGCTCCAGGACCAGGCTTTATCAATTGAGCGCAGCACACACAGATCAATGTGGATCTATGAAACCACATTCATCTGTATGAGGAATCTAATGATGCTAATGATTCCTCCTAAAAGTCCCATCATACAAAAATAGTAATAAAAAAAAATTGAATGTAGTTTTAAAAAAAAACACACCAATTAACCCCTTCCTTATAAAAAGTTTTACTCACCCCCCCCTTTTCCCAAATTCCATATAAAAAATATGTAACCATAATAAAAGTCAACATATGTGGTATTGCCGCGTTCGTCAATGTCCGAACTATAAAAAAAATGTATCGTTAAATAAACAGCTAGGTCAATGGCGTACGTGCAAAATAAACTTTAAAATAACGTATTTTGGGTCATTTTTTATATAATGAAAAAAGCGATCAAAAAGTCCAATCAATACAAAAATGGTACCAATAAAAAGTTCAGATCATGGTGCAAAAAATTAGCCCTCATACCGCCCCGTAAAAAAAATTTATAGGTGTCAGAAGATGACAATTTTGAACATATTAATTTCCGTGCATGTAGTTATGATTTTTTCCAGAAGTACGACAAAATCAAACCTATATAAGTAGTATATCATTTTAATCGCATGGACCTACAGAATAAAGAAAAGGCATAATTTTTACCTAAAAATGTACTGCGTAGAAACTTAAGCCCCCAAAAGTTACAAAATTATGTTTTTTCTTCAGTTTTGTCGCACAATTATTTTTTTTGTTTCGCTATAGATTTTTGGGTAAAAAGACTGATGTCATTACAAAGTAGAATTGGTGGAGCAAAAAAAAAAGCCATCACATGGTTTTTTGGATGCAAAATTCAAAGGGTTATGATATTTAAACAGTAAAGAGGAAAAAACGAAAGTGCAAAAAGGGAAAAACACTCGGTCCATAAGGGGTTAAAGAGGTACCCCAAATAGGAGGTCCCCATGTAGATAGCAGCCCCCTGTAGGTAGTTATTTCCTGTACACAGTAGCAGCCCCCTATAAGTAGGGGTTACTCCCTGTAGGTACATCCTACTGCAGCTTTCCATATATAGTAGCAGCCCCCTTAGGTAGTAATAGCAGCCTCCTTTTAGGAAGTAGAAGTAGAAGTAATAGTAGTAGTAGTAGTAGTAGAATCAGTAGTACCAGCAGCCCCCTATAGAGATAGCAGTCGCCTCCCCCTATATTATCTAAGTAAAAATCTAAGTAAAAATAAAACAACTCACCTTTCCACCACGATCAAACTGGGCATTTCTGTCTGCTCCAGTAACGTCTGCATCCAAGCCGTGCTTAACGTCTATGTTATTGTACCGGTGGCGCAATAATATGACGCCATTGTGCCACCGCCGTCATGACAGACGTTATGTGCTGTCTCCCTGCAGGTACTGGAGTAAATAGTGGGGCTGGGAGTTGCACACAAGGTCCTGTCAAATAACCCCTTAAGGACAACAGGCGTACAGGTACGCCCTGACGTCCTGGTACTTAATGACCAAGGGCCCAGGGATGTGGAATTCCTATCCCCTGACGCCCGGTACATGCAATTCCGTGCGCCGGGCAGGTGCATTTTTCCGGCCCTTAGCCCGACTTCGGGGAAGCAGGGCCGGTGTGGCCTTAAAAGCGCTGCGGCGCTCTGCAGTCTGTATGAAGCGGGCTCCCGAATCCTGTCAGCTCAGTACTATGCAGCCCCCGGCTGTAAAAACTAAAAAAGTGTCCTCTGAAGGAAGTGCAGGGGAAGGGGAGATGAGAAGCTGTGTACGTCATCTCTCCCCTGCTCTGCCTTCTTTCTGCCATGCAGACCTGTGGGGGGATATGAGGGGGCGTGGCTTCTTTCTCCTGTGCACACCTGCGTCCTCTGCCTTCGCTCCCCCCAGCTTTAGCTTCAGAAACTTTAGGAGAGCTGAGGGGAGGAGCGGACGCAAGTCTGCACAGGGCTCAAGTTTCCACCTCACACCGCCGCTAATAGCCAGCATGCAGTGCTCAGCAGTCTGTATGGAGCGGGCTCCGGACTCGTGCCCGATCCATACTCTGCAGCCCCCGGCTGTTTTCAGTAGCCGTGGGCCGCCGCTAATAGCCAGCATGCGGCGATCGCCACGGCTGGCTATTAACCCTTTAGATCGCTGCTGTCAAAGCTGATAGTGGCGTCTAAAGGGACATGTGAATGCTCCCTGGTGGACTAGTGGGGTGGATCGCCCCCCCGCAGTGTGATCGCAGGGGGGCGATCCACTATAGAGATAGCCGGAGTGCTTACCTCTATTCCCTGCTGTCCTGGCTCTGTCCTTGATAGAGCCTGGCTGGACTAGGCACTATCAATGGATCGCAGAGCACAAAGATCAATTGAGTTCAATAGAACTATTCATCTGTCTGAGGAATCTAATGGTTCCTCCTAAAAGTCTAATAAAGTGTAAAAAAAACAAACAAAAAAACAGTTTTAATAAAAGTTTAAAAGACACACCTAAACCCCTTCCATGCTAAAAGTTCAAATCATCCCCATTTCCTATATAAAACCATGCAAACAAACATCTAGTATCGCTGCGTGCGTAACTGTACGACCTATTAAAATATAACATTATGTATCCCGTATGGTAAATGTAAAAAAAAAAAATAAAAACACCAAACCACAGATTTGCAATTTTTATAATATCCTAGAAAAATAAGTAAGAAAGCTATTAAAGTCAAATCAATACTAAAATGGTACCGATACAAAAAACAGATTATGGCGAAAAAAATGAGCCTTCATACAGCCTGGTATGCGGGGCGGGACGGGGGGGGGGGAGCTACAGGATAAAAAACAATTGACATAAACTATACAAATCTGGTATTACTGTAATCAGGCCAGCCTATAAGTGTGAAACTAACATGGCGTAGAAAAGAAAAACACCAAATCTGCAAAATTATCTTTTACTATTTTAATTTCACTTCACTCTATATTATATATATATATATATATATATATATATATATATATATATATATGTTCAGAGAGAATTTAAAAATTAAAAGGTATCATAGTAGGTATTTATGGCAAGTGGATCGTCATGAGGGACAAGTAGATTTTGCTCCATTTTAGTCCTGTGGACTACATTTCCACACCCCTGCAAGGGCGTATCTGTAACTCAATTCAGACCGGCAATTTGCGGCGATTCCGGGTCAATTGGGTGTTCAGTGACCCGGAAAAAAGGGTGAATGGGGCTGTCCATTCACCCTTACCCAGCACAGCCAGAGATAGCCCCATTCACCTTTACCCAGCACACAGAAGTGGGCCGGCGGGGGTCTTTACCCAGCACACAGAAGTGGGTCGCGGGGTCTCCTACCTTTGCCTGGCCCGGCAGGGATCCCGTCAGTAGCGGCGGCGGACAGGAGAAGCAGGAGTGGTGGCAGCAGCAGTGGCGGCGGCAGTCCCGGCGGTGCAGGCGGCAGGATACAGCAGGAGTTGAGGCCTGTTCACCTCCTGTTTCTTAGCAACAAATCTTTGCATGCACAGCCAAAGGGCATGCTGGGAGTTGTAATTTTGCAACAGCTACAACGCCCAGCATGTAGTTCCAACAGTACAGGGTACATTCACACGGGCAGGGGTTTACAGCGAGTTTTCTGCTGCAAGTTTGAAATACAGCAAATTTTAAACTGCAGCTCAAACTCCCAGCGAGAAACTCATTGTAAACCCCCGGCCATGTGAATGTACCCTAAAAACTCTACACTAGACCTACACAAAATAAATAAGTAAAATTTCTTGTATGGCACGGTTTCCAAAACAGAGCCTCCAGCTGTTGAAAAAACAACAACTCCCTGTCAAGGTAGTATTTTGGTGACAGAGGCAAATCCATAAATCAGGCCTCAAATGCGCATGGCGCTCTCTTGCATTGGAGCCCTGTCGTATTTCAAGGCAACAGTTTAGGGCCACATATGTGGTATTTCCGTACCACATTACACATTTTAGGCTGCTTTTTCTCCTTTACCTTTTAAGAAAAGGTAAAGTTGGGGTCTACACCAGCAAGTTAGTGTAAAAAATAAAAATAAAACAACTTTACAGTAACATGCTGGTGTTGCCCCATACTTAATATTATTACTAGCAGTAAAAGGAAAAAAATTATCCCCCCAAAATTTTTTTACGCAATTTCTCCCGAGTACGGAAATACCCCGTACGTGAACGCAAAGTGCTCTGCAGGTACACAACATGGCTGAGCGTGCTCCATGTACATTTTAGTTCTAAATTGGTGATTTGCACCGGGGTGGCTGATTTTACAGTGGTTCTGACATATACGCAAAATAAATAAAGACCCACATGTGAACTTATTTTGGAAACTACACCCCTTACGGAACGTAAAAATGGGTATAGTGAGCCTTTACACTCCACAGGTGTTTGCCGAATTTTCAATAAAGTTGGATGTGAAAATGAAAAAAAAATTTCACTAAAATGCTGGTGTTACCTTACATTTTTCATTTTCACAAGGGAAAATACGAAAAAAGCCCACCAAAATTTGAGGCCCCAATTCTGAAATATCCCGTATGTGGATGTAAAGTGCTCTGCGGGCGAAATACAATGCTCAGAAGAGGAGAGCTATTGGGCTTTTGGAGAGAGAATGTGTCCAAAATTGGAGACCATGTGTGTTTACAAAGCCCCCATGGTGCCAGAACAGTGGACCCCCCCCCCCCCCCCCCACCCAGGTGACCCCATTTTGGAAACTACACCCCTCACATAATGTATTAAGGGGTGCAGTGAGCATTTACACCTCACAGGTGTCTGACAGATTTTTGGAAAAGTGGTCCGTGAAAATGAAGAATTAAATTTTTCATTGGCACAGCCTTCTTTTTTAACCCCTTAAGGACTCAGGGTTTTTCCGTTTTTGCACTTTCATTTTTTTCCTCTTTACCTTTTAAAAATCATAACCCTTTCAATTTTCCACCTAAAAATCCATATTATGGCTTATTTTTTGCATCACCAATTCTACTTTGCAGTGACAGTCATTTTACCCAAAAATGCACAGCGAAACGGAAAAAAAAATCATTGTGCGACAAAATCGAAGAAAAAAAACGCCATTTTGTAACTTTTGGGGGCTTCCGTTTCTACGCAGTGCATATTTTGGTAAAAATTACACCTTATCCTTATTCTGTAGGTCCATACGGTTAAAATGATACCCTACTTATATAGGTTTGATTTTGTCGCACTTCTGGAAAAAATCATAACTACATGCAGGAAAATTTATATGTTTAAAAATGTCATCTTCTGACCCCTATAACTTTTTTATTTTTCCACGTACAGGGCGGTATGAGGACTCATTTTTTGCGCCGTGATCTGAAGATTTTATCGGTATGATTTTTGTTCTGATCGGACTTTTTGATCACTTTTTATTGGTATAAAAAGTGACCAAAATACGCTTTTTTGGACTTTGGAATTTTTTTGCGCGTACGCCATTGACCGTGCGGTTTAATTAATGATATATTTTTATAGTTCGGACATTTAAGCACGCGGCCATACCACATATGTTTATTTTTTTTTTTTTTTACACTTTTATTTTTTTATGGGAAAGGGGGGTGATTCAAACTTTTATTAGGGAAGGGGTTAAATGACCTTTATTAAAACTTTTTTTTTACATTTTTTTTTGCAGTGTTATAGGTCTCATAGGGACCCATAACACTGCACACACTGATCTCTCATGCTGATCACAGGCGTGTATTAAAACGCCTGTGATCAGTGTTATGGGCGCTTGACTGCTCCTGCCTGGATCTCAGGCACGGAGCAGTCAATCGCCGATCGGACACCGAGGAGGCAGTCGGTGGCAGATCGGACACTGAGCAGCCGGGTCACTTTCACTTTAGAAGCGGCGGTTAGCTTTGACCGCCGCTTCTAAAGGGTTAATACCGCACATCGCCGCGATCGGCGATGTGTGGTATTATTCGCGGGTCCTGGCTGTTGATGAGCGTCCTGCGTCGTTAAGGGGTTAAAGATCTGTCAAACGCCAGTGGTGCTCACTGCACCCGTTATTAAATTCTATGAGGGGTGTAGTTTCCAAAATGGGGTCACATATGGGGGGTCCATTATTCTGGCACTACGGGGGGCTTTGTAAATGCACATGGCCCCAAATTCTATTCCAATTAAAGCGCAACTGTCATGACATTTTGGTGTAATAACCAGCACTGTACTGTGTGCAGGCGGTGGGTATAACAATGTTTTTACCTGAAATTTGGCGGCTTTCATGACTTCAAAAAAGGCTTTTATTGAAAGCCACTGACAGTCGGATAGGCGTGGCGCGAGGTACGCGATGCCCCGCCAACCCCACCCCCGCGCCTACCCCGTATGTCCACGCTGGGACCTCTGTGTGATTGACACACAAGTCCCAGCACATGCGCCCTTCAGCTAATCTAACCTGCGCGCTGCTGTGTGTCATCAAGCTAGCGCTCGCTCCCGCCGCAGTCTTCCTCCTCAGTGCCCCTGTGCAGAGCAGCGCGCAATCAGGTTAGTTCTCGATACTAGGTGCAGAGGAAGCGCGCTCTCTGCACCTAGCACTGCGCAGGCGCACTGAGAAGGAAGACGGCGGCGGGAGCGACCGCTTGCTTGATGACACACTGCAGCGCGCAGGTTAGATTAGCTGAAGGGCGCATGCACTGGGACCTGTGTGTCAATCACACATAGGTCCCAACGTGGACGTACGGGGTAGGCGTAGGGGTTGGCGTGGCGGCGGCAGTGCATCGCGTACCTCGCGCCACGCCTATCCGACCGTCAGTGGCTTTCAATAAAAGCCTTTTTTGAAGTCATGAAAGCCGCCAAATTTCAGGTAAAAACATTGCTATAACCACCACCTGCACACAGTAAAAAGGCTGTTTGCAGGTTATTACACCAAAATGTCATGACAGTTGCGCTTTAATTTCTCTCTCCAAAAGCGCAATGGCGCTCCTTTTATTCTGAGCATTGTAGTTTGCCCGGAGGGCACTTGACATGGTATATTTCCAAACTCAGAAGAAATGGGGTTGCAAATTTTGGGAGGCTTTTTCTCCTATTACCCCTTGTGAAAATGAAAAATTTGGGGTAACACCAGCATTTTAGTAAAAACAAAATTAATATTTCATTTTCACGTCCAACTTTGGCAGAAATTTGTCAAACACCTGTGGGGTGTAAAGAATCACTGTACCCCCCTTGTTACGTTCCTTGAGGGGTGTAGTTTCCAAAATAGTATGTCATATGTTTTTTTTTTTCCCCAGTTCTGGCACTATAGGGGCTTCTTAAATGTGACATGCCCCCCAAAAACCATTTCAGAAAAACTCACTCTCCAAAATCCCATTGCCGCTCCTTCCATTCTGAGCTCTCTACTGTGCCTGCAGAACACTTTACCTAAACATGAGGTATTTCCTTACTTGAGAGAAATTGGGTTACAAAATTTTTTTTTTTTGGGGGGGGGGGGGTTGGTAATTTCTCTCCTTGTGAGTGTAAAAAATGAAGATTTTAAATGTTCTCCTTCACTTTGCCGCTTCACTTGTTCCTTCCCTTTCCTGTGAAACATTTAAAGGGTTAACACACTTTCTGAATGTCATTTTGAATACTTTGAGGGGTGCAGTTTTTTTTATGGGGTCATTTGTGGGATATTTCTAATATGAAGGCCCCTCAAATCCACTTCAAAACTGAACTGGTCCCTGAAAAATTCTGATTAAAATTTTTGGGAAAATTGCTGCTTAACTTTGAAGCCCTCTGATGTCTTCCAAAAATAAAAAACATGTCAACTTTATGATGCAAACAAAGGCATATTGGGGAGATTTACCAATACCTGTCCAGAGGAAAAATTGCTGAGTTGCCCATAGCAACCAATCAGATTGCTTCTTTCATTTTTCAGAGGCCTTTTCAAAAAAGAAAGAAGCGATCTGATTGGTTGCTATGGGGAAAATTTTCCTCTTGACAGGTTTTGATAAATCTCCCACATTGCATATGTGAATCAATATACAATAATAGACAAGCATTACAAACATTGATACTATAATGATATTGACCCACCCTTAAAAGTTGCCAAATTGTGTGTGTTTTTAATTCAAGTTATATAAAACATCTGATCTCCAATGTGATTTGTACATATTCTGGTAATATGGTAAATTAATTGAGTTTAATATTAATAACTATACAAATAAACATCTATTGTGACGTACATGGAAATAAGTGTCAAAAATTAATATCATGGAAGTTATAAAAAAAAATATCACTTACCTGGATTTAAGCAACTCTGGTAAATCTTTTAAATAAACTTTAAGTACATGCAGTAAATATGATTTCTGGATAAAGCCAGGCTGGCTAGACAAAGTAGAAATGCCAGATTGTTGGCAGTGATGAACCATTTCCACCCCTCTTTGTAGAATTCCATTAAAAATAAGAGTATACAATTTTTGCTGAACGACAGCATTTCCTTCTTGCATTAAGTTGCAAATGTGACTAGAAACATGCAAGCTTAGTTGCAAGTCACTGCTAAACACGAGTTCCTGGTAAGCTTCAAAAGAATTCCATTTCCACGTCGTGTCCTCAGAACCAACACATGGTAAAACCCCTTGTAATCTGTAAGGTATACCTGCTAGAGGAGTTGTTTCAGCTCTCCCTTGAAAAGTATCCTTTAACTCTGTTAGGTGATCATTGTCCATCACACACATGTTACAAGAAGCTTGTTTCACAACACTAGATATTTTGCCTCCACCCAACTGATTCAGCAAAAAATGTGCAAGAATACTTAAAATGTGGTGCTGCATGTTTTTTAAAGTTGGCACTTTAAAGGCATAAAGAAGTGGTTTGATAACTGATAAAGGATCCATGCAGCAACAAATCCCAGCATTCTGAATTCCTAAGAGAATATGCAAGCAGGAAGTAGTCACTGATACCCTCTGGAGCAAACGCAAACAGTGATATGAACACACGGCTATGCAGCAACTTCTTTCAGGGTAACTGATTTCTCCACACATACTTTCATCAAGGTTATCATTTCTGAACAGAGAAATGGGAAGTCCTGATAGATCTCTGTGGTGGTGCATAAAATGCGAGAACTCACATCTCCGATGCCTTTTTCTTGTACACATTGATTGATGAAGCTGGTCAGATTTTACCTTTTTTATTAGGCTAACTATTTTTAATACACTGCTAATAAGAATCATCACATGGTTAGAAGCCTGAGAATGCAGATGTTCATGCTGTAGACCTAAAGATTCCATCTGAAGGACTGCATTTTCAAGAATATTGAAGCCACTGTAATGAATGAAATCATGGAAAAGTTCTATACATTGACTAAAATAGAGAGAGTTTGTTGCTGCACCCTTAAGACACAAGTATATAATTTGAAAAATGCCTTCAAGGAGATCCGGGAAAAAGAAAGCTTGATGTTGAGAGCTATACAGATTTATGTTGTCCACAGTGTCTTGTAATAGTTGTTGGTGTGAATCTAGCATTTTAGTTGAGTAAGATTTCAGTTTTAAAGATGTTCGTAACAAGTCACTTAGATTTTTTCTAAGATTGTCAGGCATAACATCCTTTTCGCTAATCTCAACAGTCAGAAGACTTAACACTGTATGTAATAGCATTCGCTGAATTAATGCCACAGGTTCCTCAGTCCAACCTTTTTCCAGCGTTCCCTTTCCAGGAGCATGATAATCGCTAATTTCTGATATGTATTCTGTTAGTGTTGGAATGATGCAACTAGAAAGTGCTGAAGTATGATTTAGTATTATATCAAACTGGCATACCTTTTCGAGCAAAGACAACAAGATCTGACAAAGATTAAAGGCAGAAGCTTTCTTATTCGATATGGAGGTTGTTTCTTCTAATTGTTTCATTTCTGTTGACATCTGAGAAATGGCTGATACTAATTCTGGAAAGGGGCCCCCTTTCTTATGCTGTGAACTTTTTTCAGCTCTTTTAGGCTCTCCAATATGTATAGTCATCGATTTTTCAAACAGTTTTCTCTGCTTTACCAATGATGATGATGAATTGTCTTGTATTGTAGTCTCGGAATCGGAAGAAGAAAGTGATCTTCGGTCATCCTTCATTGAATGGCGACACATACCTTTGGGCTGACGTCTTGGTTTATTTTTCAGTAAAGTTTTAGAGTTTTGCAAAAAGTCAAAATGGGCTGTTTCTTCATTAACTACATTTTTATGAGGAATATGTACCATTTCGCTAGCAGTATATGCTTCCAGTCCATTAGAAAAAAGGTTATACTCTGAAAAATACAGATTTAAGAGGAAAATTAATACAGGAGTGTAGGCATAAGATAAATTATACACATTTAACTTTACTTAGGTACCGTATTTTTCGCCGTATAAGACGCACTTTTTCTTCCCCAAAACGTGGGGGGGAAAGTAGGTGCGTCTTAAACGGCGAATATACGCCCGAGGCTGCTGCGGGCGAGAGCGGGAAGTCAGCGGTAAGTACAGAGGCTGCGGCGGTGCGGTACAGCGCTGACTACCAGCTCCCCACCCGCAGCAGCCTCATGACCGCCGGTGAATTTTTCCCCTCACACCGGCTATGTTTATTGCCCTACGCCTGGAACATACAGTTCCGGGCGCCGGGCAGGTGAATTACTAATAACTGTATACTAAAAACCAGGGTGCCTCCAGCTGTTCTGAAACTACAACTCCCAGCATGCCCGGACCGGCAAAGGCTGTCTAGGCAAGCTGGTAGTTGTAGTTTCACAACAGCTGGAGGCCCCCTGGTTTTTAGTATACAGTATTAGTTTTTACCTGCTCTGGCCGGCCCCCGCCTGCAGCCGCACACAGGAGCCGGCCCGGGCAGATAAAATCATAGGTATTCCTATGCCGGACATCCCTATGTCCCGAAAAATCTTTTCGGGACATAAGGATGTCCTCAGGTCACTTACCATTCCCCGGCCGATGCGCGCCCTCCTCCGGTCCTCCTGCGATCCTCCGCCTCTCTATGGTTGTACGCACGGGACGTCAGTGACGTCCCGACGTGCGTACAACCATAGAGGCGCCGGAGGACAGGAGGACCGGAGGAAGACGCGCGCCGACCGGGGCCTGGTGAGTGACCGGCGGCGCGTAATCTTCAGTGTTCCAGTCACCGCTCCTCCGGTCCCGGCACCTACTGCTATGGTCCATAGGCAATAGCAGTAGATTGTGACACCGAGCCAGAGGAGCGGTGACCGGAACACTGTGGGGGCAGCACACAGACATACAGCCTCCAGCCATACACTGTATATGGCTGGAAGCTGTATGTCTGTGGGGGGGAGCTGACAACCATTGTGGGGGAACTATACTGCCAACCATTGTGGGGGAACTATACTGCCAACCATTGTGGGGGAACTATACTGCCAACCATTGTGGGGGGGGGGGGGGGGAGCTGCCTATCACTGTGGGGGAACTATACTGCCAACCATTGTGGGGGGGAGGGGGGAGGAGCTGCCTACCATTGTGGGGGAACTATACTGCCAACCATTGTGAGGGAACTATACTGATATGAAATATTTTACTTCAGTATTTGGTTCAGAATCTTTTTTTTCTAGATTTTCCTCCTTTAAAATTGGGTGCGTCTTATATGCCGGAGCGTCTTATATGGCGAAAAATACGGTACATACTATTTATGCCTTAAATCCTAACAGGATAGCATTTTTAATCACTTTTTTCCCTGATCGCCATTCTGAGGATCATTAAAATTATGTTTAAACAAATGTACTTAGTTTTTGGTTTTCCTTTGGCAGCCTGGTATCTAAAACTAATATATGCTGTAAAAATGCACTACATTTTGTACTGTTACTAACAATCATCAATAAAGCGTCCATCGTTAATGACTAATACATCTTTTACTTAACGTGTTTTGGTCCTCACTGGGACCTTCCTTATGGCATAAACAAAATATTTTAACATCTATACTTCTATATCAAACACAGAATATCCTTTGTCATCAACAAAATTTGGAGGTGGGAACATCATGGTTCGGGACTGCTTTTGAGTAAATGGCACTGGCAAACTTCACATTATAGAAGGAAGGATGAATAAAGGTAAATTAAACAAGACATTCTTGAAAAAAAAAGCTGCTGTCATCTATCAGGATACTGAAGATGAAACAAGGGTGGACATTTGAGTGAGACAATGATCTCAAACAAACAGATAAAAAATTAAGCAGGTAGAATTGCCAAACCGATTAAATGATTTAAATACCATTGAAGATATATGGAAAGAACTGAAGATCATGGATCATAGAAGAGGCCTACAGAATTAAAAGATTTATCCCCTTAAGGTAACAGCCAATGTTCATTTTTGCGATTTCATTTTTTCCTCCCCTCCTTTTAAGGGCATAATTCCAACTGCAGAGTTTCAGTGAGCTCCACTAAGCATCAGAGCATATAGGTAAGCCCCTGGTCTTTAAATGGGTACTCACTGGAAAACTGGTGCCAGACAGTTAACCCTTAAGGACCCAGGTCGCACAGGTACGTCCTGACATCCTGTGACTTAAGGACTCAGGGCATACCTGTACGTCTGTGTGAATTCCGGTCCCGGCCGGGTGGCGACCGGACAGGGATGCCTGCTGAAACTATTCAGCAGGCAACCCGTGCAAACATCTGGGGGGGTCCAGAGATCGGCGTTTTGCGGTGATGTCGGTTCAATCAAGCCGGCTTACGAATCTGAAATCCTGCTGTGGCGGTGTCCCTAATGGCATCCGCTATGCCCCTATTCCGGAGGGCGAGAGAACGTGTCGGGAGTCCTCACCTGGACTTAGGGCCCCCAATCCCCGCCATCGGTGCCCCAGTGGCGGAGAAAGCGGCAGTGGAGTCAGGCAGGATTGGTAGAGCAGCAGCAGGAGGTAAGGCGCCTCCTGCTGTTGCCTAGCAACAACTCCTGGCATGCACAAACAGCAGAAGGCACAACTACCTACTCCCAGCATGCCTTTGATAGTTTGTTTGATAGTTTGTTTGATAGTTTGTGCATGCTGGGGGTTGTAGTTATGCAACATCTAAAGGCACATTTTTTCTATGAATGAGTAACAAACTGTTTTGCAACCAGTGTGCATCCAGCTGTTGCATAACTACTACCCCCAGCATGCACGGACAGCCAAAGGGCATGCTGGAAGTTGTAGTTTTTCAACTGCTGGAGGTTTGCCCCCCAAGTGAATGTACAGGGGGTACATTCACATGGGCGGGGGTTAACAGCAAGTTTCTCGCTGCAGCTCAAACTCAAAGCGGGAAATTCGCTGTGAACCCCCACCTGTGTAAATGTACCCTAAAAACACTACACTACACAAAAAAGAAACACTACATATACCCCTACACAGTGCCCCCCCCCTCCCCTTCATTAAAAATGAAAAACATCTGGAACGGTACTGTTTCCAAAACCGAGCCTCCAGCTGTTGCAAAAACAACAATTCCTAGTATTGCCAGACAGCCATTGACTGTTCAGGCATGCTGGGAGTTTTGCAACAGCTGGAGGAACCCTGTTTGCGAAACACTGCCTTAGGGTAGTTTTTGTGTCATTCTTGCATTCGGGTCCTTCCCTATGCAAATCCCAAATTTAGGCCTAAAATGCGCATGACGCTCTCTCACTTTGGAGCCCTGTCGGATTTCAAAGCATCAGTTTAGGGCCACATACGGGGATTTTCCATAGTCGGGAGAAATTGCCAGACAAGGGCTTTTCTCCTTTTACCCCTCATTAAATTGTTAAGTTGGGGTCTACTCCAGCATGTTATTGTACAAAAAATTAATGGTGTTGCCCTATACTTTATTTTCACAGTAGATAAAAGAAAAAAAAAAGACCACAACATTTTTAACTCAATTTCTCCAGAGTACAGAAATACCCCATATGTGGACATAAAATGCTCTGCGGGCACACAAGGCTCAGGAGTGAAAGCACTATGTACATTTGAGGTGATTTCCACAGGAGTGGCTTAATGTACAGCGGTTCTGACATTTTGGCAACCACACCCCTCACGGACCGTAACAATGGATATAGTGAGTCTTAACACCCCAAAAGTTGGACGTGAAAATGAAAATATTATATTTTTTCACTAAAATACTGGTGTTATCCCAAATTTTTTTTTTCACAAGGGGTAATAGGAAAGAAAAAAAAAAACATAATTTGTAATACCATGTCTTCCGAGCATATAAATACCCCATGTGTGGATATAGAGTGCTCTGCTGGTGCACTACAGGGCTCAGAAGAGAATGAGCGCCATTGGGCTTTTGGAGAGAGAGAATTTTGCTGGAATTGAAGGACATGTGCATTTACAAAGCCCACATGGTGCCAGAACAGTAGAAACACCCCCCCCCCCCCCCCCTCACACACACACACACGTGACCCCATTTTGGAAACTACAGCCATCAAGGAATGTACGAAGGGGTGCAGCGAGCATTTACACCCCACTGATGTCTGACATTTTTTGAACAATGGTCCCCCCTTACTACATAAAGTAGACATATTGTGTATGCGTATCAATATATAATTTGAAATGTCCATTTTCCTTATAAACAGAGAGTTCCAAAGTTAAAATATTAAATTCTCCATCATATTTTGGAGTTTTTCACAAAGAAATGATGCAAGTATCTACCACTAACAAAGTATAATATTTCACGAAAAAACTATCTCAGAATCAGAATGAAAAGTAAATGCATCCCACAGTTATTAATGCTTAAAGCAGTATTCCAGCAGATAACATTTTTAATTTTTTAAATCAACTGGTGCCAGAAAGTTAAACAGATTTGTAAATGACTTCTTTTAAATCTTTACCCTTCCAGTACTTTTTAGCAGTTGTATGCTACAGAGGAAATTCTTTGATTTTTTAATTTCTTTTTTGTCTTGTCCACAGTGCTTTCTGCTGACACCTGATGCCTGTATCAGGAACTGTCTAAGAGCAGGAGAAAATCCCCATTGCAAACCTAAAGTGCACTTTTTTTTCCCAAATGTACCTTTTTTTAAAAAGGTAATGGGAGAAAATGCCCCCCAAAATGTGTAACCCTATCTCTTCTGATTTTTTTTAATACCCCATGTTAGGACGTAAAATGCTCTGCGGGCAAACTACAATGTTCAGAAGAGAAGGAGTCATATTTGGCTTTTGCTGAAATGGTTTTTAATGGGCATGTCGCATTAAGGAAGCCCCTATAGTGCCAGCACAGAAAAACACCCTTGACAAAAGAGCAAAGATGCAGGGGCCTCCAGCTGCTCCAAGATTAAGAAAGTAGATAATTTAAAACTTCATATTTATTTCAGCATGTTAAAAACAGGGGATATCCATAGTGAGTAAAATAATAGAAAAAGGAGAACAAATGTTCTATTATTTTACTGACTATTAATATCCCCTGTTTTTAACATGCTGAAATAAATGTGAAGTTTTAAATTATCTACTTTCTTCATCTTGGAGCAGCTGGAGGCCCCTGCATCTTTGCTCTTTTGTCAAGTTGATTCCCGGAATCCGGCCCGCTGTTTGCCTGCCCCCCAAACAAACTCAGAGCTTCAGTCATCCATTTCTTCATAGTGTTGAGCTGAACAAAGCAATTTCTTTTTTCTTGTTGTTATATACATACAGAAAAACACAACCAACATGGAATACTATTTTGGAAACTACACCCCTCAAGGAACATAACAAGGGGTACAGGGAGTCTTAACACCTCATAGGTGTTTTACGACTTTGTTAAAGTTGGGTGTGTAAATGAAAAAAATAATTTTTCACTAAAATGCATTTTTTTCCCCAAAGAGATAATAAGAGAAAGCGACCCCCAAAATTTGTAACCCCATTTCTTCTGAGTATGATAATACCCCATGTGTGGACGTCAAGTGCTCTGCTGGCAAACTACAATGCCCAGAAGAGATGGAGCGCCATTGAGCTTTTGGAGAGTGAATTTGTTTGGAATGGAAGTCGGGGGCCATGTGGGTTTACAAAGCCCCCTGTGGTGCAGGAACAGTGGACCCCCCATATGTGACAATTTTGGAAACTACACCCCTCACAGAATTTAATAAAGGGTGCAGTTAGTATTTACACCCCACTGGCGTTTGACAGATCTTTGTAACAGTGGGCTGTGCAAATGAAAAAATAAATTTTTCATTTTAACAGACCACTGTTCCAAAAACCTGTCTGACACCTGTGGGGCGTTAATGCTCACTGTACCCCTTATTACATTAAATGAGGGGTGTAGTTTCAAAAATGGGGTCACATGTTCGGGCACTATGGAGGCTTTGTAAACACACGTGGCCTTCAATTCCAGACAAATTTTCTCTTCAAAAGCCCAATGTTGCTCCTTCTCTTCTGAGCATTGTAGTTCACCCGCAGAGCACTTTACATAGATATATGGGGTATGTTCTAACTCAGAAGAAATAGGGTTACAAATTTGGGGGGGCTTTTTTTTTTCCTATTTTCCCTTGTGAAATTGAAAAATTTAGGGTAACACCAGCATTTTAGTGAAAAATGTTTTCACTCAAACACCTGCGGGGTGTTAAGGCTCAGAATACCCCTTGTTACATTCCGTGAGGGGTGTAGCTTCCAAAATGGGGTCACATGTGGGGTATTTATTTTCTTGCGTTTGTCAGAACCGCTATAAAATCAGCCACCCCTGTGCAAATCATCAATTTAGGCCTCAAATGTTCATGGTGCGCTCTCACTCCTAAGCCTTGTTGTGCGCCCGCAGAGCATTTTATGCATTTTGGGGCATTTCTGTACTCAGGAGAAATTGTGTTACAAATTTTGGGGGTCTTTTCTTCCTTTTACCGCTTGTGAAAATAAAAAGTATGTGCCAACACCAGCCTGTTAGTGTAAAAAAAAAAAATGTTGCACTAACAGGCTGGTGTAGCCCTTAACTTTTCCTTTTCATAATTTGTAGGGCAATTTCTCCCAAGTACAGAAATACCCCATATGTGGTCCTAAACTGTTTCCTTAAAATACGACAGGGCTCGTAAGTGAGAGAGTGCCATGCGCATTTGAGGACTGAATTAGGGATTGCATAGGGTGGACATAGGGGTATTCTACGCCAGCGATTCCCAAACAGGGTGCCTCCAGCTGTTGCTTAACTCCAAGCATACCTGGACAGTCAGTGGCTGTCCGGAAATGCTGGGAATTGTTTTTTTGCAACAGCTGGAGGCTCTGTTTTAGAAACACTGCCGTTTATAGTGAGTTTCCCGCTAGGAGTTTTCGCTGCAGTGAAAAATTTGCCACAGCTCAAACTTCAACCAGGAAACTTACTGTAAACTCGCCCGAGTGAATGAACCCTGTACATTCACATGGGGGGCAAACCTCCAGCTGTTTCAAAACTACAACTCCCAGCATGCACTGATCGCCGAAGGGCATGCTGGGAGATGTAGTTATGCAACAGCTGGAGGCACGCAACTACAACTCCAAGCATGGCGAGAAAGCTGTTTGTTGTTTGGGCATGCTGTAATTTGCAGTTTTGCAAGATCTGGAGAGCTACAGTTTAGAGACCACTGCACAGTTATCTCCAAACTGTGGCCCTCCAGATGTTTCAAAACTACAAATCCCAGCATGCCCAGACAGCAAACAGCTGTGTGGGCCTGCTAGGAGTTGTACTTTTGCAAGATTTGGAGGGCCACAGTTTAGAGACCAGTGTATAGTGGTCTCAAACAATAGCCCTCCAGATGTTGCTAGGCAACTCACCAGCTTCTGTAGGATCCAGGGAGCCGCAACGCCGTTCTCTGCTGCCGCCAATCTCCACCATCGATCATCGCCGCCGCAGATGGCTAAGTAGACTTCCGGCGCCGGTCACCATTGGTTTCCCCGTTCTGCCCCGCCTATTGTGGGTGGGAAGTATGGGGAAACCGAAAGTTAAGCCCCTCGCCCCCAATCTGCTATTGGTCGTCGCTTCTATACGACCAATAGCAGGGATAGCACCCCTGCCACCTCACTCCAATCCCTTCAGGGGGATCGTGGGTGTCTAGGACAATCCCGATCCACCTCATTTTCCGGGTCACCATAGACCCATATGGCCCGGAATTGCGCAAATCGCCGGTGTGATTTCACCGGAGATTTGCGGCGATCGCCGACATGGTTGGGGGGGGGGGGGTTTGGGGGGGAATATGGGCATTTGCTCGGGATGCCTGCTGATCGATATCAGCAGTCACCCCGGTCCGGTTCCCGCCCGGCACGCGGCAGGAACCGACATTCCCACGGAAGTACCGGTATGTCATGTGTCCTTAAGACCCAGGGTGTCATGACGTAGCTGAATGTCATAGGTCCTGTAGGGGTTAAAGTGACAGTGGTTAGATTTGCAAAAAAAAAAAAAAATTTGCAGGTTCTTAAGGTGAAAATGGGTTGGGTCCTTACAGGGTTAAACAGATTTGTAAATTACTTCCATTAAAAAAATATGAATCCTCCCAGTACTTATAAGCTGCTGTATGATCCACAGGAAGTTCTTTTCTTTCTGAATTTCCTTTCTGTCTGACACCTCTGTCCATTTTAGGAACTGTACAGAGCAGGAGCAAATCCCCACAGTAAAACTATCCTGCTCTGGACACTTCCTGAAAGGACACATTTCCAGTGGAGTACCCCTTTAACCCCTTAAGGACCCAGCCATTTTACACCTTAGGACTCGCCCATTTTTTGCACATCTAACCACTGTCACTTTAAACATTAATAAATCTGGGATGCTTTTAGTTATCATTCTGATTCGGAGATTGTTTTTTCGTGACATATTCTACTTTAACATAGTGGTAAAATTTTATGGTAACTTGCATCCTTTCTTGCAGCTCTCTGCTTGTAAGGAAAATGGATATTCCAAATAATTATTTTTTTATGCACATACACAATATGTCCACTTTATGTTTGCTTCATAAAATTGACATGTTTTTACTTTTGGAAGACACCAGAGGGCTTCAAAGTTCAGCAGCAATTTTCCAATTGTTCTCAAAATTTTCAAACTCACTATTTTTCAGGGACCTGTTCAGGTTTGAAGTGGATTTGAAGGGTCTTCATCTTAGAAATATCCCACAAATGACCCCACTTCATCGTTTTAACTGTTTAGCTGTTTCACAGGAATAGCAGCAAAGTGAAGGAGAGAATTCACAATCTTAATTTTTTTTACACTCATGTTCTTGTACACCCAATTTTTGATTTTTACAAGGGTTAAAAGGAGAAAATGTATACTTATATTTGTAGCCCAATTTCTCTCGAGTAAGGACACACCTCATGTCTATGTAAATTGTTCGGCGGGCGCAGTAGAGGGCTCAGAAGGGATGGAGCGACAAGGGGATTTTGGAGAGTACGTTTTTCTGAAATGGTTTTTGGGGGGCATGTTGCATTTAGGAAGCCCCTATGGTGCCAGAACAGCAAAAAAAAAAAAAAAAAACACATGCCATGCCATACCATACCATTTTGGAAACTAGACCCCTTGAGGAACGTAACAAGGAATAAAGTGAGCCTTAATACCCCACAGGTGTTTCATGACTTTTGCAACAAAAAAAAAAAATTTTTCACTAAAATGTGTGCTTTCCCCCAAATTTCACATTTTTGCAAGGGTTAATAGCAGAAAATACCCCCCAAAATTCGTAACCCCATCTCTTCTGAGTATGGAGGTACCCATAAGTTGACCTGAAGTGCACTACGGGCGAACTACAATGCTCAGAAGAGAAGGAGTCATATTTGGCTTCTTGAGAGCAAATTTTGCTCAGGGGCATGTCGCATTTAGGAAGCCCCTATGGTGCCAGGACAGCAAAAAAAAAAAAAAAAAAAACACACATAGCATACCATTTTGGAAACTAGACCCCTTGAGGGATGTAACAAGGGGTACAGTGAGCATTTACCCCCCCCCCCCCCACTGGTGTCTGCCAGATCTTTGGAACAGTGGGCTGTACACAATTTTTCATTTGCAAAGCCCACTGTTCCAAAGATCTGTCAGACACCAGTGGGGTGTAAATTCTCACTGCACCCCCTCATTACATTCCGTGAGGGGTGTAGTTTCTGAAATGGGGTCACATGTGTTTTTTTTTTTTTTTTTTTGCGTTTGTCAAAACCGCTGTAACAATGTGCCACCCCTGTGTAAATCACTTCAAATGTACATGTGCACTCTCCGTTCTGGGCCTTGTTGTGCGCCCCCAGAGTACTTTGCGCCCACATCTGGGGTATCTCCGTAGTCGGGAGAAATTGCATTACAAATTTTGGGGGGCTTTTTTCCCCTTTTACCTCTTGTCACAATGAAAAGTATAGGGCAACACCAGCATGTAAGTCTAATAAATTTCTTTTTTTTACTCTAACATGCTGGTGTAGACCCCAACTTCACCTTTTCATAAGAGGTGAAAGGAGAAAAAGCCCCCCAAAATTTGTTAGGCAATTTCTCCCGAGTACGGCGATACCCCATATGTGGCCCTAAACTGTTGCCTTGAAATAAGACAGGGCTCTGAAGTGAGAGCGCCATGTGCATTTGAGGCCTGAATCGGGGATTTGCATAGGGGTGGACATTGGGAATCACTGGCGTAGAATACCCCTATCAGGGTGCCTCCAGCTGTTGCCAAACTCCCAGGATGCTTGGACAAACAACGGCTGTCCGGCAATACTGGGAGTTGCTGTTTTGCAACAGCTGGAGGCTCCATTTTGGAAACAGTGGCATACCAGACGTTTTTCATTTTTTTGGGGGAGGGGGGCTGTGTAGGGGTATGTGTATATGTAGTGTTTTTTACTTTTTATTTTATTTTGTGTTAGTGCAGTGTAGTGTAGTGTAGTGTTTTTAGGGTACAGTCACACGGGCGGGGGATTACAGCGAATTTCCCGCTGCGAGTTTGAGCTGCCGCGCAAAATTTGCTGCATCGCAAACTTGCAGCCTGATACTCACTGTAACCCCCTGCCCATGTGAATGTACCCTGTACATTCACAGGGGGGGGGGGGGAACCTTCAGCTGTTGCAAAACTACAACTCCCAGCATGCACGGTCTATCAGTGCATGCTGGTAGTTATAGTTTTGCAACAGCTGGAGGCACACTGGTTGGGAAACACTGAGTTAGGAAACAGACAATGTTTCCCAACCAGTGTGCCTCCAGTTGTTGCAAAACCACAACTCCCAAACATTCTCAGGCATGATGGAAGTAGTAGTTCGGCAACATCTTTAGAGCCAGATGTTGCCGAACTACAACTCCCAGCATGCTTGGAGTTGTAGTTTTGCAACATCTGGAGGACTACAGTCCGCAGACCACTAATACAGTGGTTCCCAATCTGTGCCCTTCAAGATGTTGAAAAACTACAACTCCCAGTATGCCAAAACTGTCCAGGAATGCTGGGAGTTGTAGTTCTGCAACATCTGAAGGGCCAGATGTTACAGAACTACAAATCCCAGCATGCCTGGACAGTAAGGGCATGCTGAGGATGTGTAGTTTTGCAACATCTAGAAGGGCACTGTGGACCTCCAGATGTTGAAAAACTGCAACTCCCAGCATGCCCAGATGCCAAGGTCTGTCTGGGCATGCTGGGAGCTGTAGTGTAAGGGGACCAGATGGAGCAGTCCAGATCGCTTAACAGCGGTCTGGACTGCTGCAGAGGTCCCGCAACGCCGCCGAAGATCCACTCACCTGTCGTCTCCGCCGCTAGGATCCGGGTCTTCAGGGACGAGGTAAGTACCAGGGCCGGGCCCCAGCACTCCCCCATCCCCTGCCGCATCCTCCGGTCTTCCTCCTGTTCTCTCCGGACTTCCAGGGGCTGGGCAGGGCGGGAGGAAGTAACCGCGCACCCCCCCCCCCCCCCCCCTGCGATTGGTCGGTTAGCTAACGGAGGAATCGCAGGGGATAGGAGGAGGTGGCAGGCTTTCCACCTCGCTCCTATACTTCAGCATGGTCCTGGCTGTCTGTAACAATCGGAATCATGCAAAATTACCAGGCGGTCGGGTCCCAGAGACCCGATCAGCCCGTGAATGCCGCAATTCGCAGGGGCGATTTCCCTCGCAATCTGCGATGATCGCCGACATTTGGGGGGCAGACATGGCCCCCCTCAGCGTTTGCCCTGGATGCCTGCTGAAGCATTTCAGCAGGCATCCGCTTCCGATCTCTGCCCGGCGCGCGGCAGGGACCGGAAAGCGCCAGGACGTCTGGGGACGACCTGGGTCCTTAAGGGGTTAAAAGGACCAAGACACAAGGGTGTACTTGTATGCCCGATGTCTTGAATGGGTTAAAGACTGAAGCTGTCATTACCAACAAAAGCTTTTGTAGAAAGCCTTTTTTTTATTCAGTAGTAACTAAATATGAGTTAGTGTAAAAAAAGTGAAACCACTGACTTATAGGTTTAAGTTTCCACCCTCCATTTACCAGTCTCCATTAGGTATTTAGTGTAAAAAAAAAAGTGAATATGTTTTCCTTTTTCCATTTCAAATCATTACACATAAATTAACCTGTTGCGGACATTAGGCTTAGAAGTATAGCTGACTAGGACTTCGTGCTGTGCTCGCGTCTAAGTGGTGAGTGTCACTCATCGCTAATGACGGGTAGTGGCAATTTTTCATGAAAATGTATCAGTTGCTTCCTATAATCATCAATAAGCTTCTTACACCTCTCAGCCGGAATGTTGGACCACTCTTCCTTTGCAAACTGCTCCAGGTCTCTCTTATTGGAAGGGCGCTTTTCCCAACAGAAATTTTAAGATCTCACCACAGGTGTTCAATGGGATTTAGATCTGGACTCATTGCTGGCCACTTCAGAACTCTCCAGCACTTTGTTGCCATCCATTTCTGGGTGCTTTTTGACATATGTTTGGGGTCATTGTCCTGTTGAGAGACCCAAGATATCGGACGCAAACCCAGCTTTCTGACACTGGGCTGTACAGTGCAACCAAAAATTCGTTTGTAATCCTCAGATTTCATGATGCCTTGCACACATTCAAGGCAGCCAGTGCCAGAGGCAGATAAACAACCCGAAAACATCATTGAACCTCCACCATATTTCACTGTAGGTACTGTGTTCTTTTCTTTGTAGGCCTCATGTAGGCAAAATGTAGTCTTGCTTTTTATGTCTCTGTGTCAGCAGTGTCTACTGCCATAGTATTTTATTTCATTTAAATGTAGACAGTTCGCGCTGACACTGATGCTCACTGAGCCTGCAGGACAGCTTGAATATCTTTGAAACTTGTTTGGGGCTGCTTATTCACCATCCAGACAGTCCTGCGTTGACACCTTTCATCAATTATTCTCTTACATCCATGCCAAAGAGAGATTAGCTACAGTGCTATGGGTTGCAAACTTTTGATAATGTCGCGCACTGTGGACAAAGGCAAATCTAGATCTCTCGAGATGGACTTGTAAACTTGATATTTTTTCACAATTTTGGTTCTCAAGTCCACAGACAGTTTCTCTTTCTGCTGTCCATGCTTTGTGTGGTACACACACACACACACACAATGCAAAGATTAAGTGAACTTCTCTCCTTTTTATCTGCTTTCAGGTGTGATTTTTATATTGCCCACACCTGATACATGCCCCAGATCAGTTTAAAGGAACATCACATGCTCAAAATCTTATTTTTCCACAATTTTGAAAGGGAGCTAATTTTATTCGGGCCATTTTGGAGTTTTTTTTGGAGCTTTTTGGTAAAGCACCTCATTATACTCTTTACAGAAAAAAGAATGAGGCCTACAAAGAAAAGAACACAATACCTACAGTGAAATATGATGGAAGTTCAATGATATTTTGGGGTTGTTTTGCTGCCTCTGGCACTGGGTGTCTTGAATGTGTGCAAGGCATCATGAAATCTGAGGATTACAAACGGATTTTAGGTCACACTGTACAGCCCAGTGTCAGAAAGCTGGGTTTGTGTCTGATATCTTGGGTCTCTCAACAGGACAATGACCCCAAACATATGTCAAAAAGCACCCAGAAATGGATGGCAACAAAGTGCTGCGAGAGTTCTGAAGTGGCCAGCAATGAGTCCAGATCTAAATCCCATTGAACCCCTGTGGAGAGAACTTAAAATATCTGTTGGGGAAAGGCTCCCTTCCAATAAGAGAGACCTGGAGCAGTTTGCAAAGGAAGAGTAGTCCAACATTCCAATTGAGAGGTGTAAGAAGCTTATTGATTGTTATAGGAAGCGACTGATTTCATTTATTTTTTCCAAAGGGTGTGCAACCAAATATTAAGTTAAGGGTGCCAATAATTTTGTCCAGCCTATTTTACGAGTTTGGTGTGACATTATGTCCAATTTGATTTTTTCCCCTCCTTTTTTGGTTTAGTTCCAATACACACAAAGGGAATAAACATGTGTATAGCAAAACATGTGTTACTGCAATCCTTTTCTGTGAGAAATACTTCCTTTCCTAGAAAAATTTCAGGGATGCCAACATTTACCGCCATTGTAGGCTGGTTTGTAATGATCTCCGATGTTCCCAGAAACGTGTAAATAGGCATCTATTTGTAGAGCCTATTTAAAAACCGCCGCACTCGCAATACAGGCAATATATGACAAATGTTGACTGACAACAAATGAATTGTTAAATGGGAATTTCATACCCTCTTATATTTTTTAAGTGCATTTTTTGTGTGCTTCCAGTATGCACAATGGGGGAGGATTTATCAAAACCTGTCCAAAGAAAAAGTTGCAGAGTTGCCCATAGCAACCAATCAGATCGCTTCTTTCATTTTTAAAAAGGCCTCTGAAAAATGAAAGAAGCAATCTGATTGGTTGCTATGGGCAACTCAGCAACTTTTATTCTTGACAGATTTTGATAAATCTCCCCCAATGCCAACACGGAAAATTTCCAACTATTGTGTTTTTAGTCAGCCAATCACTTTTTTTTTTTTTAAGTTTGCGAAGTGAATTTGCTACTGACCAAAAAATTTCTCAAGCTTTTACTTTATTTACTATGTAACTATGTAACTTTATTTAGAGTTTTTTTTTTTTTTTGGTTCTAGCCAAAGGCCCAATTTCAGAATCATTAGCTATAACGTACCAATATTTATAGATGGTATTTCTAATATGATTTGCAAGGGGGCTATAAATGAAAGAGAAAAAAATCTATCCTCTTGATATATCTTTTCTTTTTATATAGTTTTTCTTTAGTAGGATTATTCTGGGGATTTTTCTTACTCTATTCAGGCTATGCATTAGAAATTTTTTGGATAGTCTCGTTGTTCCAGTTTTGTTATCAACAGGGATGCTCTTTCCTCATAATGCATCGGAACTACCGTATTAATTTTTCTGAGTCTGATAAGTTGCCTGTAGGGAATTGCTCTTTTAATGTGTGTGGGATGGTAGCTGTTGAAATGGAGGAGCACGTTAGATGCTTTGGGTTTGCAGAAGCTTTTTGTTATGATAACTTCTTGCTATTTTATCAACTCTACATCGATGATCTGTATTCTGGGAGGTACTAAACTTGGATGTAAACGCCATATTCATGTGGTAGTTATTTAAATAGGATATGAATTCCTCGAATTCTTGTTGGGGGCCGGACAAAGCTATAAAACGTATCATCCACATATCTTGCAAATAATTTGCTATTTGGAATAAGTGAAATCTGGATTCCGGTTACATTGAAATTTTGCTACTAATTGTTACATGGTTTATGTTTTTAACTTATCTGTTTACTTTCCTGGAGAACTCTGCTGTCATCAGTACGTGTGAGTGCAAACTTATGTTTCTACTGTTTGCTATCTCTACTGGACATGTTTTGATAAATCTCCCCCTTAGTTTCTATGCAGTGCACTTTTCAGTAAAAATGTAATAATCTTTATTCTGTAGATACATACAATTAAAATGCTACCCAATTTAAATATAAACTAGGGATCGACCGTTTATTGGTTTGGCCGATATTATCGGCCGATAATCACGATTTTGGGCATTATCGGTATCGGCAATTACCTTCAGGACCCCCGGACAGGCAGGGGGAGGAGAAGCGGGTGGTGGCGGCGGCCTATGGCACCGCAAAAGCGCCCGCTTTAAATCAATGATCTGCAGCGGTGTCTCGGGGGGCAAAATAGTCGATAACTTATACCGATATTCCGGATAAGTTATCGGCTTTCGGCCCTAACCTCCACCGATTTTCTGTAACGGCCCTAAAAAAACGATATCGTTCGATCCCTAATATAAAACATTCAAATTTTGTTTTATTTTACTACTTTTCAAAAAAATGTAAGTTTTCGTACGAAAAAAAGTATGCTTAACCCCTTAAGGACCAAGGACGTACCGGTACGTCCTTGGTCCTGCTCTTCTGATATAACGCGGGGTTACATAGTAACCCCGCGTGATATCATGGCGGGCCCGGCGTCATAGTGAAGCCGGGACCCGCCTCTAATAGTGCGCAGCGCCGATCGCGGCGCCGCGCGCTATTAACCCTTTAGCCGCGCGCTCAGAGCTGAGCCGCGCGGCTGAAAGTGAAAGTTCCCGGCTAGCTCAGTCGGGCTGTTCGGGATAGCCGCGGCTAATCGCGGCATCCCGAACAGCTGACAGGACAGCGGGAGGGCCCCTTCCTGCCTCCTCGCTGTCCGATCGCCGAATGACTGCTCAGTGCCTGAGATCCAGGCATGAGCAGTCATCCGGCAGAATCGTTGATCACTGGTTTCTTATGAGAAACCAGTGATCAACATAGAAGATCAGTGTGTGCAGTGTTATAGGTCCCTATGGGAGCTATAACACTGTAAAAAAAAAGTGAAAAAAAAAAGTGAATAAAGATCATTTAACTCCTCCCCTATTAAAAGTTTGAATCACCCCCCTTTTCCAATAAAAAAAAAAAAACACAGTGTAAATAAAAATAAAAATAAACATATGTGGTATCACCGCGTGCGGAAATGTCCGAATTATAAAAATATATCATTAATTAAACCGCTCGGTCAATGGCGTGCGCGCAAAAAAATTCCAAAGTCCAAAATAGTGCATTTTTGGTCACTTTTTATATCATTTAAAAATGAATAAAAAGAGTCCTATCAATGCAAAAATGGTACCGTTAAAAACTTCAGATCACGGCGCAAAAAATGAGCGCTCATACCGCCCCATACACGGAAAAATAAAAAAGTTATAGGGGTCAGAAGATGACAATTTTAAACGTATTAATTTTCCTGCATGTAGTTATGATTTTTTCCAGAAGTCCGACAAAATCAAACCTATATAAGTAGGGTATCATTTTAATCGTATGGACCTACAGAATAAAGATAAGGTGTCATTTTTACCGAAAAATGTACTACGTAGAAACGAAAGCCCCCAAAAGTTACAAAACAGCGTTTTTTTTTTTCAATTTTGTCGCACAATGATTTTTTTTCCCGCTTTAGCATAGATTTTTGGGCAAAATGACTGACGTCATTACAAAGTAGAATTGGTGGCGCAAAAAATAAGCCATCATATGGATTTTTAGGTGTAAATTTGAAAGAGTTATGATTTTTTAAAGGCAAGGAGCAAAAAACGAAAATGCAAAAACGGAAAAACCTCCGGTCCTTAAGGGGTTAAAATAGTCCTTCTGACCCCTATAACTTATTTTTCCATATACAGGAATGTATGAGGGCTCAATTCTTGTGCTTTGATCTGTTTTTATTTGGTACCATATTTGTTTTGATGGGACTTTTTGATAGCTTTTCATTCATTTTTTTCTGCACCGATTGTCGTGCCGCGCACTATTAACCCTTCAGGCGCGGCGATCAAAGTTGATCACCGCGCTGAAAATGAAAATAAAACCTTCCCGGAAGCTCAGTCAGGCTGATCGGGACTATTGCGATAAAATCGCCATTTCCCTAACAGCTAGGACGCGAGCGGAGACCCCCTTACCTTGCTCTGTCACATCCGATCGGCGTTTGATTGCTCTAAGCCTGAGCTACAGGCTTGAGCAATCAAGCCCCTATCTCATTGATCCATGCAAAGCTATGGCTCTGCAGAGATCAGGTTAAAAGATCAGTATGTGCAGTGTTACAGCTCCCTATGGGAGCTATAACACTGCAAAAAAAAAAAAATTTAACCCCTTCCCTAATAAAAGTTTGAATAAAAGTTTGCCATAAAAAAAACTGTAAATAAAAAATAAACATATGAGGTATCGCCGCGTGCGTAAATGACCGAACTATAAAAATATACCGCTAATTAAACCGCACGGTCAATACTAAGTTCAAAATAGCATATTTTTGGTCACTTTTAAGATCATAAAAAAAAGAATAAAAAGCAATCAAAAATTCAGATCAATGCAAAAATGATACCGATAAAAACTTCAGAACACGGTGCAAAAAATGAGCCCTCATACCGGCCCATACACAGAAAAATAAATAGGAGTCAGAAGATGACAACTATAAACGTACACATTCTCTTGCATGTAGTTATGATTTTTTTTCATTAGTACAACAAAATCAAACCTAAAAAAGTAGGGTTTCATTTTAACCGTATGGACCTACAGAATAAAGATAAGGTGTCATTTTTACCAAAAAATGCACTGCGTAGAAACGGAAGCCCTCAAAAGTTACTAAATGAAACTTTTTCTTCAATTTTGTCGCACAATGAATTTTATTTCCATTTTGCTGTGGATTTTTTGGTAAAATGACTAATGTCACTGCTAAGTAGAATTGGTGGCGCAAAAAATTTTATGTGCAAAATTAAAAGCGTTCTGATTTTTAGAAGGTGATGAGGAAAAAATTAAAATGCAAAAGCTGAAAACGCTTAGTCCTTAAGGGGTTAAAATGATACCCAACTTATATGGGATTTATTTTGTTTTAACCCCTTAAGGACTCAGCCCATTTTGGCCTTAAGGACTCAGACAATTTAATTTTTACGTTTTCATTTTTTCCTCCTCACCTTCTAAAAATCATAACTCTTATATTTTCATCCACAGACTAGTATGAGGGCTTGTTTTTTGCGCGACCAGTTGTCCTTTGTAATGACATCACTCATTATATCATAAAATGTATGGCGCAACCAAAAAACACTATTTTTGTGGGGAAATTAAAACGAAAAACGCAATTTTGCTAATTTTGGAAGGTTTTGTTTTCACGCCGTACAATTTATGGTAAAAATGACGTGTGTTCTTTATTCTGAGGGTCAATACGATTAAAATGATACCCATTATTATATACTTTTATATTATTGTTGCGCTTAAAAAAAATCACAAACTTTTTAACCAAATTAGTAAGTTTATAATCCCTTTATTTTGATGACCTCTAACTTTTTTATTTTTCCGTATAAGTGGCGGTATGGGGGCTCATTTTTTGCGCCATGATCTGTACTTTTTTTTGATACCACATTTGCATATAAAATAATAAAATGTATTAAAAAAGTAGGAATTTTGGACTTTTTTTTTCGTTCACGCCGTTCACCGTACGGGATCATTAACATTTTATTTTAATAGTTCGGACATTTACGCACGCGGCGATACCAAATATGTCTATAAAAATGTTTTTTACGCTTTTTGGGGGTAAAATAGGAAAAAATGGCCGTTTTACTTTTTTATTGGGGGAGGGGATTTTTCACTTTTTTTTTACTTTTACATTTTTTTACATTTTTTTTACACTTGAATAGTCCCCATAGGGGACTATTCATAGCAATACCATGATTGCTAATACTGATCTGTTCTATGTATAGGACATAGAACAGATCAGTATTATCGGTCATCTCCTGCTCTGGTCTGCTCGATCACAGACCAGAGCAGGAGACGCCGGGAGCCGCATGGAGGAAGGAGAGGGGACCTCTGTGCGGCGTTATGAATGATCGGATCCCCGCAGCAGCGCTGCGGGCGATCCGATCGTTCATTTAAATCGCGAACTGCCGCAGATGCCGGGATCTGTATTGATCCCGGCACCTGAGGGGTTAATGGCGGACGCCCGCGAGATCGCGGGCGTCGGCCATTGCCGGCGGGTCCCTGGCTGCGATCAGCAGCCGGGATCAGCCGCGCATGACACGGGCATCGCTCCGATGCCCGCGGTTATGCTTAGGACGTAAATGTACGTCCTGGTGCGTTAAGTACCACCTCACCAGGACGTACATTTACGTCCTGCGTCCTTAAGGGGTTAATACTTTAAAAAAAACGTAATTATTTTGATCTCTTTTTTATACTTTTTTAGGGTATACAAAGTAACCAAAAATATGTAATTTTGGACTTTTTTTTTCAGTGTACGACATTGACCGTGTAGTTTCATTAACATTATATTTTTATAGTTTACACAAATGGCAATAATATATATCTATGTTT
This sequence comes from Hyla sarda, assembly GCF_029499605.1. Lineage (NCBI taxonomy): Eukaryota > Metazoa > Chordata > Amphibia > Anura > Hylidae > Hyla > Hyla sarda. The sequence continues at coordinate 300,079,729 of NC_079191.1, forward strand.
ATTTTTGTTTAAATTATTATTATTTTTTTTTATGGGAAAAGGTGGATGACAAACTTATTTGGGAAGGGGTTAAATCACATCTATTTTATATATATTTATTTTTTCTTTTTTTTTGCCCCCATAGGGCTAATTAGATTGCAAACACGGTTCAATGCTATGCCATAGCATAGCATTGATCAGTGTTGTGTGTGTCTATTGCTCCAGCCTGCAGAGCCTGGCTGGAGCATCAAGAGACAGAACGGACGGAGAGGAGGCAGGTAAGGGCCATCCTCTCAGCTGATGAGGACATCGCAATTTTCCCCCCGATGAACCCGATCAGCTTTGCTGAGCTGCCGGGAGTGTATTTTCAGCATTTTAGACACATCAACTTTGATCTCAGTGTCTAAAGGGTTAATGACTGGCATCGGCCCGATTTGCGGTGTCCGGAATTATCCGCTGGTCCTGGATGCTGATAGCAGCCTGGACCGGTTATGAAGCAAGCTCAGCTCCTGAGCTCGCTTTATAGACCCGTCGCACAACAGCACGTATATAAACACTGCTCGTCATTAAGGGGTTAACATTGGGATAATGTCCTCAAAGCAGATACTAAATGGTAGATTTTTTTCAAATATCGTAAATTCATACCTTATAAGAATCAAAAAAGGCGAAAGGTGAAAGCCAATAACGATGACTAAAAATGTAAAGCTGGCAATAAATGGCAATTATACTTGGGGTAAGGGTGGATCTTAGGGATTTCACCACTGCTGTTCTCTAGCAGCATGACTCAGCAGAGAGCAGCAGCGGTGATGTCACTAAGCTCTGCCCACGCCCCTGCTGCTCTCTGCTGGGTCCCGCTGCCAGAGAACAGCAGCGGTGACGTCACTAAGCTCCGGCCATGCCCCAAGCAGGGTCCGGAGCTGAAGCTAACTGAGGAGATTACCGGAGATCCCCTGCACGGAACGGGACAAGGTAAGAACCGTTGTCATCAGTGTCACCTGCACTACCTGTTGATACCGACAGGTTAGTGCAGGTGACACTGGTGAAAGATTTCCTTTAAAAACGGTGTATAGCAACAAAACTGTAGACAGAGACAGACACATTGCTAGAGTAGAACTAAACCAAAAATGTTCATTGTTTACATAAAAAATAAGGTTAAAGTGAATGTGAAGGCCCTTTAAATAGTAATGAGGGAGGAATTAGAGGGCGAGGAGGACAAAGGCCCAGATTTATCAAACTGTGGAGAGAGAAAAATGTTATTTTCCCACAGCAACCAATCACTGCTCAGCTAACGATCTCTGGTAAAGTGAAGCTAACGTAAAGCTAACGAGCTCTGGTTGTTGTGGGAAAATCACTCACAGTTTAATAAACATGTGCCATAGAGAATATATTAAAACACATTTTGTCCCCTGTGTTAACTAAAATGAAAGGGCAGATGAAATATAGCAAGATAAGGTCCCGCATTAACAACAACGTTCTAAGCAAGTTAAATAATGTAAAAGATAGACTCCTATTACTAATATTCAAGGATTCTATGGTGACAGGGTCTGTTCACCAGGACAGGGGAATAGCAAATGTGGTGACAATATTTAAGAAGGGGTCAAAAAGAGACCAGATACTCCTAGCTGTTAGCCTAACCACAATTTCCATTAATTGTTTGAGTATTATTAGATGTTATATTGGAATATCTCAATAATAATACATTTATGACTCAGCATGGGTTAATGGGGGATTGGTACAGTAAAACTAACCAGCTCAGCTTTTATTAAGATGTAGGCCCAAGACTGGACCGGGGCAAATTGCTGAATATCTTATATCTTGATTTCTGCAAAGTTTTTAATACAATGCCACATTAAAGGTTAGCACATAAACTGTGCATGCAACTATATAAAGCTGCAGCTGTGGCTCAACAGGAGGAATACTTTGTATAATAGGCTGGAATTATTTAGGCTGGGAAGGGCCCCCAAAAAAGCCCATGCAACCCTAGTAACGGCAGCATGCCACTGCTTGGTTTGTATTTTCCTGGTTCTGAAAAATAGGTGAAACACCACTTTTTTATATTTTATAAAAGGAAAAAAAAGCATGGGGTACACCATATTTCATAACCAGCGAGATACTAAATCAGTGGCAGGCAGGCATTACCAGGATGGCAAGGGACTTTAACTGTTTATTCAAGCCACTAAATCTGCCATAATCCACAATAAACATTATCTAAAAGACAAAAATATTTTTTTTTTTAAATGTACTTCATAGAGAAATAAATTGGTAGATAAGGGTATCCGTGAAGAAGGTGGGACAGGCCAATGTTACAACATAGTATAGCAAAAGGATAGATAGTTAAAAGTTGGAAGCATTAAAAAAAAAAACACATGGGTCATACATAATACACTGCTCAAAAAACAAAGGCGACACTAAGATAACACGTCCTAGATCTGAATGAATGAACTGGTCATATGAAATACTTTCGTCTTTACATAGTGTAATGTGCTGACCACAAAATCACACAAAAATTATCAATGGAAACCAAATTTATCAACCCATGGAGGTCTGGATATGGAGTCACACTCAAAAAAAAAGTGGAAAACCACACTACAGGCTGATCCAACTTTGATGCAATGTCCTTAACCCCTTAAGGACTCAGGACGTTTGAGTACGTCCTGTCAAATCCCGGCCCCCCGCCGCTAGCTGGAGGGGAGCCGATGCCCGATGCCTGCTGAAATCGTTCAGCAGGCATCGGGGCATATCGCCCAGGGGGGTCATTATGCCCCCCCATGTCGGCGATGGCCGCAGATCGCTGGACAATTCAGTCCAGCGATCTGCGGCAGATTCCGTGTCAATCGGGTCTCCAGTGACCCGGTGACACGGAATTACAGGCTGTTCGGGGCAGTCTCAGACGGCCCCGAACAGCCAGAGCCTGCAGGGGTGAGGTGGCACTGGTGCCACCTCACGATCGCCCTGATTCGTCTGCCGGTTTCCCGGCCGACCAATCAGGGCACCTGCTGCGGGTGTCACTCCCGCAACTCGCTCCGCCCCTCTTCCGGAGGACGTGAGCGGGTGCGGGACGTGCACCCCGGGTGCTGGGGACCCCGATCCCCGGCATCAATGTTGGGATCGGGGCCCCAGGAGCAGCGGCGGCGACGAGGGACTGATGTGATGCGGCATGGATCGTTGGAGGTGAGCGACAGCCTCCTGCTGTTGCTTAGCAACAGCTCCCAGCATGCAAAAAGGGCATGCTGGGAGCTGTAGTTATGCAACAGCAGGAGGCAGACACCACAACTCCCAGCATTCCCTTATGGGCATGCTGGGACTCAGTTTTGCAACAGCTGGAGGCACATTTTTTCTATGGAAAAGTGTACCTTCAGCTGTTGTGTAACTACAACTCCCAGATTGCACGTTGTAGTAGTGCATCTGCTGGTTGCATAACTACAACTCGCAGCATGCCCGTTGGCTGTCGGTGACTGCTGGGAGTTGTAGTTTTGCAACGGCTGAAGGCACACTGAGTTATGTAGCAAACCAGTGTGTCTCCAGCTGTTGCATAACTACAAGACCCAGCATGCCCATCCGCTGTCCGTACATGCTGGGGGTTGTAGCTTTTGCAACAGCTGAAGGCACCCTGGTTGCAAAACACTGAGTTTGTTACCAAACTCGTGTTTCTCCAGCTGTTGCAAAACTACAACTCCCAGCATGCACTGATAGACCGTACATGCTGGGAGTTGTAGTTTTGCAACAGCTGGATGTTTCTCCCATGTGAGGGTACACTCACATGGGCGGAGGATTACAGTAAGTACCCGGCTGCAAGTTTGAGCTGCAGCAAATTTTCTGCCGCAGCTCAAACTGCCAGCGAGAAACTACTGTGAACCCCCCGCCCATGCTACTGTACCCTAAAAACACTACACTAACAAAATAAAATAAAAAGTAAAAAACACTACATATACACATACCCCTACACAGCCCCCCTCCCCAATAAAAATGAAAAACGTCTGGTACGCCACTGTTTCCAAAACGGAGCCTCCAGCTGTTGCAAAACAACTACTCCCAGTATTGCCAGATAGCCACTGACTGTCTAGGCATGCTGGGAGTTTTAAAACAGCTGGAGGCACCCTGTTTGGGAATCACTGGCGTAGAATACCCCTATGTCCACCCCTATGCAAGTCCCTAATTTAGGCCTCAAATGCGCATGGTGCTCTCACTTTGGAGCCCTGTCGTATTTCAAGGCAACAGTTTAGGGCCACATATGGGGTATCGCCGTACTAGGGAGAAATTGGGCTTCAACTTTTGGGGGGTATTTTCTGCTTTAACCCTTAGTAAATTTTTGGGGAAACCAAGCATTTTAGGCAATTTTTTTTTTTTTTTTACATATGCAAAAGTTGTGAAACCCCGGTGGGGTATTAAGGTTCACTTTACCCCTTGTTACGTTCCCCAACGGGTCTAGTTTCCAAAATGGTATGCCATGTGGTTTTTTTTTGCTATCCTGGCACCATAGGGGCTTCCTAAATGCGGCATGCCCCCAGAGCAAAATTTCCTTCAAAAAAGCCAAATGTGACTCCTCTTCTGAGACCTGTAGTGCGCCAGCAGAGCACTTTTCACCCCCATATGGGGTGTTTTCTGAATCGGGAGAAATTGGGCTTCAAATTTTGGGGGGTATTTTCTGCTTTAACTCTTTGTAAAAATGTAATTTTTGGGAAGCCAAGCATTTTAGGTAAAAAATTTTATTTATTTTTTACATATGCAAAAGTCGTGAAACCCCTGTGGGGTATTAAGGTTCACTTTACCCCTTGTTACATTCCCCAAGGGGTCTAGTTTCCAAAATGGTATGCCATGTGGTTTTTTTTGCTGTTCTGGCACCATAGGTGCTCCCTAAATTTGATATGCCCCCCAAAAAAACATTTGTCGCTCCTTCCCTTCTGAGCCCGCCGAACAATTAACATAGACATATGAGGTATGTGCTTACTCGAGAAAAATTGGGTTTCAAATACAAGTAAAAATTTTCTCCTTTTTACCCCTTGCAAAAATTCAAAAATTGGGTCTACAAAAACATGCGAGTGTAAAAAATCAAAATTGTGAATTTTCTCCTTCACTTTGCTGCTATTCCTGTGAAACACCTAAAGGGTTAAAACGCTGACTGAATGTCATTTTGAATACTTTGGGGGGTGCAGTTTTTATAATGGGGTCTTTTATGGGGTGTTTCTAATATGAAGACACTTCAAATCCACTTCAAACCTGAACTGGTCCCTGAAAAAAAAGCGAGTTTCAAAATTTTGTGAAAAATTGGAAAATTGCTGCTGAACTTTGAAGCCCTCTGATGTCTTCCAAAAGTAAAAACACGTCAATTTTATGATGCAAACATAAAGTAGACATATTGTACATGTGAATAAAAAAAATTATTTGGAATATCCATTTTCCTTACAAGCAGAGAGCTTCAAAGTTAGAAAAATGCAAAATTTTCAAATTTTCATCAAATTTTGGGATTTTTCACCAAGAAAAGTAACCACAAAATTTTACCACTATGTTAAAGTAGAATATGTCACGATAAAACTATCTCAGAATCAGAATGATAACTAAAAGCATTCCAGAGTTATTAATGTTTAAAGTGACAGTGGTCAGAATTGCAAAAAAGTCCTTAAGGTGAAAAAGGGCTCAGTCCTTAATGGGTTAAAGAGGTACTCCGGTGAAAACCTTTTTTTTTTTTTTTTTTTTTTTTTTTATATCAACTGGTGCCAGAAAGTTAAACAGATTTGTAAACTACTTCTATTAAAAAAAAAATGTAATCCTTCCTGTACTTATTAGCTGCTGAATACTACAGCGGAAATTATTTTCTTTTTGAAACACAGAGCTGTCTGCTGGCATCATGAGCACAGTGCTCTCTACCGACATCTCTGTCCATTTTAGGAACTGTCCAGAATAGCTTATGTTTGCTATAGGATTTCCTTTTACTCTGGACAGTTATCAAAACAGACAGAGATGTCAGCAGAGAGCACTGTGCTCATGATGTCAGCAGACAGCTCTGTGTTTCAAAAAGAAAAGAATCTCTGCTGTAGTATACAGCAGCTAAGAAGTACGGGAAGTATTCAGATTTTTTTTAACAGAAGTAATTTACAAATCTGTTTATTTTTCTGGCACCAGTTGATAAAAAAAAAAAAAGTTTTTCACCAAAGTACCCCTTTAAAACAAGTCAAAATGAGGCTCAGTTGTGTGTGTGGTCTACACGTGCCTCCCTACAATGCCTGGGCATGCTCATGATGTGGTGGCTAATGGTCTCCTGAGGGATGTCCTTCCAGACCTGGACTAAAGCATTTGCCAACTCTTTGACAGTCTGTGGTCCAACGTGAAGTTTGTGGATGGAGCGAGAAATGATCAAATCAGATTCAGGTCTGGGGAACGGGCGGGCCAGTCCGTAGCATCAATGCCTTCCTCTTGCAGGAACTGCTGACACACTCCAGCCACATGAGGTCCAACATTGTCTTGCATTAGGAGGAACCCAGGGCCACCCGCACCAGCATATGGGCTCCCAAGGGGTCTGAGGATCTTATCTCGGTACCTAATGGCAGTCAGGTTACCTCTGGCAAGCACATGAAGGGCTGTGCGGCCCCCCAAAGAAATGCCACCCCAAACCATTACTGACCCACTGCCAAACCGGTCATGCTCGAAGATGTTGCAGGCAGCAGAACATTCTCCACGGCGTCTCCAGACTATCACATATGCTCAGTGTGAACCTGCTTTCAGCTGTTTAAAGCACAGGGCGCCAGTAGTGAATTTGCCAGTCTTTCTGTTCTCTGGCAAAAGCCAAACTTCCTACACGGTGTTGGGCTGTAAGTCCAACTCCCACCTGTGGACGTCGGGCCCTCATACCACCCTCATGGAGTGTTTGAGTGGACACATGCACATTTGTGGCCTGCTGGAGGCAATTTTGCAGGGCTCTGGCAGTGCTCCTCCTTGCACAAAGGCAGAGGTAGCGGTCCTGCTGCTGGGTTGTTGCCCTCCTACGGCCTCCTCCACATCTCCTGACTCCTGGTAGCACCTCCATGCTCTGGACACTACTCTGGCAGACACAGGAAACCTTCCTGCCACAGCTCGCATTGATGTGCCATCCTAGATGAGCTGCACTACCTGAGCCACTTGTGTGGGTTGTAGACAGTCTCATGCTACCACTAGAGTGAAAGCACCGCCAGCATTCAAAAGTGACCAAAACATCAGCCAGGAAGCATAGGAAATAAGAAGTGATCTGTTGTCACCACCTGCAGAACCACTCCTTTATTGGGGTTGTCTTGCTAATTGCCTATAATTTCCACATGTTGTCTGTTCCAATTGCACAACAGCATGTGAGATTGATGTCAATCTGTGTTGCTTCCTCAGTGGACTGTGTTTTTTCACATAAGTGTGACTGACTTAGAGTTACATTGTGTTTAAGTGTTTCCTTTATTTTTTTGAGCAGTGTATTATAAGCCTATAGGGATATTGTGCCATAGCCTCAACCAGTCAACTAGAGCACTGGCTCAAAATTGTAGTAATCACTATCTAAAATGTATGCCATGCGCTGCAATAAACTCCTGCCACCACCATACGTTTCATCTGCTTGATAGCATCCCCTGAAAAAGTCCTATCTTCTGTGTCAACAAGCCCCTATTAAATACCCCCTTGATTGATTAACTTGGTGCCAACACACGCCGATTCAAGCCCCATGCGCGGGGTCCCGATCGGGACTCCATTCCCTCACCCTGCCGCGTCATAGCTACAGCGCGCATGTCACAGATGGCAAACATCCTGACCTGCACACTGAGCTTCGACGCTCGGAGAGAGAGGTGCCAGGACATGGATCCCGTGTATGCGCTCCGGCAAGAATCGGCGCTGCAAGATGAGAATTACCTAAACATCTCTTCCCCCTTTCCACTAGACCTGATGTCCTAAGATGTGTGTAAAACAATGAACCCATATATTTATCACTGCCTTTGAATGCAGTTTTACCAAGAATTATAAAGGGTCAAGCAAATCACAAAAGGGTATAACATGATTCAATAATACTATGTTCTTATATTGTAACATGATTTAACAATAAGATAAAATATTTTATCAGTAGTATATCGTCATTTGCCTAATAAGACATAATCAATACATATAAACTGTATCACATAGAATTGATATATACTTCATAAATATTATTCTACATAAAATTAAATCTATAATGTGCATAACCATAAAAGTGCAATAACAGTGCCATGTGATCTATAAAGACCACAACAAACTATGATACCAGTAAAAATAATTCATTTAGGATTATACATATAGATATAAAAGTGTGGTGCTGTATATTCTTGTATTTAAACTTTAATATTACTGTATAGCCCCCAAGGAGTTAACTAACAATACTCAGCATTGCTAGTTAGAAGTTATCCAGTAGTGGAGTAGAAAAATAGAGCTAATTTCTTTGAAAAACAGCACCACACCTGTCCACAGTCAGCATCATTCACTTTAATGGAACGGAGCAGCAAAACCCCACAATCTGAAGACAAATGTGATGCACTTTTTGAAGAAATCTGCTATGTTTTTCTAATGCTGGATTACCCTTTTAACTTCTTTTCTGCTTTGTGGGGGGTGCAGAACTCTACAGGCCTCCAGTTACTTTATGTACCCATAAGAACACATCGTTGCTACTTTCATGGCTGGATTATGCCTGCTCAAAAGCAGGAACTGCTAAGAGTGATACATGATAAATAGGTCGTATGCCGCTAACCAGCATAGAAACATACAAAAAACTGAATGTGTTGGCAGATAAAAACCCTTTGGCCCACCTAGCCTGCTTAATATGCTGAATCTCATATCTCATATGAAGGATAGCATTATGCCTATCCTATGCATATTTAAACTCCTTCACTGTATTTTCAGAAATCACTTCGGAAGGAAGGCAATTCCATGTATCCACTCCTCTCTCATTAAATAACACTTCCTCATATTACTTTTAAACCTTTGCCACTCTAATTTGAAGCTACTACCTCTTGTGGTAGTAGTTCTTTTAAATTATCTTTCCTCCTTTACCGTACTGATTCCCTTTATGTATTTAAAAGTTTTTATCATATCCCCTGTGTCTCTTCTTTCTTCAAAGCTATACATGTTAAGGTCCTCTAACCTTTCCTGGTAAGTTTTATCCTGCAATCCATGTACTAGTTTAGTAGCTCTTCTCTGAACTCTCTCCTAAGTAGCTATATCCATTTGGAGATGCATCCTCCAGTACTGCGCAGAATACTCCAAGTGAGGTCTTACTAGTGCTCTACAGTGACATGAGCACTTCCCTCTTTCTACTGCTTATACCTCTCCCTATACATCAAAGCATTCTGCTAGCATTTCTAGCAGCTCTATGACATTGTCTGCCTACCTTTAAAGGGGTTGTCCAGGAATCAAAAAACATACCTAACTTCTTTCAAAGACCACTTCCTGTCTGTCTCCACTTTGTGTGTGTGGTATAACAACTTGGCCCCATTCACTTCAATGGAACTGAACTGCAGAACCACACCCAACCTGGAGACAACAGGAAGAGGTCTTTGAAAGAAATGCTCTGTTTTTCGATTCCTAGGTAACTCCTTTAAGTCGTCTGAAATTATGAATCCTAAATACCTTTCCTCAGATACTGAGGTTAGGACTTTTTCAAATATTTTATATTCTGCCCTTGTGTTTTTATGTCCAAGGTGCATTATTTAACACCATCAAGACCTTGTGCAATATAACTGATAGATATATTAAACAAAATGGGTCCCAGTACAGATCCTTAAGGTATCACACTGGTAAAAAGACCTTGGTCTGAATATACTCCATCCTCTTAACAGCGTAGGGTGTATCCCATGAGTCCCCTGTGACTTATTTGTCTTAACCCCTTAAGGATAAAGCCCATTTTGACCTTAACTTCTTAGGCTAAGTTTCCATTTAGTTTTTTTCTGGCAGTTTTTGGAAAACTGCCACTGCAGTTTTTGAGCCCAAGCCAGAAAGGTATTCAGAAGGCATAGGACATATAAAGGAAGGACTTATTTGGAAGGAAGGACGTACTAATTTGGTTATAAAGTTTGTGATTTTGGCCCCGCGTTACAGAAAAGGAGCGGACTCCGGGCGAGTCCGCTCCCTTTCTATAACGCGGGACCAAAATTGCTAACTTTTTAACCAAATTAATATGTTTAGAATCCATTTATTTTGACGACCTATGACTTTTTCATTTTTCCGTATAAGCGGCGGTATGAGGGCTAATTTTTTGCACCGTAATCTGTACTTTTTATTGATACCACATTTGTGTACATAAAACTTTTATCCATTTTTTATTTAATTTTTTTTCAATTAAATGTGACAAAGAAGCATCAATTTTGGATTTTTTTTTACGATCACGACGTTCACCATACGAGATCATTAACATTATATCTTAATAGTTAAGACATTTACTCACACGGCAATACCAAATATGTTTATTAAACTTTTTGGAGGTAAAATGGGAAAAAGGGACATTTTATATTTTTATTAGGGGAGGGGATTTTTCAATTTTTATTTTTTTTCACACTTTTAGGTCATGATTTGATTGCTAATACTGTTCAGTGCTATGAATAGGGCATAGTACCGATCAGTGTTATTGGTTATCTTCTGCTCTGGTTTGCTCTCTCTCAGACCAGAGCAGAAGAAGCCGGCGGAGGCAAGTCAGAGGACCTCCTTCCGCCATGTTAACTGGCCATGCCGCGGGTGATCAGATCTGCATAAAATGTAGCCGCGCACAATTGCGGATGTCGGCCTTTACCAGCAGGTCCCTGGCTGCTATCAGCAGCCGGGACCTGCAGCACATGACCTGATCATCGCTCTGATGCTCGCGGTCACGTACAGGACGTAAATCTAATTCCCAGTGTGCGAAGTACCGCCGCACCAGGACGTGCATTTATGTCCTTGGTTGTTAACCCCTTAAGGACCTGGGGTTTTTCCATTTTTTGCATTTTCTTTTTTCCTCCTTACCTTTAAAAAAAATCATAACTCTTTCAATTTTGCACCTAAAAATCCATATGATGGCTTATTTTTTTGCACCTTGCGCCACCAATTCTACTTTGTAATGATGTCAGTAATTTTACCCAAAAATCTACGGCGAAACGGAAAAAAAAAAACATTGAGAGACAAAATTGAAAAAAAATAAACTCCATTTTGTAACTTTTGGGGGCTTTCATTTATACATAGTAAATTTTTCTGTAAAAATGACACCTTCTCTTTATTCTGTAGGTCCATACAATTAAAATGATATGCTACTTATGTAGGTTTGATTTTGTCGTACTTCTGGAAAAAATCATAACTACATGCAGGAAAATGTATACCTTTAAAATTGTCATCTTCTGACCCCTATAACTTTTTAATTTTTCCGCGTATGGGGCGGTATCATTTTTTGCGCCGTCATCTGAAGTTTTAAGCGGTACCATTTTTGCATTGATAGGACTTCTTCATGATCTAAAAAGTGACCAAAAACGCACTATTTTGGGCTTTGGAATTTTTTTGCGCGTATGCCGTTGACCGTGCGGTTTAATTAACGATACATTTTTAAAATTCGGACATTTCCACATGAGGCGATACCACATATGTTCATTTGTATTTACTTTTTTGTATGGGAAAAGGGGGGTGAATCAAACTTTTATTTGGGAAGGGGATAAATGCTCCCATAGGGAGCTATAACACTACACACACTGATCTTTTACATTGATCAGTGGTTTCTCATAAGAAACCACTGATTGACGATTCTGCCGCTTAATTGCTCATGCCTGCATCTCATTTATTCGGCGATCGGACAGTATGGTGGCAGGTAGGGACCCTCCGGCTTTCATGTAAGCTGTTCGGGATGCCACGATTTTGTCGCGGCGATCCTGAACAGCTCCCTGAGCTAACCGGCATGGTTTTACTTTCACTTTAGATGTGGCGTTCAACTTTGGGAGCGGACTCATGACGTACCGGTACGGCAACAACTGAAAAAAAAAAAATTTCCACTGGAGTACACCTTAACCTCTTAAGGAGGTGTCTAAATAATGCCAGGCATCACCGACCAACTTATAAGATGCTCCCCGACGGCCCCGTAAGTAGTCTCCTGGGTGGGGAGCTCCTTTCGCCTAGTCCAGTGTCTTCAACCAGCAGCGAAGCCCCCCTCGGATTGATTGACGGGCAGCGTTATCACTCTACTCCGCCTGGTCAGTGAGCAGAGCGATGACGCAGCCCTGTCAATCAAGCGGACGGGCGTCGCTGTCGGCCGAAGACACGGGACATGATGAGAGGAGTTCCCCGCCAAGTGGACTACTTACGGGGCCTATGGGGAGCATCTTATAAATTCATATCCTCACCATCCCCACAGGCAGGAACGTCCCCCGAGGATGGTGAGGATAGTGGGAATTATGACTTACCGATAATTCGGTTTTCTTGAATCATCACATCAGCACCACAATGAGATTGCCCCCATTGATCCTAAAGGAACAGGAAGCACAAAGAGGTTAAAAGGCCCCTCCCTGGACAACTCCTCAGTGTTTACAAATTACTAAGAAGCATACATATAAATAACTAAACATATGTACACTACTTAGGGAGGGATTAAAGGGTGCTGATGTGATGATTCAAGAGAACCGAATTATCGGTAAGTCATAATTCCCAATTTTCGTATCATCATCACATCAGCACAACAATGAGACATACCAGATAAATGATGTCTAGGGAGGGACTACAGCTTGCAGCACTTTCCGTCCAAAGGCTAAATCCTGAGACGAGGCTACATCCAATTTTTAGTGTTTAAAGAAGGTATGAGGGGTAGACCAAGTTGCTGCCCTGCAAATCTGCTCCAATGAAGCAGAAGATTTTTCAGCCCAGGAGACTGCCATTGCTCTGGTTGAGTGAGCTTTTAGATGTTCAGGAACTTGTTCTCCAGATCTTCTGTAAGCTTCAGCAATAGATGACTTAACCAATCTGGCAATAGAGCTTTTAGAGGCTTTCTTCCCTTTATTAGGGCCCTGGAACTGAATGAAGAGATTTTGATCTTTCCTCCAATCCTTGGTCTGTTGTAGGTAGAAAAGGATGGTTCTCCTGACATCCAAGGAATGGAATATTTATTTTTTATTTTTTGGGGAATTACAAAAAGTTGGTAGGATAATATCTTGAGACCTGTGAAAGTTTGTTACAACTTTTGGTAAAAAAGCTAGATTTAGTCTTCAAGCACGAAGGTAGGGTTCTTCAATTGATAATGCTTGAATCTCACTCTTCTTGCTGTTGTAATGGCTGTCAGGAAGACTGCTTTCCAAGTTAGGAATTTTATAGAAGAGTCTGAAAGTGGTTCAAAAGGTTCCTTGGTGAGACTAGAAAGCACTAAATTGAGATCCCAAGGTGGAGAAAGGCTAGATATTTTTGGCTTCAGTCTTGACACAATACCAAAAAGTCTTCTGACCCACTTATTGTCCGCGATGCTTGTATCAAAAAAGCAACCTAAGGCTTCTGCCTGTACTTTCAAAGTACTGATGGATAATCCTTTGTCAAATCCTTCTTGAAGAAAGTTTAAGATTTGCGGAATATCAGGGTTCAGAGGATTTGGAGGGGAAGAACCACACCAGGAGACACATTTTTTCCATTGTTTCCAATAAATAGCCGAAGTAGAAGGTTTTTTGTTTTTCAATAGAGTATCTATTATTCTGTGAGACAGGCCCCTCTGGATCAACACTGACCGCTCAAAAGCCAGGCTGTCAACGGCAGGTTTGTTAGATCCTTGAATAGTAGAGGACCCTGCTGCAGGAGATCTTCTCTTACTGGAAGAGGGTAAGGGTGATCTATGGATAGATGTTGAAGTAGAGTGTACCAACCTCTTTTGGGCCACCTTGGGGCTATGAATATCACTTTGGCCTTCTTCATCCGTATCTTCTGTAGAGACCTGCTGATCAGAGGGAAAGGAGGGAACGCACAGGCTATGTTGAAGTTCCAACTTTTTTGAAGTGCATCCACTGCCTCCGGGAGATCGCCTGGAAACAGGGAAAAGAATTTGTTTACCTTCCGATTTTTTCTTGTGGCGAATAGATCCACTTCTGGAATGCCCCACTTCAGGACAAGATCTTGAAAAACTTGTGGATTGAGTTCCCATTCCCCTGGATTGATCTGATGTCGGCTTAAATAATCTGCTTGGATATTCTCGCTTCCCTTGAGATGCACAGCAGAAAGTGACAATATCTTGTCTTCCGCCCAAAAAAAAGATCTTCTCTGTCAAGGCTTGTAGAAGGCTGTGTCTTGTTCCTCCCTGATGATTTAGGGAGGCTACTGTGGTAACTACCACCTGTAGGTAAATATTCTGAACATGTGCGCCCCAACCTTGGCGTCTGTTGTGACTGTCACCACAGGAATGGGAACCCAGGATACTCCTTTTTCCAGGTTTTTTCTCTTCATCCACCAAATGAGAAAATTTTTGACAGAGATAGGAATTTTCGTCTTCTCCAGCGAACTCTGCGAGCGGTTCCAGACTTTGAGAATGTGTTTCTGAAGGATTCTTGTGTGACTCTGGCACCATGGGACTGCGGGAATGCAAGAGGTCATGGAACCCCACAGGGACATCGCATTTCTGATTGTGGAGGAATTTGAATGATGGAAGACTTGGATCTTTTGGATTAGAGCAGTAATCTTCTCCTCCGGAACGAAAGTCATTTGCCTGTCTGAGTAATATTATCCCTAAAAACTATTTTTATTTTGCAGGGAGGAGATTCCACTTCTGGAAGTTTATGATCCAGCCCAAATCCTGTAAAAAGAGAATTGTTAAACTTATATGTTGGGACAGAAGCTCCTTGGACTTGGCAATAACTAGGAGATCGTCCAGATATGGAATGCGTAGGATTCCCTTTTGTCTCAAAGATGCCACTACTTCTATCATAACCTTGGTGAAGATTCTCGGGGCTGAGGATATTCCGAATGGTAGAGCCTGGAATTGATAGTGGAAGGTCATATGATTTTTGATCACAGCAAATCTCTAAAATTTTAGATGTTTTGGAAAAATTGGCACATGAAAATAGGCGTCACTTAGATCTATGGTTGCCATCCAGGCATACTGAGGTATCAGCGGAACAGCTGTTTTGAGAGTCTCCATCTTGAAGCGTTTGTACATTATGAAACGGTTCAGATGTTTTAGATTTATTATTGTTCTGAAAGAACCATTTGGTTTGCGAACAAGAAAAAGGCGAGAGTAGTGGCCCTGTTCTTGTTCCTCCAGAGGAGCAGGAATGACTGCTCCCAGAGCCAACAAATCCTTAACACCCTGAAATAGCTGGTTGTTTAGAGACTCTGTGCTGAGATTTGTTGTGCGGAAGGATTGAGGTGGAAAGGAGACAAACCATTTTGAACCCATTCTTGATGGAATTTAGAATGAACTGGTTTGTTGTTATATCCTTCCACTCATGGTAGAATAGAGTTAGTCTCCCCCCCCACCGGAGGCAAGTCACCGTTTTTTGTCAGAGTTGTTAGGGTTGAGCAAGAAGTCTCGCCCCTTACCTCCTATAGGATAACTCCACCTTCCGGACTTTCCTTTTCCTCTATAATCCCTTTGTCTATTTCTGAAGGGATGAAAATTCTTCTTTGGTTTTGAAGCTTTCTCTTTAGGAAACTTCTTTTTGTTGTCTGCCGCCTTCTGTAGGATGTTATGTAAGACAGATCCGAACACGAGTTTACCTTTAAAAGGAATAGAGCAGAGTTTAGTTTTAGAAACAGAATCTCCCTGCCAATTTTTCAGCCAATGGGCTCTCTGGCAGAGTTGGATAAGGTCGCAGATTTTGCTGCCATTCTTACAGACTCAGCTGACACATCCACTAGAAAAGCAGTAGCTAGCTTCAGCATAGGGATAGAGGAAACAGGTTGGTCTCTGGGTGTCTTATTCTCAATATGGTCTTCTAATTGACCCAGCCATAGAAAAAGAGATCTTGCGACACTTGTTGCTGCGATGTTGGGACTTAATAAAGCTGATGAGGCATCCCAATTTTTCATAAGAATTTCTTCCATCTTCCTATCCAAAGGCTCTTTTAACTGTGAGGAATCCTCAAATGGGAGAGAAGTTTTCTTGACCACTTTAGCCACCTGAACATCTATTTTGGGGGCTTCACTCCATAATTCAGTATCCTCACTACCGAAAGGGAACCTTCATCTAAATTCTTTACTTAACATGAGCTTTTTATCTGGTTCTTTCCATTCATCCATAATTAAACTTTTCAGGTTCTCATGAATAGTAAACCTATTTTGTTTCCTAAGTTTTAAACCCGCAAACAGTTCATCCTGCACTGAAAGGGTAACCTTAGGGTCTTCTATATTCATGGTACTTTTTACGGCAATTAGGAGAGTATCCGTATATTCGGCCGAAAAATATTCTATCATCCTCTAATTTTTTGCCGGTAGAAGGAAAATCTTCCTCTGACTCCAGGTTAGAAGATAAGGCATCCATTTCAGAATCTGAATCAGAATCCACATTAATTGTAGGCTTAAATTTTTTAGCAGGAGGAGGATCACAAGAAGTTGGCTTAGGCAGAGCAGCTGCCACAGAGGCCTGGACCTGTTTGTTAATTAGTGACCTTAATTCGTCCATAAAAGACAGAGACTCCTGCTGAACAATCCTGGCCGTAAAGGAATTACACAAGTATTTCAGATGTCCTTCAGGTAATTTTTCAAAGCATGGCACATTTCTTAAGCTTGGCTTTAGAAGACTTTTTCGGGGTGTCTTTTTCTCCCTAAAAAAGGAGAGAAGGAATACCCATAGAGGAATAAACCTCAAAAAATAAAGTAAATGAAACCCCCCCAAGGGGGCCAGATACTCACTGGGCTGATAGACTTCCCTAGCTCCGCAGACTCAGAGCGAATTGCAGAGGCAGAGTCCATTTAAACAGAAGACATGAAATGGATGAGTCTTACCTTTAAATAGCCCAGCTGATTTGAGTTTAGGCGCCTTCCAATCGGCATCCCAACGTGCAGCACAGCCCGGCCATGATTCAAAATCCGCGAGATCCGGGAGGCTAGCGACAGAGTGCGCGACTCGGAGCGGCATCTGAGAGGGGGAAATCCTGGGACGACCGACCTACCGCCTGGCTTGGACCACACTGATCCTGACACCAGCCCCAGGACCAGGAGGTAAAACCTCAATGCTTCCTAAAAGAACAGGAAACACTGAGGGGTTGTCCGGGGAGGGGCCTTTTAACCTCTTTGTGCTTCCTGTTCCTTTAGGATCAATGGGGGCAATCTCATTGTGGTGCTGATTTAGTGATGATACGAAAAAAGATTTAACCCTATATAGAACTTTGCCAAGAGTTATATAGGGTAAAATCTGATGATTGGTTCCCTTTCATAATTTACACATTATAGTGAGTACATTGAAAGACTTAAAAGACCAATTTTTTTAATCTATGGTTTCTATACTCTTTTCATATGCATTTCTGATATATTTTAAGCATGTTTACCTCCTGCTTGCTCTTCTTCCACAGGAATCTTCCACACCAAAGGTATAAGAGACAAAATTAGAGTCATAAGTTCTTCTCGACATGTCAAACCCTGTAAAAACAAAAACATGAAATTTATTTTTCATGCTCTTAAATAATGTGTCAACACCAAAAAACGAAAAATATATCAAGGTACTGTAGTAGTCAGTTTGGCAGATCTGTACGATTCCTAATTAAAAGGTGTTAAAAAGGAAAACAGTTATTCTATTCACCCAAACTAAACCCAATACATTCGGTTGTAGGGTGAGTGAACAGAAGACCATTGAGGGGTCCCTGACTTAAAGGGGTACTCCAGTAGAAAGCTTATTTTAAATCAATTGGTGCCAAAATGTTAAACAGATTTGTGAATTACTTCTATTTAAAAATATCAATCCTTCCAGTACTTATCAGCTTCTGTATGCTCCAAGGAAGTTATTTTCTTTTTTAATTCCTTTTCTGTCTGACCACAGTTCTCTCTGCTGACACCTCAAGAACTGTCCAGACCAGAAGCAAATCCCCATAGCAAACCTATCCTACTCTGGACAGTTCAGGACATGGACAGAGGTATCAGAAGAGAGCACTAAGTTCAGACTAAAGAGAAATTCGAAAAGAACTTCCTGTGGAGGTTTTTAAATAGAAGTAATTTACAAATCTCTTCAACTTTCTGGCACCAGTTGATAAAAAAAAAAACATTTCCACCGGCGTATCCCTTTAAATACGTACCTTCATTCCAGAGTTATATCCCACTTAAGACCTGCTTTTATCTTCTCTAAATTGCATGCTGGAGGCTAGCACACCGGTCAATTTGAATATTTACTGACTTTAACTCCAAGTCCTAATGACGTGGAGTCGCTGAACATGTGAGCACATGTGTCTGGGCACTTATGTGACTAGCAACATTTAATATTCAAATTGACCCGGCTTGAGAGAAGTGGATCTTTGGTGGGACATATCTCTGGATCAAAAAGGTATGTATTAAAGTCAGTGACCGCTCATTCGTCTCCTGTTCACCTGCACTATAACCCAGTGTATTAGGTTTAGTGCGGGTGAACAGGATGACCGGTTTTCTTTAACAATCATTAAAAAGTGACGAATCAGCATCCAATCAGCATACCATGAGACTAAATGTCATCAATTCTACTTTATTTCTAATCAACCAAGTAGAGAACACTATAAATGTGAATATACACTGCATTCAGAAATTCTTCAGACCCTTTCACTTTTTGCAGTCTTAAAATGTTTTCCTCATCAATCTGCATCTATTACCAATAATGGTAATGTGGAAAAAAAAATGTATTGAAAAAGAAAATATTAGGTAAAACTTCTAGTGAAAAGGACTTGGGATTACTGGTGAACAGTCTGATCACAGTGCTCTCTGCTGACACCTCTGTCCATGTCAGTAACTGTTCAGAGCAGGAGAAGTTTTCTATGGGGATTTGTTTCTACTGTGGACAGTTCCTGATACAGACAGAGGTGTCAGCAGAGAGCACTGTGGTGAGACTGAAAAGAATAACTCCACTTCCTCTGTAGTACACAGCAACTTATAAGTACGGGAAGTATTGAGATTTTTTTTAATAGAAGTAATTTACAAATCTGTTCAACTTTCTGGAACCAGTTGATTTGAAAAAAAAAATAATAATAATAATGTTTTCCACCTGAGTACTTTTAAACCCTTAAGGATGAGCGCTGTCAATGTACCACGCTTCTAAGCATCACGTACATTTACCACACTGCGTTCTGTGATCACCGCGTGTTGGAGCCACACTAATATAATTTTGATGTGTTTTTATTATGGACTCAAATATAATGGAATGCAGTGGAATTTCATGGATGGAATGGGTGTTGGGTGTTGGCAGGACTGGCTCCAGGAATGATGGTTGAGGCAAACAGCTGATTACACAATCATTTGCTTTTATCCTGTTCAAAGCCATACAATAAGCCTGGCATCTGAGTGATAAGAATGGAGATGAGCTACAGTTCCTGTTACCTCCAATAATATAAGCCCTCAAACCAGCCCCTGCGGTATTGGATACAATGGACTGCAAATCATCCTGTCAGCCCACCAAGGTGTGGTTCTCAAGGAAAATTGGACATCTGTCAACACAGTAGGGGACAACAAAGAAGACCCCCCCCCCCCCCTCAAGAAGACATCAAAAGGACAAGAACTGATTGCAATGCAAATAAACCAACTGTTCTGATTGGCCATGGAGATGTCTTGGGATGGGCAATGTATGGGTTATGTGTGTGGATGATTGCTATATATGTGATACATATAGGATGATGAGATAGAGAAAGCACTTCCTACCCCCTTCCTTTCACCTTCCCCTTTTCCTTACACCCCTATCCTTTAATTAGTTAGGATCCCCTTTTGTATTTATATGTGTAGCGTGTAATAAACCCCTATAAAGATTCAGTTGTCCTCAATCAATTAGTAAGGCATTCCAAAAACAAAGCAGTTTCTACACCGCGTCTCCGGATGCGGTCATCAGGCCAGGATGGCTCCTGTTAACTAACAGCAGCCATTCCGGGTTATCTCGTCATTTCAATTCAGACCAGCAAATCACAGCGTTTCCAGGCAAATCAGGTCTCTGGTGACACGATGGCCCAGAAAATCAGGGTGATTGGTGCTTTTGCGTGTGCTAGGGGTTGCAAAACTACAACTCCTAGCATGCCCGCGCAGCCATTAACTTTCTGTGCATGTTAGGAGTTGTAGTGTTGCAAGATCTTGAGGGCCACAGTTTAGAGACCACTGTGCAGTGGTCTCTGAACTGTTGCCATACATACTTTGAAAAACTACAACTCCCAGCATACACGGACAGACAAAACGGCTGCTGGGGGTTGTAGTTGTGTGCCTCCAGTAGTTGCATAATCCCAGCATGCCTTTTGGCTGTCAGAGCATGCTGTTATAGTTTTGCAACCACTGTCATACTATTGCAACCGCAGGAGGTGAACAGGTAAGGAAACACTGAGTTAGGGTCTGTTACCTAACTCAGTGACTATAAACCCTTATGCGTCCAGCTGTTGCAAAACTAGGACTCAGCATGCACTGACAGACCGTGCATGCTTGAAATTGTATTATTTTTTTTTTTTTTAACAGCTAGAGGCAAACTGGTGGGGAAACACTAGTCTCTTACCTAACTCAGTGTTTTCTCACCAGTGTGCCTACAGCTGTGGCAAAACTACAACTCCCAGCATGCACGGACAGCCAAAGGGCCGGGAGTTGCAGTTGAGTGCCTCCAGCTGTTGCATAACTGCAACTCCCAGCATGCCTTTTGTTTGTCAGTCTATGCTGAGAGTTCTAGTTTTCCAACAGCTGGAAGCACACTGGTTGGGAAAACCCATGTTAATCTGTTACCCCACCAGTGTGCCTCCAGCTGTGACAAAACTAAACTCCCAACATCCTGTCAGTGTATGCTGGGAGTCGTAGTTTTGCAATAGCTGAAGGTTTGCCGCCCCCCCCTCCCCAAAATATATGACAGTACAGGGTACATTCACATGGGCGGGGGTTTACAGTGAGTTTCCCGCTGCGAGTTTGAGTTGCGATAAATTTTTTACCACAACTCAAACTCGGAGTGGGAAACTCGCTGTGAACCCCCACCCGTTTGAATATACCCTAAAAACACTACATATACACAAACCCTTACACAGTTACACCTCTCCCCCCACCAATAAAAAAAAAATAAAAATCTCGTACGGCACTGTTTTCTAGACAGAGCCTACAACTGTTGGAAAACAACTCCCAGCATTGCAGGACAGCCATTGACTGTCCAGGAATGCTGGGAATTGTTTTGCAACAGCTGGAGGCACCCTGTTCGGGAAACACTGCCGTATGGTATGCAAATCCCTAATTTAGGCCTCAAATGCACATGGAACTCTAACTTCGGAGCCCTGTCACATGTCAATGCAACAGTTAAGAGCAACATATGGGGTATTTCTTTAACAAATTTTGTGTAACAAATTTTGGGGCGTAAATCGTTCTACAGGCGAACAACAACACTCAGGTGTGAGAGCGCGCCATGTACATTTGAGGTATAAATTGGCGATTTGCACAGGGGTGGCTGACTGCGGCTGTTTTGACATAAACGCAAGTGTGACCCCATTTTGAAAACTACATCCCTTGAGAAATTTCACAAGGGGTGCTTTTACACCCCATAGGTTTCTGACAGATTTTTGGAACAGGGATCCGTGAAAATGAAAAATAACATTTTTGATATAGCCCACTTTTCCAAAAAAATATGTCAAACGCCAGTGGGGTGTCAATGATCACTGCACCCATTGTTACATTCCATGAGTGGTGTAGTTTCCAAAATAGTGTCACATGTGGGTGGTTTCTACATTCTGGGTACCATGGGGGGCTTCATTTTCTCGGACCACTGTTTCAAAATTGTGTAAATGCTCACTGCACCACTTACTACATTTGAGGTATGGAGTTTACTAAATGGTGTCACAGGAGGGGAGTTTCCACTGTCCTGACACCATTGGGGCTTGGTAAGTACGACATGGCCCCTAAAAACTTTTCCGGCGAAATCCTCTCACCACAAGCCAAGTGGCGCTTCTTCCCTTCTGAGCCATGTTGTGTGCCCGCAGAGCACTTTATGTCAACATATGGGGTATTTCCTTACTCAGGAAAAATTGGGCTACACATTATGGGGGAGTGTTTCCCATTAACGCTTGTGAAAATGAAAAAATTGGGCTAACACCAACATTTTAGTGAAAAAAAAAAATTTTTTATGTCCCAGTTTAACGAAAGGCTCATGGTACCCCTTGTTACGTTCCTTGAGAGGTGTACTTTACCAAAGAGTGTGCCATGTGTGGTTTTTTTTTTTATTTGCTGTTCTGGCGCCATATGGTTTTCCTAAATGCGACATGCCCCAAAAACCATTTCAGCAAAATTCTCTCTCCAAAATCCCAGAGTTGCTCCCTCTCCCCTCTATCAGTGCGCCTGAAGGGTTCTTTATGTCCACATAGGGGTTATATATATTCTCAGAAGAAATGGAGTTAGAAATTTTAGGGGGCATGTTCTCATATTATCCCTTGTGAAAACACCAGCGTTTTAATGAAAAAAAACATTCCCAATTTAACTAAGGCTCATCAAACACCTGTGGGGTGTAAATGCTCACAGTACCCCTTTTTACGTTCCTTGAGGGGTAAAGTTTCCCAAATAGTAAGCCATGTGTTTTTTTTTTTTTTTTGTGCTGTTCTGGCACCATGTGGGCTTCCTAAATGGACACGCGCCCCCCCCCCCCCCCCCAAAAAAAAGACCATTTCAGCAAAATTTGCTCTCCAAAAGCCAAATTTTGCTCCTTCCCATCTGAGCTCTCTAGTGCCATACTTAAAAGAAAGTGGGTTACAAAATTTGGGGGGCTTTTTCTTTTACCCCTTGTAAAAATGAACAAAATGGGGCTACAAGAACATTTTAGTTTAAAAAACTTAAGATTTTGATTCCTGCAGTTTCTATAATTGTGTCTTTTATGGGGGATTTTTTACTGAAAGGCCCCTCAAATCCACTTCAAACTCAACTGGTCCCTGAAAAATTTTGATTTAGAATTTTCTAGAAAATTCTGAAAATTGCTGCTATACTTTGAAGTCATGTAATGTTTTCAAAAAGCAAAAACATGTCACCTTTATGATGCCAACTTAACCCCTTAATGACAATGGACGTACTCCTACGCCCCCGTTTCCGAGTCCTTAAGGACGTAGGAGTACGTCCTGTCCATTCCCCTCCCCCCGCCGCTAGCCGGAGGGGAGCCGGTGCCCGATGCCTGCTGAAATAGTTCAGCAGGCATCGCGGCATATCGCCCAGGGGGGTCATTATGCGCCCCCCCCCCCCCCCCATGTCGGCGTTGGCTGCAGATCGCTGGAAAATTCAGTCCAGCGATCTGCGGCGATTCCGGGTCAATCGGGTCTCCAGTGACCCGGTGACCCGGAATTACAGGCTGTTCGAGGCAGTCTCTGACGGCCCCGTACAGCCATAGCCTGCAGGGCTGAGGTGGCACTGGTGCCACCTCACGATCGCCCTGATTCGTCGGCCGGTTTCCCGGCTGACCAATCAGGGCGCCTGCTGCGGGTGTCACTCCCGCAACCCGCTCCGCCCCTCTTCCGGAGGACGTGAGCGGGTGCGGGACGTGCACCCCGGGTGCTGGGACCCCAATCCCCAGCGTCCCTGTTGGGGCCCCAGAAGCGACGGCGGCGGGACTGACCTGCGCGGCGTGGATCAGCAGCAGCAGGTGGTGAGTGACCGCCTCCTGCTGTTGCTTAGCAACAGCTCCCAGCATGCAAAAAGGGCATGCTGGGAGCTGTAGTTATTCAACAGGAGGAGGCAGACCACCACAACTCCCAGCATTCCCTTATGGGCATGCTGGGACTTAAGGTTTTGCAACAGCTGGAGGCACATTTTTTCTATGGAAAAGTGTACCTTCAGCTGTTGTATAACTACAACTCCCAGCTTGCACAATCAGCTAAAGTGCATGCTGGGAGTTGCAGTGGTGCATCTGGTGGTTGCATAACTACAACTCCCAGCATGTCCGCTGGCTGTCGGTGACTGCTGAGAGTTGTAGTTTCGCAACAGCTGAAGGCACATTGAGTTAGGTAGCAAACCAGTGTGGTGTCTCCAGTTGTTGCATAACTACAATCCCCAGCATGCCCTTCCGCTGTCCGTACATGGTGGGGGTTGTAGCTTTGCAACAGCTGAAGGCACACTGGTTGCAAAACACTGAGTTTGTTACCAAACTCTGTGTTTCACAAACAGTGTGCCTCCAGCTGTTGCAAAACTACAACTCCCAGCATGCACTGATAGACCGTACATGATGGGAGTTGTAGTTTTGCAACAGCTGGATGTTTCTCCCACCCCCAATGTGAACGTACAGGGTACACTCACATGGGCGGAGGATTACAGTATGTATCCGGCTGCAAGTTTGAGCTGCGGCAAATTTTCTGCCGCAGCTCAAACTGCCAGCGAGAAACTACTGTGATCCCCCGCCCGTGCGACTGTACCCTAAAAACACTACCAAAAAATAAAATAAAAAGTAAAAAAACACTACATATATACATACCCCTAAACAGCGCCCCCTCCCCTCCCCAATAAAAATGAAAAACGTCTGGTACACCACTGTTTCCAAAACGGAGCCTCCAGCTGTTGCAAAACAACTAATCCCAGTATTGCCAGATAGCCACTGACTGTCTAGGCATGCTGGGAGTTTTACAACAGCTGGAGGCCCCCTGTTTGGGAATCACTGACGTAGAATACCCCAATGTCCTCCCCTATACAAGTCCCTAATTTAGGCCTCAAATGCGCATGGCGCTCTCACTTTGGAGCCCTGTCGTCTTTCGAGGCAACAGTTTAGGGTCACATATGGGGTATCGCCGTACTCGGGAAAAATTGTGTTACAAATTTTGGGGGGTATTTTCTGCTATTAGCCGTTTTAAAAATGTAAAATTTTTGGGAAACCAAGCATTTTAGGTAAAAAAATTTTTTTATTTTTTTTACATATGCAAAAGTCGTGAATCACCTGTGGGGTATTAAGGTTCACTTTACCCCTTGTTACGTTCCCCGAGGGGTATAGTTTCCAAAATGGTATGCCATGTGGTTTTTTTTTTGCTGTTCTGGCACCATAGGGGCTTCCTAAATGCGACCTGCCCCCAGAGCAAAATTTGCTTTCAAAAAGCCAAATGTGACTCCTCCTCTTCTGAGACCTGTAGTGCGCCAGCAGAGCACTTTGCACCCCCATATGGGGTGTTTTCTGAATCGGGAGAAATTGGGCTTCAAATTTTGGGGGGTATTTTCTGCTATTATCCTTTTTAAAAAATTAAAAGTTTTTGGGAAACCAAGCATTTTAGGTAATGTATTTTTATTTTTTTTACATATGCAAAAGTCGTGAACCACCTGTGGGGTATTAAGGTTCACTTTACCCCTTGTTACGTTCCCCGAGGGGTCTAGTTTCCAAAATGGCACCATAGGGGCTTCCTAAAGGTGACATGCCCGCCAAAAACCATTTGTCGCTCCTTCCCTTCTGAGCCCTCTACTGCGCCCGCCGAACAATTAACATAGACATAGGAGGTATGTCCTTACTCGAGAGAAATTGGGTTTCAAATACAAGTAAAAATGTTCTCCTTTTTACCCCTTGCAAAAATTCAAAAATTGGGTCTACAAGAACATGCGAGTGTAAAAAATGAAGATTGTGAATTTTCTCCTTCACTTTGCTGCTATTCCTGTAAAACACCTAAAGGGTTAATACACTTATTGAATGTCATTTTGAATACTTTGGGGGGGGTGTAGTTTTTATAATGGGGTCATTTATGGGGTATTTCTAATATGAAGACCCTTCAAATCCACTTCAAACCTGAACTGGTCCATGAAAAATAGCGAGTTTGAAAATTTTGTGAAAAATTTCAAAATTGCTGCTGAACTTTGAAGCCCTCTGGTGTCTTCCAAAAGTAAAAACTCATAAATTTTATGATGCAAACATAAAGTAGACATATTGTATATATGAACCAAAAAAAAAATATTATTTTGAATATCCATTTTCCTTACAAGCAGAGAGCTTCAAAGTTAGAAAAATGTAAAATTTTCATTTTTTTCATCAAATTTTGGGATTTTTCACCAAGAAAGGATGCAAGTTACCATAAAATTTTACCACTAAGTTAAAGTAGAATATGTCACGAAAAAACTATCTCAGAATCAGAATGATAACTAAAAGCATTTCAGAGTTATTAATGTTTAAAGTGACAGTGGTCAGAATTGCAAAAAACGCTCTGGTCCTTAAGGTGTAATAATGGCCTGGTCCTTAAGGGGTTAAAGAAGACATATTGTATATGTGAATCAATATATAATCTATTTCGGATGTCCATTTTCCTTACAAGCAGACAGTTTCAAAGTTAGAAAAATACAAAATGTTGATAATTTCTATGAACTTTTGGATTTTTTTCACCCAGTAACAATGCAAGTATAAACAAAATTTTACCACTAACAAAGTAGAATTTGTCACGAAAAAACAACAATCTTGAAATCAGAATGATAAGTAAAAGCGTCTCAGAATTATTACTGCAAGTGACAGGTCAGATTTGCAAAAAATGGCTGCATCCAAAGGATAGGGTATAAGATGTCAGATCGCCCGGGTCCCGCTGCTGGGCGAGTTCGCTCTGCACATAATGACGGGCAATAGAGGGGCCGGAGCACAGTTATGTCACGGCTCTGCCCCTTGTGACGTCACGACCCGCCCCCTCAATACAAGACTATGGAAGGGGGCGTGGCGGTCACCACACCCCCGCAATAGACTTGCATTAAGGGGGCAGGCCGTAATGTCACGAGGGGCGGAGCCATGACGTCACTCTGCTCCGTCCTCTGTACCGCCAGTAATTACGCACAGAGCAATCTAGGGGGTCCCCAGCAGCGGGAATCCGGCGATCTGACATCTTATCCCCTATCCTTTGGATAGGGGATAAGATGTCTAGGGGCAGAGTACCCCTTTAAGGACCAAGCCCATTTTCACCTTAAGGACCAGAGCTTTTTTTTTTTTTTTTTTAACTGACCACTGTTACTTTAAGCATTAATAACTCTGGAATGCTTATACTTTTCATTCTGATTCAGAGAGTTTTTTAGTGACATATTTTACTTTAACATAGTGGTAAATTTTGGGCCATACTTGCATCCTTTCTTGGTGAAAAATCCCCAAATTTGATGAAAAATTAGAAAATTTGGCTTTTTTTTTTACTTTTAAACTCTCTGCTTATAAGGAAATTAGACATACCAAATAAATGATATATTGAGTCACATATACAATATTTCTACTTTATATTTGCATCATAAAGTTGACATGTTTATACTTTTGGAAGACAGAGGGCTTTAACCCCTTAAGGACTGAGGGGTTTTCGGTTTTTGCACTTTCGTTTTTTCCTCCTCACCTTTTAAAAATCATAACCCTTTTAATTTTGCACCTAAAAATCCAAATGATTGTTTTTAT
Source organism: Hyla sarda (assembly GCF_029499605.1). Lineage (NCBI taxonomy): Eukaryota > Metazoa > Chordata > Amphibia > Anura > Hylidae > Hyla > Hyla sarda. Next base: position 300,107,120 of record NC_079191.1, read on the forward strand.
TTTTTGTGCCACCAATTCTACTTTGCATTGACATGAGTCATTTTACCCAAAATAATACAACGAAACGGAAAAAAATTGTGCAACGAAATTGAAGAAAAAAACTCCATTTTGTAACTTTTGGGGGCTTACGTTTCTTTGCAGTACATTTTTCAGTAAAAATGACACCTGATCTTTATTCTGTAGGTCCATATGATTAAAAAGACACCCTACTTATATCGGTTTGATTTTGTCGTGCTTCTGGAAAAAATCATAACTACAAGCACGGAAATTTATACGTTTAAAATTGTCATCTTCTGACCCCCTATAACTATTTTTCTGCGTATGGGTCGGTATGAGGGATCATTTTTTGCGCCGTGATCTGACGTTTTTAGCGGTACAATTTTTGTATTGATCGGACTTTTTGATCGCTTTTAATTCATTTTTTCATAATACAAAAAGCAACCAAAAATACGTTATTTTGGACTGTGGAATTTTTTTGCATGTACGCCTTTGACCGTGCGGTTTAATTCATGATATATTTTTATAGTTTGGACATTTACACACGCGGCGATACCACATTTACACAGTTTTTTTTTTTATGGGAAAAGGGGGGCATTCAAACTTTTATTAGGGAAAGGGTTAAATGACCTTTGTTAACTTTTTTTCACTTTTTTTTTGCAGTGCTATAGCTCCCATAGGGAGCTATATCACTGCACACATTGATGTCCTATGCTGATCCCTGCAGAGCCATAGCTCTGCACGTATCAGCGAGATAGGGGCTCGATTGCTCAAGCCTGTAGCTCAGGCTTGGAGCAATAAAACCCCGATCGGACGCCGAGGACACAGGTAAGGAGACCTCCGCCTGAGTCCCAGCTGATCGGAACATCACGATTTTATCGTGATGTCCCGATCAGCCCGACTGAGCTGCCAGGAAGCGTTTACTTTCGTCTTCAGACGCGGCGGTCAACATTGATCGCCGCGTCTGAAGGGTTAACAGCGCGCGGCACAACGATCGATGCCACGCGCTGTTAGACCAGGGTCCCGGCTATGATTAGCAGCCGGGACCAACTCGGTATGATGCAGTGTCACCGTTTTTAACACCAGGAGCGGGCTTAGGACATGCAGGTATGTCCTAAGTCCTTAAGGGGTTAGAGTTCAGCATCAATTTTCCAATTTTTCACAAAATTTTCAAAGACGGAATTTTTCAGGGACCAGTTCTGTTTTGAAGTGGATTTGAGGGGTCTTCATATTAGAAATTAGGGATCGACCGATATCGATTTTTTAGGGCAGATACCGATAATCTGTGGAGGTTAGGGCCGATAGCCAATAACTTAAAACCGATATTCCGGTACAAGTTATTGGCTATTTATTCCACCGTCCCCAACCACCTCCCCCCCAGCGACACCGCTGCAGATAAATGATTTAAAGCAAACACTTTAAATCAATGAACTACAGCGGCTTTGGCGGTGCCAGAGACCGCCGCCACCACCCGCTTCTCTCCCCCTGCCTTTCCTGGGGTCTTACAGGGTGCTCCTTAGTCCTACCACCGCCACCGCCCCCCTTAACCCCTTAAGGACTCAGCCCATTTTGGCCTTAAATGGGCACTGTCATGAAGTAAAAAAAATTGATATGTGTTAGTACTTAAGTACTACAACATATCTCTAATATACTTCAATTAAAAAAAGTGATTTTAAACAAGTTTAAAATCACTTTTAAATTCGGCCACTAGGGGTCGCCCTCCTAGTGGCCGAACGCATTCAGCAGTGACGTCACTACTGGATTTCGACTCATTTCAGCCTGGCAATGAGTCGAAATCCAGTCACTGCGGTGCTCGCTCCCGCCTGTCAATCAAACCGGCGAGAGCGAGCACGCTGATAGCTGGGGCTGCACTGCCCACTGTCAAGCTGCTCCACTAGCCTCGCGCGTGGCCCCCGTTACCCTGTCTGGAGGCTGCGCGCGCACTCATTGCTGCGCTGATCCTCCGGATGGGCAAGTCTGATCTGAGGTCTTATAAGGGGAGCGGAATGTCTTTTTCGGGCGGGCGGAGGGAGAAGGGTGGGGGGTGTTGCGCGGCGGGGCCTGGGGGAGCGGGATCTGTGCCAGCTGCGGCTGAGACTGTTTTCACCACAGGGTGCCTACAGTTGTTTCCCCACTACAACTCCCAGCATGTCCTGACAGCCAATAGATGTCAGGGCAGGCTGGGAGTTGTAGTGGTGAAACAGCTGGAGGCACCCTGTATAGTTGACCTAAGGGCGGAAGTCGGGCCCCCCCAGCAGGCATCAGTGAAGTCATGCCTGCCGGGGAAGTCTGCCTGGTAGTGAGCACACTACCGGGCAGAAAAAAAAGCATTTTTAATATAGTAAAAAAAAAAAAAAAAAATGTAAAGGCAGGGAGGTGGTTAGGGATAGATGGGCAATAGGCAGGGACAGAAAGAAAAAAAAAAGGGATGGTGGGAGCTACCCTTTAAGGACTCAGACAATTTAATTTTTACGTTTTCATTTTTTCCTCCTCGCCTTCTAAAAATCATAACTCTTATATTTTCATCCACAGACTAGTATGAGGGCTTGTTTTTGCGCGACCAGTTGTCCTTTGTAATGATATCACTCATTATATCATAAAATGTATGGCGCAACCAAAAAGCACTATTTTTGTGGGGAAATTTAAAAGAAAAACGCAATTTTGCTAATTTTGGAAGGTTTCGTTTTCACGCCGTACAATTTACGGTAAAAATGACGTGTGTTCTTTATTCTGAGGGTCAATATGATTAAAATGATATGAAAACGATTAAGGAAGTGTGAGATGTACTCAATCTGGTGTGGTGACCGAGAACTTCAGTCTGGGTATAATCTCCTGTATACCCTGATTAAGCAGAAAATTCGTAAAGATAAATGGGGGTGACTGGTTCTCAAGGTCTTGAGTGTGATGGAAATGTGTTGTATGGTTTTGTCTGTGAATATGTAATGATGATAGTGGTGTTTATGAATAATTAAAGAGGGTGATGATGGGTGTTTGTATAAACTTGAGGGTATGTATATATATATATATATAATGAAGGAGGGTGATAGGTGTTCCTGTATAAACTGGAGAATCTGTATATAATGATCGGTGTATATGGGAGAGAGGGAAAAGTATGGGGGAGAAAAGTATCTTGATAGGTGTTTGTGAATGATTGGAGAGGGGGATGGTAAGTTTTACTGTATAAATTGGAGAATATGCATGTATATAATGAATATTTGTGATGATAGGTGTTTCTATATAAACTGCAGGATGTGTGTGTATATATTGATCGGTGTATATGGGAGAGAGAAGTATAGGGGAGAAGGAAATGATTGAAGGAGAAGGGGGATGATGAAAGAGAGATAGAGGATGGTGAAAATAAAAGAAAAGGCTCTTACTTGGATAGATAAAAGCGTAATTTATTTGTAATTTAATAATATAAAACAGGAAAAAACGCTGGGCCCTAGCGCTTATACTTTCCAATGCATATGAAACAGTTAAAATAATTCATAAATGTAATTCATAACAAGGTCAGTAGATGAAAAGCACTAAATAGTTATACAATGTGCAATAGTAGGTAAATGAACCCGGTGCTGCGACCGCAAGGTATAACAGACCAAGTCAATTGCTCTCGGTACGGCGACCGTAGAGATGTGTGAAATAGTCAAGTAGTCCACGGTGCTGCGACCGTATGCCAGAAAGAAGAAACAAAGTCACAATGTAGCGGTACTGCGACCGTATGCCAGAAAGAAGAAACAAAGTCACAATGTAGCAGTGCTGCGACCGTAGTTGGTAGTACAATTCAATGGGACACAATGTGTCAATGTTGCGAGGGTGCGTGCTGTCTCTAACAGAGTGAGGGAGCCATGGATTGGCAGTGGGCCAAAAGGAGGAAGCTCCAGCGGTTGCAAGGCTGGGTAGTGGAAAGGGGGAAGAAATATCTTGTGGTACTATGTACCTCTCACCCGGTCACTCCTATGGACTTTGTGATGTCAGTCCTCACTCTGGAAACGAAGCCGCTTGTTTGTGGCTGTCTGCGGTCACTGGTGCTCGGCTTCTCCTCGTGGCGGTGAGCGTGTTGGGCGCGTAATAGAATCCTGGCGCGCTGTGATGATCCTGTGGTTCAGCTGGTGGTGATAGTGCTTGCAATGGTGTCTACTGCCTTAAGACTAGACGCGTTTCGGACCCTCTAGGTCCGTCCTCAGTAGTCCTAGAGACTACTGAGGACGGACCTAGAGGGTCCGAAACGCGTCTAGTCTTAAGGCAGTAGACACCATTGCAAGCACTATCACCACCAGCTGAACCACAGGATCATCACAGCGCGCCAGGATTCTATTACGCGCCCAACACGCTCACCGCCACGAGGAGAAGCCGAGCACCAGTGACCGCAGACAGCCACAAACAAGCGGCTTCGTTTCCAGAGTGAGGACTGACATCACAAAGTCCATAGGAGTGACCGGGTGAGAGGTACATAGTACCACAAGATATTTCTTCCCCCTTTCCACTACCCAGCCTTGCAACCGCTGGAGCTTCCTCCTTTTGGCCCACTGCCAATCCATGGCTCCCTCACTCTGTTAGAGACAGCACGCACCCTCGCAACATTGACACATTGTGTCCCATTGAATTGTACTACCAACTACGGTCGCAGCACTGCTACATTGTGACTTTGTTTCTTCTTTCTGGCATACGGTCGCAGTACCGATACATTGTGACTTTGTTTCTTCTTTCTGGCATACGGTCGCAGCACCGTGGACTACTTGACTATTTCACACATCTCTACGGTCGCCGTACCGAGAGCAATTGACTTGGTCTGTTATACCTTGCGGTCGCAGCACCGGGTTCATTTACCTACTATTGCACATTGTATAACTATTTAGTGCTTTTCATCTACTGACCTTGTTATGAATTACATTTATGAATTATTTTAACTGTTTCATATGCATTGGAAAGTATAAGCGCTAGGGCCCAGCGTTTTTTCCTGTTTTATATTATTAAATTACAAATAAATTACGCTTTTATCTATCCAAGTAAGAGCCTTTTCTTTTATTTTCACCATCCTCTATCTCTCTTTCATCATCCCCCTTCTCCTTCAATCATTTCCTTCTCCCCTATACTTCTCTCTCCCATATACACCGATCAATATATACACACACATCCTGCAGTTTATATAGAAACACCTATCATCACAAATATTCATTATATACATGCATATTCTCCAATTTATACAGTAAAACTTACCATCCCCCTCTCCAATCATTCACAAACACCTATCAAGATACTTTTCTCCCCCATACTTTTCCCTCTCTCCCATATACACCGATCATTATATACAGATTCTCCAGTTTATACAGGAACACCTATCACCCTCCTTCATTATATATATATATACATACCCTCAAGTTTATACAAACACACATCATCACCCTCTTTAATTATTCATAAACACCACTATCATCATTACATATTCACAGACAAAACCATACAACACATTTCCATCACACTCAAGACCTTGAGAACCAGTCACCCCCATTTATCTTTATGATTAAAATGATACCCATTATTACATACTTTTATATTATTGTTGTGCTTAAAAAAATCACAAACTTTTTAACCAAATTAGTACGTTTATAATCCCTATATTTTGATGACCTCTAACTTTTTTATTTTTCCGTATAAGCGACGGTATGAGGGCTAATTTTTTGCGCCATGATCTGTCTTTTTTTGATACCCACATTTGCATATAAAAAACTTTTAATACATTTTTTATAATTTTTGTTTTTATAAAATGTATTAAAAAAGTAGCAATTTTGGACTTTTTTTTTTACGTTCACGCCGTTCACCGTACGGGATCATTAACATTTTATTTTAATAGTTCGGACATTTGCGCACGCGGCGATACCAAATATGTCTATTAAATTTATTTTTTTACGCTTTTTGGGGGTAAAATAGGAAAAAACGGATGTTTTACTTTTTTATTGGGGGAGGGGATTTTTCACTTTTTTTTTACTTTTACATTTAAAAAAAAAAATTTTTTACACTTGAATAGTCCCCATTGGGGACTATTCATAGCAATACCATGATTGCTAATACTGATCTGTTCTATGTATAGGACATAGAACAGATCAGTGTTATCGGTCATCTTCTGTTCTGGTCTGCTCGATCTCAGCCAAGAGCCGAAGACGTTGGGAGCCAGAAGGAGGAAGGTGAGGGGACCTCCGTGCGGCGTTCTGAATGATCGGACCCCCGCAGCAGAGCTGCGGGCGATGCGATCATTCATTGAAATCGCGCACTGCCGCAGATGTCGGGATCTGTATTGATCCCGGCACCTGAGGGGTTAATGGCGGACGCCCGCGAAATCGCAGGCGTAGGCCATTGCCGGCGGGTCCCTGGCTGCAATCAGCTCCGATGCCCGCGGTTATGCACAGGATTTAAATGTACGTCCTGGTGCGTTAAGTACCACAGCACCAGGACGTACATTTACGTTCTGCGTCCTTAAGAGGTTAAACAGCACCGCCCCGGCCAGAGACTGCCGCTGCCACATTGCCTCCCCCATTCCCAGTTTTATAATTACCTGTTCCCAGGGTCGGCGCTACTTCTGGCTCCGGCGGCATCCTCCTGTGCTGTCACTGTGCGCACTGACGGTGACCTCGCGTTTAGGAAGTCACTCATCGCGCAGGGCACAGCGTAACACAGGACGCCGCAGGAGTCAGAAGTAGCGCGGACCACGGGCCCCAGGAACAGGTAATTATAAAACCGGTAATAGGGGAGGCAATGGGGCAGCGGCGGTCTCTGGCTGGGGTGGGGCGGTGGGTAGTGCGGTGGTGAGGGATGGGCTGCTGTGCGGGGGCGTGGCATTATCGGAAGGTAATTGCCGATAACGTCAAAAAATAGTGAATATCGGCAGATAATATCAGCCAAACCATCAGCCGACCAATCGGTCGATCCCTATTAGAAATACACCATAAATGATAAAATTATAAAAACTGCATCCCCCTAAGTATTCTAAATGACATTCAGGAAGTGTGTTAACTCTTTAGGTGTTTCACAGGAATAGCAGCAAGGTGAAGGAGAACATTCAAAATCTTCATTTTTTTTTATATTCGCATGTTCTTGTAGACCCAGTTTTTGAAATTTTACAAGGGGTAAAAAGGAGAAAACGCCCCCCAAAATTTGTAACCCAATTTCTCCTGAGTAAGGAAATACCTAATATGTGGATGTCAAGTGCTCTGCGGATGCACTACAAGGCTCAGAAGAGAAGGAGCAACAATGGGATTTTGGAGAGTGAGTTTTTCCAAAATGGTTTTTGGGGGGCATGTCACATTTAGGAAGCCCCTATGGTGCCAGGAAAGCAAAAAAAAAAAAAAAAACATGGCATACTATTTTGGAAACTACACACCACAAGGAACGTAACAAGGAGTCCAGTGAGCCTTAACAGCCAACAGGTGTTTGTAAAAGTTGGATGTGTAAATGTATTTTTTTTCACTAAAATGCTGGTTTTCCCCCAAATTTTACATGTTTACAAAGCGTTATCGGAGAAAATGTGCCCCCCCCAAAGTTTGTAACCCCATCTCTTCTGAGTATGGAAATACCCCATGTGTGGATGTCAAGTGCACTGCGGGCGCACTACAATGCTCAGAAGAGAGGTAGTCACATTTGGAAAGCAAATTTGGCTAAAATGGTTTTTGGGGGGGGGGGGGCATGTCGCATTTTAGGAAGCCGCTATGGTGCCAGAACAGCAAAAAATAAACACGTGGCATACTATTTTGGAAACTACACCCCTCAAGGAACGTAACAAGTGGTACAGTGGGCTTTAACACCCCACAGGTGTTTGACAAATTTCCGCTTTAGTTGTATGTGTAAATGAAAAATTAAATTTTTTCCACTAAAATGCTGATGTTACCCCAAATGTTTCATTTTCACAAGGTGAAATTGGAGAAAAGCCTCCATAATTTGTATGTTTATCAGTACAATTTTATTTAATTTTTTTTGATCTAACTATTGCTTTTTATAAATAAATGTTATGGTATAAAAAGCCATTTTGGACTTTGGAATATTTTTATGGGCTGTGCTGTTTAAGGATATATTTTTATAGTTTGCACGCGGTGATACCACATATGTTTGTATTTTTTATTTACATTGTTTTTGTTTTTAAAGGGAAAAGGGGGGTGATTCAAACTTATTAGGGAAGGGGTTAAATCATTTATTAACTTTTTTTACACTGCCGTGGGTCCTAGTTGCTTACAGCAACCAGGACCTGCAGGGTATGAAGTGCGATCAGCTCCTGAGCGAGCTACACATAACTGGAGCAGACAGGACGTAAATATACATCCTGTGTCATTTAGGGGTAAAGATCTCATCCTTTGGTTAGCAAAAATCCCAGAACAACACTGGGGGACCTAGTGAATGACCTGCAGAGAGCTGGGACCAAAGTAACAAAGGCTACCATCAGTAACTACACTGCCAGGTACTCAAATCATGTAGTGCCAGACGTCTCCCCTTGCTTAAGCCAGTACATGTCCGGGCCAGTCTGAAGTTTGCTAGAGAGCATTTGGATGATCCAGAAGATGATTGGGGGAATGTCATTTGGTAAGATTAAACCAAAAGTACAACTTTTTGATACAACATGGCGTGTTTGAATTAGACAGAATGCTGAATTGCATTCAAAGAATACCATACCTACTGTGAAGCATGGGGGTGGAAACATCATGCTTTGGGGCTATTTTTCAGCAAAGGGACCAGGATGACTGATCCGTGTAAAGGAAAGAATGAATGGGGCCATGTATCATGAGATTTTGAGTGAAAACCTCCTTCCATCAGCAAGGGCATTGAAGATGAAACATGGCTGGGTCTTTCAGCATGACAATGATTCCTAACATACCGCCCTGACAACGAAAGAGTGGCTTCGTAAGAAGCATTTCAAGGTCCTGGAGTGGCCTAGCCAGTCTCCAGATCTCAACCCCATAGAAAACCTTTGGGGGGGCGTGGCTTGGCGCCGACGGTGATGGCCGCACATTAGGAGGGCTCCTGCTCTGCTGGCCATAAAGGAGCTTTAAATCCACAAAGGTGACCCTGCTTTCAGATGGGGAAGAATTCCCGACGTGCACGAAACCCCTCCGCACCCACCCGGCTGACTTTATCTACCTCCGGAGGCATACCACGCTACTTTCAGCCGTCCCCGGCCTCAGCTTCTTCCTCCCTCACCGCCATTACGGGACCTGCGCTGGGCCTGCGCTCCCGTTCCGGCGCTCACCCAGTGCTACCCACGAGGGATCTCTCTGCTTACCATCTGCCGACGACACCAGGGACGCCTGCGCTCCTACTGCCGGTGACTGCAGCTGCTGTGACTGAGCCTGTGACCTCGCTTCAGCCGTCGGGGAGCAGCGCTACTGACCCTGCTCCGGATCTCCTGCCTGCTGCTGCGGCCCCTGTTGTGGGCTCTTCTCCTACTCTGGAACTGTTGCCTGTGGCGGTGAGTGCTGCTGGGGGACCTGTATTAACGGCAGATTCCCCCCCTATCCCCCTCTACAGCTGTCCCTGGTGGGCTCCTCTCCCTTGTCGCTGGGTGGACCTGCTGGGGCTCCATCTTGGGCCTCCTTGGTGGGGGGCCGGCCTTCTCCAGCAAGTTCTCTGCCGTGCTCAGCTACTCACTACTGCTCGGCCTCCCACTCCCCTACACAAGTGGGACCTGCCTCTGTTCCCCCAGCCCATTCTCCTATTACCCCTCTGGACCCTCTAGCTGCCTGCTATACCCCCTCACGTTCCCCTAAGCCACAGAGGTCCAGGCAAGCTGCCATGCAGACCTCCACACCAGCTTCTGGGGCACTCCATCTGTCTCCTAAGGGGACCCCCTGCTCTCAACCTGGGCCGGTAGCACCACCGGGGCCGACCCCAGCCCTCCTGTCCTGGGACTTGGCATCTAACTCTGATTTACCCTGCTCGGGCCTGTCTGTGCATTCCTCTGCTCTCCCTGATTTGAGCCAGCTCCTTTCCCAAATTCCTACTAAGGAGGACTTCCGCTCTCTTATTGCTGAGGTTAAGGAAGCCTGCCGAGCGGAGATCTCCTCTATGCGACAGGACCTCCAGCATGTCTCTGACCGAGTGGATGGATTGGAAGATGCTCATGATCACACCAGAGAGTATATTACCCAGCTCCACTCTACCATTGCTTCTCAGAAGGACTTCCTTGGGGATCTCCATGCCCATGTTGAGGATCTGGACAATAGAGGGAGGCGTAACAACATTAGGGTGCGAGGGCTGCCGGAAGCAGCACGTGAGGAGGACCTTTTTGCCACCCTGGAAACAATTTTTAACCTGATACTTGGCGAACCCCCCTCCCATAGGATCAAAATGGACAGAGCTCACAGGGCGCTTCGTCCTAAATCTGCCTCGGGCGCTCCACGGGATGTTATTTGCTGTGTGCATGATTTCCAAGTTAAAGAAGCTATAATGGCTAAGGCTAGGTCCCTGAGACATTTTGACTTCAATGGGGCTCCTCTTCAACTTTTTCAGGACTTGTCCTGGTTAACCCTCAGGAAGCGACGACTGCTCCAACCCCTCCTGGAGGTCCTACGCTCTCATCAGGTGCCGTATAGGTGGAATTTTCCATTTGGGCTCCATGCCCGCAGAGATGGTCGCTCCGCTGTTTTACGCTCCTTTTCTGACCTTCAAGCCTTCTGCTCCACCTTGGAATTGCCTGTGCCTCAGTTGGAAGATTGGGACCTGATGTCTCCCCCTCCACCTTTGCCTCCTGTGTGGCAACCAGTCCGAGCTCGCCGGTCTGGTTCTCAGCGGAAGTCTTCACCACCCGCCCTGGGGGCCCCGACTCGGGCTCCCCCCTGAGTTTCTGACTGGGACGTTGTATTTTTTCCTCAATACTTTTTGCTTGGGGGTTCCTGCTGGACTCTGTCTGTCCCCTGATTGACGGAGATTATCCCCTCCGAGAGGTTGACATTTGTTCTAGTTTTATATTATCCCCATCATTATAGTACAGTTGCATTTTTTGGTCACCTGTGGTTCTTATTCATATGTGTTTTTTTTGCAATGGCCTCAGAGTTGGGCACCTACCTTTTTGGTGGTGGTTTTCCAGTTGGCTCCCTCCATTTCCCCTCCTGAGGCAATAGTTATGGATCGCTCATGCTTTGGTTCATGGTCCACATTGATGGTCCTGGCCTCCGCATTGGCTTCCTGGTCAATGGTTTATTTTACTATTATCTGTTGTACTTTATTTGTTTGTTTGTTTATCTGGTATCTGTTTGGTCTTTCGTCGTTTTGTTTGTCTTTGTGTTTTCTCTTGATTTGGTGTTGTTTTCTGTTGGTCTTCTGTTGTCTTGTGTGTCCTTTTCCCCTTTTTTTCTCCCGCCTTAGATTCCCTTCTCCTGTCCGTACAGTTGCTGGTCCCTGCTCTTTCCCAGTCCCCATTGAGGTCTTGGTGCTGCCCGGTGTATCCTACCAGGTTGTTCTTGTGAGTATGCTTCTTTATGGCTGTTTCTTTTTCTTCCCTCACCCGCCATGGTCAGGTGTGTCTCCTTGAATGTTAAGGGGCTTAATTCCCCCACTAAGCGACGCCTACTTCAAAGGGAGTTGGTTGGTTTACATGCTGATATAGTTTTCCTTCAGGAGATGCACTTCGACCATTCTGGGTCTTTCCAATTTCTTCAACACCTGTTCCCCTAGTCTTACTCAGCTACCACGAGTAGGAAAACAGCGGGGGTGGCTATTCTGGTCTCTAGGTCCTGCTCGCTTCAAGTTTCTTCCTCTCTCTCTGACCCTATGGGACGATACGTAATCTTAGAGGGTACTCTGGGAGGGGTCCCCCTTTTGCTCTGTAATGTCTATGTGCCTAACACTTCGCAAATCCCTTTCCTGCGTAGGGTTTTTGCTAAACTCCAGAGGTATCCCCATCTGCATGGTTAGTGGGCGGTGACTTCAACCTCATTTTTTCCCCATCCTTGGACCGCCATTCTGTTACTAGTGCTCCCCCTGCACCTGCGCAGCTGCGCCTGGCTTCGCTTTTTCGACGTCTCATACGTAACTCCTCGCTCTACGATTTGTGGCGGATTGGCCATCCGACGGAGCGCTCTTTTAGTTTTTACTCACATCCCCACAAATTGCATACTCGTATTGATTATTTTTGGGGGAATCTCCCTATGGTGCGCATGCTCTCTGATACTTCTCTAGATCCTATCTCCTGGTCTGACCACTGTCCAGTTCTTCTCTCTTTTTCTTCTACCCCTTCCTCTCTGAGATCCTGTCATTGGAGGATGAACGACTCTCTTCTTAAAACCTTGCCTTCCCGTGAATCGATTCAGCAGTGTATTTCCGACTACTTTACCACTAATTATGGCTCTGTATCCTCTCAGGCTATCCTTTGGGAAGCTCACAAATCGGTGATCCGGGGCCATTGCATTGCTCTGGGCGCCGGTCTCAAGCGGAGCGCTCTGAATCGATCTCGGGAACTTCATATGGAAATTGCTCGACTTGAGGCTCTCTTGTTGTGTTCTTCTGTTTCGACCCTGAGGAGCTTGGTGGCGGCTCAGGCACGCTTAGGCGACCTGGCTCTCCATAAAGTTGAGAGGCAATTGCTTTATGCTAGGCAGCGTTTCTATGAGAAGGGTAACAAGGCCCACACTATGCTGGCGAGACGGTTGCGTGACCGGGCTGCTGCTCAATCCCCCTCAGCTTTGAAGGACCCTGCTGGGGTGCTTCATTACCACCCTGCTGATATCTCTCGTCTGTTTGTTGACTATTACACTAATCTTTACTCACTTCCTTCCCAGTTGCCATCCGACCCGGGGGAGAGAGTGGCGGCCCTAGATGCCTATCTTTCTCAATGTGGTTTGCCCTCTTTCAGGGGCAGACCGGGATGCTCTTAATGCTCCTATTACTGGAGAGGAGATCTCTGAGGTCCTTAAATCTCTCCCCTCTGGTCGCTCCCCTGGGCCGGATGGCTTCCCTTACCTGTACTATAAAACATTTTCATCTTTGTTAGTGCCTAAACTTGTCCCCCTTTTCAATTCCTTTCTAGACGGAGAAACGATCCCGCAGTCTTTCTTGCACTCCCTTATCACCCTCATACCCAAGCCTGGTAAGGATCCTCACGATTGTTCGAGTTACCGGCCCATTGCCCTCCTTAACTCTGACCTTAAGCTTTTTTCCAAGGTTTTGGCAGTTAGACTATGCTCCTTCCTCCCGGCCCTTGTTCATAAGGACCAGGTTGGATTTATCCCTTGTCGCCAGGGTGGAGACAAGACTAGGAGGGTAGTGGACCTGATTGATTTGATCAATCGGAGATCTGAACAGGCATTAATTCTTAGTCTTGATGCTGAGAAAGCTTTTGATAGGCTTGGGTGGCCGTTCCCTTTTGCTACCTTACAGAAATTTGGGATTTGGGTAAGTTTTTGACTGCACTGCGGGGTCTCTACTCCTCCCCTACAGCTTCACTTAAACTTCCTCACTCGCCATCTCCTACTTTTTCTTTGTTTAATGGGACTCGTCAGGGTTGCCCGTTATCCCCGCTGATCTTTGCACTCTGTATTGAGCCCTTGGCTGCCATGATCAGGGGCGATTCGGACATAACTGGTATTTCCTTACATGATAGGGAGTTCAAGGTTTGTTTATTTGCTGATGATGTCCTTCTTACGCTTTCTCGACCTCTACTGTCTCTTCCTTCTCTCTATAGGGTCCTGCATGACTATGGGGTGGTTTCTGGCTACAAGGTAAATCTTTCCAAGTCAGAGGCTCTTCCTCTTAACCTTCCCCCTCATCTTTCTACTCTTTTACGCTCTAACTTTTCTTTTCGGTGGTCTCCCTCTGCTATTAAATACCTTGGGGTCTGGATCTCCTCTCACTATTCCTCACTATACTCTACCAACCATCTCCCCCTATTCAGGGATCTCCGTGCCCTTATGGAAAAATTGCGCTCGCAATATATTTCTTTTTTTGGCCGCATTGCTGCGGTGAAAATGACTGTCCTTCCGAAACTCCTCTACTTTTTTGAAACCCTGCCAGTTCGGGTCCCGCTGTCGGCCCTGCGCTCCCTACAGGTGGCTATTTTTCGGTTCATTTGGGACGGTAAAAGGCATCGGCTACCAATGTCCGTGATGTTGGCTGGGCGGGCGTTTGGGGGTCTGGCGGTCCCGGATGTAGTGAAGTATTACTGGGCTGCCCATTTGCGCCATCTCGCGGCGTGGTCCACCTATCATGCCTACAGCCGCTGGATGGAAATAGAGAAGCTGTGGTTAGCGCCTATCCACCCTTACGCTCTCCTTTGGACTCTTCCTGCCTCTGCTCCTACTCTCTCCCCTCTCCTGGGTCCTATGGCATTTTCTAAATATGTGTGGAATTACTGTTCTGTCAAATTTAAACTGCTGTCTCCCTCTTCCCCTCTTCAATCTTTCCTTTACCATCCTAGTTTTCCCCCTGGCCGGACCTCTCTTATGGTAAGGGAATGGGGGTCTAGAGGCCTTTTTTGCTGGGCGGATGTAGATGACCCTTTGATGCGTACCCTCTTGCCCTTCTCTTAGTTAGTCTCGTTGGGATCTCCCCTCGTCTGAGCATTTTCATTATTCACGGCTACGACACTTTATGTCCTCCATGCTGGGTGCGCTAGTGGTATCTTCCCCTACGGGGTTTGAACGGCTGTGTCGTGGTAGACCTCAGGCGAGGGGGCTTCTCTCCGATATTTATTCCTTGCTAATCCAACCTCAAGAGGGAGTCCTGGTATCTCATCGCTATATGTCTCGCTGGGAGGAGGCGCTTAATACTACTATCACTCTCCCTCAATGGAAGATAATATGGGAGCGGGCCTTTAGGGCATCTATATGTACGGCTTATAAGGAGACTGAATATAAATTACTTATGGGTTGGTACCATACTCCAGAGTTATTGAATAGGCTGAATCCCGATATTCTCCCCCCCCCCCCCCCCCAGTTCTGGCGTTGTGGGGTGGGTTTGGGCTCTTTGTTTCATGTTTTCTGGTCCTGCCCTCTTATCACGGGGTACTGGGAGTTAGTGAGTCGTTTGTTATCAGATGTTCTTGGAGTCTCGGTCCCTCCTGACCCTCAGGTCTACCTCTTGCACCTTTCACACTCTGCTTTGCCCAAGAAACTGTTTAAACTGGCTATGCACATGTTCTTGGCAGCTAAGACACTTGTTGCTAAATGCTGGAAGAGGACTCTTCCTCCCTCTGAATTGGACCTACTCTCCCGACTACGTGATATACGCTCTTTAGAATACCTCACTGCCTCTTTGAATAATACTATCCCTGCCTTCCTTTCAGTTTGGGAACCATGGGACCGTTTCTCTGACAGGCAACCTCCCTGAGGCGGTACTGACATCTTCCTCCCCCCCCCCCCTCTTTCCCCTCCCTCCTTGTTCCCCCTCCCCCCCCCCTTTTCTGTTTGTTTGTTTTTGTTTGTTCGAGGTTCTGTTGTCCTTGTCTCCTTTTTGTCTTTGTTTCTGTCTCCTCTCTTTGTCTTCGTGTTGTAGAGTCTTAGTTCTCTCTTTGAGTATTTGGTTATAAACCTATGTTCATTCACTACAGTCTTTATGGGTTATCTGGGGTTGGGGCTAGTTGTATTGGACTACAACTGTTTCTGAATGCTCTGGTCTCTATCTTAGCTTGTCATGTGCCCTGATGTGATCGCTCTGGGCATTGCCCCAGATTACGCCTTGAATGTGTTTTACTAACTTTCTGTTTTTTATGTGAAAATCTTTAATAAAAATTAGTTGAAAAAAAAAAAAAAAAAAAAAAAAAGAAAACCTTTCGATGGAGTTGAAAGTCTGCGTTGCCCAGTGACAGCCCCAAAACATCACTGCTCTAGAGGAGATCTGCATGGAGGAATGGGCCAAAATACCAGCAAAAGTGTGCAAAAACCTTGTGAAGACCTACAGAAAACGTTTGACCTCTGTCACTGCCAACAAAGAGTATATAACAAAGTATTGAGATGAACTTTTGTTATTGACCAAATACCTATTTTCCACCATAATTTGCAAATAAATTGTTTAAAAAAAATCAGACAATGTGATTTTATGGATGTTGTTTCTCATTTCGTTTCATAGTTGAGGTATACCTATGATGAATATTACACGCCTCTCATTTTTATGTGGGAGAACTTGCCCAATTGGTGGCTAAATAAATACTTTTTTGCCCCACTTTAAGTACTAGCTGGACCAGGGATTGCTCTGGTCCTTGGTCGGCTAGCAGTGATGCGCAGCTGTCTGTTAAAGTTTACGTTCCTGATGGATAT